>NC_087457.1:3946965-4276431 GCF_036321535.1 Camelus dromedarius
AACCGGCACTAGGAAACAGACTGAGAAACCAGAGTAAAAGTTTCTCCTGCAACCCATTCCATTTGTGCTAGATGAACGAACGTCTCTCCACATGCTCATTTCTGAGAGATGAGTGTGTGTGAAAGCCGTCCTTCACCTAGCTTGTTGGGAACACAAAGTTTCTTTTCACTTGCAAACTCCACTAAATACATATATATGGGGAGGTACTAGCTCCAACTCGGTTTTACAGTGCAAACTTCAGGAACTTCAAACCGGCACTAGGAAACAGACTGAGAAACCAGAGTAAAAGTTTCTCCTGCAACCAGTTCACTTTGTGCTAGATGAACGAACGACTCTCCACATGCTCAGTTCAGAGAGATAAGTGTGTTTGAAAGCCGTACTTCACCTAGCTTGTTGGGAACACAAAGTTTCTTTTCACTTGCAAACTCCACTCCATACATATATATGGGGAGGTACTAGCTCCAACTCTGTTTTACAGTGCAAACTGCAGGAACTTCAAACCGGCACTAGAAAACAGACTGAGAAACCAGAGTAAAAGTTTCTCCTGCAACCCGTTCCCTTTGTGCTAGATGAACGAACGTCTCTCCACATGCTCAGTTCTGAGAGATAAGTGTGTGAAAGCCGTCCTTCACCTAGCTTGTTGGGAACACAAAGTTCCTTTTCACTTGCAAACTCCACTCCATACATATATATGGGGAGGTAGTAGCTCCAACTCGGTTTTACAGTGCAAACTGCAGGAACTACAAACCGGCACTAGGAAACAGACTGAGAAACCAGAGTAAAAGTTTCTCCTGCAACCCGTTCCCTTTGTGCTAGATGAACGAATGTCTCTCCACATGCTCAGTTCTGAGAGATAAGTGTGTGTTAAAGCCATCCTTCACCTAGCTTGTTGGGAACACAAAGTTTCTTTTCTCTTGCAAACTCCACTCCATACATATATATGGGGAGGTACTAGCTCCAACTCGGTTTTACAGTGCAAACTGCAGGAACTTCAAACCGGCACTAGGAAACAGACTGAGAATCCAGAGTAAAAGTTTCTCCTGCAACCCATTCCATTTGTGCTAGATGAACGAACGTCTCTCCACATGCTCATTTCTGAGAGATGAGTGTGTGTGAAAGCCGTCCTTCACCTAGCTTGTTGGGAACACAAAGTATCTTTTAACTTGCAAACTCCACTCCATACATATATATGGGGAGGTACTAGCTCCAACTCGGTTTTACAGTGAAAACTGCAGGAACTTCAAACCGGCACTTGGAAAGAGACTGAGAATCCAGAGTTAAAGTTTCTCCTGCAACCCGTTCCCTTTGTGCTAGATGAACGAACGTCTCTCCACATGCTAAATTCTGAGAGATAAGTGTGTGTGAAAGCCGTCTTCACCTAGCTTGTTGGGAACACAAAGTTTCTTTTCACTTGCAAACTCCACTCCATACATATATATGGGGAGGTACTAGCTCCAACTCGGTTTTACAGTGCAAACTGCAGGAACTTCAAACCGGCACTAGGAAACAGACTGAGAAACCAGAGTAAAAGTTTCTCCTGCAACCCATTCCATTTGTGCTAGATGAACGAACGTCTCTCCACATGCTCATTTCTGAGAGATGAGTGTTTGTGAAAGCCGTCCTTCACCTAGCTTGTTGGGAACACAAAGTTTCTTTTCACTTGCAAACTCCACTAAATACATATATATGGGGAGGTACTAGCTCCAACTCGGTTTTACAGTGCAAACTTCAGGAACTTCAAACCGGCACTAGGAAACAGACTGAGAAACCAGAGTAAAAGTTTCTCCTGCAAACCGTTCCATTTGTGCTAGATGAACGAACGTCTCTCCGCATGCTCAGTTCTGAGAGATAATTGTGTGTGAAAGCCGTCCTTCACCTAGCTTGTGGGGAACACAAAGTTTCTTTTCACTTGCAAACTCCACTCCATACATATATATGGGGAGGTACTAGCTCCAACTCGGTTTTACAGTGAAAACTGCAGGAACTTCAAACCGGCACTAGGAAACAGCCTGAGAAACCAGAGTAAAAGTTTCTCCTGCAAACAGTTCCCTTTGTGCTAGATGAACGAACGACTCTCCACATGCTCAGTTCAGAGAGATAAGTGTGTTTGAAAGCCGTACTTCACCTAGCTTGTTGGGAACACAAAGTTTCTTTTCACTTGCAAACTCCACTCCATACATATATATGGGGAGGTACTAGCTCCAACTCGGTTTTACAGTGCAAACTGCAGGAACTTCAAACCGGCACTAGAAAACAGACTGAGAAACCAGAGTAAAAGTTTCTCCTGCAACCCGTTCCCTTTGTGCAAGATGAACGAACTTCTCTCCACATGCTCAGTTCTGAGAGATAAGTGTGTGTGAAAGCCGTCCTTCACCTAGCTTGTTGGGAACACAAAGTTCCTTTTCACTTGCAAAATCCACTCCATACATATATATGGGGAGGTACTAGCTCCAACTCGGTTTTACAGTGCAAACTGCAGGAACTACAAACCGGCACTAGGAAACAGACTGAGAAACCAGAGTAAAAGTTTCTCCTGCAACCCATTCCATTTGTGCTAGATGAACGAACGTCTCTCCACATGCTCAGTTCTGAGGGATAAGTGTGTGTGAAAGCCGTCCTTCACCTAGCTTGTTGGGAACACAAAGTTCCTTTTCACTTGCAAACTCCACTCCATACATATATATGGGGAGGTATTAGCTCCAAATCCGTTTTACAGTGCAAACTGCAGAAACTTCAATCCGGCACTAGGAAACAGACTGAGAAACCAGAGTAAAAGTTTCTCCTGCAACCCGTTCCCTTTGTGCTAGATGAACGAACGTCTCTCCACATGTTCAGTTCTGAGAGATAAGTGTGTGTGAAAGCCGTCCTTCACCTAACTTGTTGGGAACACAAAGTTTCTTTTCACTTGCAAACTCCACTCCATACATATATATGGGGAGGTACTAGCTCCAACTCGGTTTTACAGTGCAAACTGCAGGAAATTCAAACCAGCACTAGGAAACAGACTGAGAAACCAGAGTAAAAGTTTCTCCTGCAACCCATTCCATTTGTGCTAGATGAACGAACGTCTCTCCACATGCTCAGTTCTGAGGGATAAGTGTGTGTGAAAGCCGTCCTTCACCTAGCTTGTTGGGAACACAAAGTTCCTTTTCACTTGCAAACTCCACTCCATACATATATATGGGGAGGTACTAGCTCCAACTCGGTTTTACAGTGCAAACTGCAGGAACTTCAAACCGGCACTAGGAAACAGACTGAGAAACCAGAGTAAAAGTTTCTCCTGCAACCCATTCCATTTGTGCTAGATGAACGAACGTCTCTCCACATGCTCATTTCTGAGAGATGAGTGTGTGTGAAAGCCGTCCTTCACCTAGCTTGTTGGGAACACAAAGTTTCTTTTCACTTGCAAACTCCACTAAATACATATATATGGGGAGGTACTAGCTCCAACTCGGTTTTACAGTGCAAACTTCAGGAACTTCAAACCGGCACTAGGAAACAGACTGAGAAACCAGAGTAAAAGTTTCTCCTGCAAACCGTTCCATTTGTGCTAGATGAACGAACGTCTCTCCGCATGCTCAGTTCTGAGAGATAATTGTGTGTGAAAGCCGTCCTTCACCTAGCTTGTGGGGAACACAAAGTTTCTTTTCACTTGCAAACTCCACTCCATACATATATATGGGGAGGTACTAGCTCCAACTCGGTTTTACAGTGAAAACTGCAGGAACTTCAAACCGGCACTAGGAAACAGACTGAGAAACCAGAGTAAAAGTTTCTCCTGCAACCAGTTCCCTTTGTGCTAGATGAACGAACGACTCTCCACATGCTCAGTTCAGAGAGATAAGTGTGTTTGAAAGCCGTACTTCACCTAGCTTGTTGGGAACACAAAGTTTCTTTTCACTTGCAAACTCCACTCCATACATATATATGGGGAGGTACTAGCTCCAACTCTGTTTTACAGTGCAAACTGCAGGAACTTCAAACCGGCACTAGAAAACAGACTGAGAAACCAGAGTAAAAGTTTCTCCTGCAACCCGTTCCCTTTGAGCTAGATGAACGAACGTCTCTCCACATGCTCAGTTCTGAGAGATAAGTGTGTGAAAGCCGTCCTTCACCTAGCTTGTTGGGAACACAAAGTTCCTTTTCACTTGCAAACTCCACTCCATACATATATATGGGGAGGTAGTAGCTCCAACTCGGTTTTACAGTGCAAACTGCAGGAACTACAAACCGGCACTAGGAAACAGACTGAGAAACCAGAGTAAAAGTTTCTCCTGCAACCCGTTCCCTTTGTGCTAGATGAACGAAAGTCTCTCCACATGCTCAGTTCTGAGAGATAAGTGTGTGTTAAAGCCATCCTTCACCTAGCTTGTTGGGAACACAAAGTTTCTTTTCTCTTGCAAACTCCACTCCATACATATATATGGGGAGGTACTAGCTCCAACTCGGTTTTACAGTGCAAACTGCAGGAACTTCAAACCGGCACTAGGAAACAGACTGAGAATCCAGAGTAAAAGTTTCTCCTGCAACCCATTCCATTTGTGCTAGATGAACGAACGTCTCTCCACATGCTCATTTCTGAGAGATGAGTGTGTGTGAAAGCCGTCCTTCACCTAGCTTGTTGGGAACACAAAGTATCTTTTAACTTGCAAACTCCACTCCATACATATATATGGGGAGGTACTAGCTCCAACTCGGTTTTACAGTGAAAACTGCAGGAACTTCAAACCGGCACTTGGAAAGAGACTGAGAATCCAGAGTTAAAGTTTCTCCTGCAACCCGTTCCCTTTGTGCTAGATGAACGAACGTCTCTCCACATGCTAAATTCTGAGAGATAAGTGTGTGTGAAAGCCGTCTTCACCTAGCTTGTTGGGAACACAAAGTTTCTTTTCACTTGCAAACTCCACTCCATACATATATATGGGGAGGTACTAGCTCCAACTCGGTTTTACAGTGCAAACTGCAGGAACTTCAAACCGGCACTAGGAAACAGACTGAGAAACCAGAGTAAAAGTTTCTCCTGCAACCCATTCCATTTGTGCTAGATGAACGAACGTCTCTCCACATGCTCATTTCTGAGAGATGAGTGTTTGTGAAAGCCGTCCTTCACATAGCTTGTTGGGAACACAAAGTTTCTTTTCACTTGCAAACTCCACTAAATACATATATATGGGGAGGTACTAGCTCCAACTCGGTTTTACAGTGCAAACTTCAGGAAATTCAAACCGGCACTAGGAAACAGACTGAGAAACCAGAGTAAAAGTTTCTCCTGCAAACCGTTCCATTTGTGCTAGATGAACGAACGTCTCTCCGCATGCTCAGTTCTGAGAGATAATTGTGTGTGAAAGCCGTCCTTCACCTAGCTTGTGGGGAACACAAAGTTTCTTTTCACTTGCAAACTCCACTCCATACATATATATGGGGAGGTACTAGCTCCAACTCGGTTTTACAGTGAAAACTGCAGGAACTTCAAACCGGCACTAGGAAACAGACTGAGAAACCAGAGTAAAAGTTTCTCCTGCAAACAGTTCCCTTTGTGCTAGATGAACGAACGACTCTCCACATGCTCAGTTCAGAGAGATAAGTGTGTTTGAAAGCCGTACTTCACCTAGCTTGTTGGGAACACAAAGTTTCTTTTCACTTGCAAACTCCACTCCATACATATATATGGGGAGGTACTAGCTCCAACTCGGTTTTACAGTGCAAACTGCAGGAACTTCAAACCGGCACTAGAAAACAGACTGAGAAACCAGAGTAAAAGTTTCTCCTGCAACCCGTTCCCTTTGTGCTAGATGAACGAACTTCTCTCCACATGCTCAGTTCTGAGAGATAAGTGTGTGTGAAAGCCGTCCTTCACCTAGCTTGTTGGGAACACAAAGTTCCTTTTCACTTGCAAAATCCACTCCATACATATATATGGGGAGGTACTAGCTCCAACTCGGTTTTACAGTGCAAATTGCAGGAACTACAAACCGGCACTAGGAAACAGACTGAGAAACCAGAGTAAAAGTTTCTCCTGCAACCCGTTCCCTTTGTGCTAGATGAACGAACGACTCTCCACATGCTCATTTCTTAGAGATAAGTGTGAGTGAAAGCCGTCCTTCACATAGCTTGTTGGGAACACAAAGTATCTTTTCACTTGCAAACTCCACTCCATACATATATATGGGGATGTACGAGCTCCAACTCGGTTTTACAGTGAAAACTGCAGGAACTTCAATCCGGCACTAGGAAACAGACTGAGAAACCAGAGTAAAAGTTTCTCCTGCAACCAGTTCCCTTTGTGCTAGATGAACGAACGACTCTCCACATGCTCAGTTCAGAGAGATAAGTGTGTTTGAAAGCCGTACTTCACCTAGCTTGTTGGGAACACAAAGTTTCTTTTCACTTGCAAACTCCACTCCATACATATATATGGGGAGGTACTAGCTCCAACTCTGTTTTACAGTGCAAACTGCAGGAACTTCAAACCGGCACTAGAAAACAGACTGAGAAACCAGAGTAAAAGTTTCTCCTGCAAACCGTTCCCTTTGTGCTAGATGAACGAACGTCTCTCCACATGCTCAGTTCTGAGAGATAAGTGTGTGAAAGCCGTCCTTCACCTAGCTTGTTGGGAACACAAAGTTCCTTTTCACTTGCAAACTCCACTCCATACATATATATGGGGAGGTAGTAGCTCCAACTCGGTTTTACAGTGCAAACTGCAGGAACTACAAACCGGCACTAGGAAACAGACTGAGAAACCAGAGTAAAAGTTTCTCCTGCAACCCGTTCCCTTTGTGCTAGATGAACGAACGTCTCTGTACATGCTCAGTTCTGAGAGATAAGTGTGTGTGAAAGCCGTCCTTCACCTAGCTTGTTGGGAACACAAAGTTCCTTTTCACTTGCAAACTCCACTCCTTACATATATATGGGGAGGTACTAGCCCCAACTCGGTTCTACAGTGAAAACTGCAGGAACTTCATACCGGCACTAGGAAACAGACTGAGAAACCAGAGTAAAAGTTTCTCCTTCAACCCGTTCCCTTTGTGCTAGATGAACGAACGTCTCTGCACATGCTCAGTTCTGAGAGATAAGTGTGTGTGAAAGCCGTCCTTCACCTAGCTTGTTTGGAACACAAAGTTCCTTTTCACTTGCAAACTCCACTCCATACATATATATGGGGAGGTACTAGCCCCAACTCGGTTCTACAGTGAAAACTGCAGGAACTTCAAACCGGCACTAGGAAACAGACTGAGAAACAAGAGTAAAAGTTTCTCCTGCAAACCGTTCCATTTGTGCTAGATGAACGAACGTCTCTCCGCATGCTCAGTTCTGAGAGATAATTGTGTGTGAAAGCCGTCCTTCACCTAGCTTGTGGGGAACACAAAGTTTCTTTTCACTTGCAAACTCCACTCCATACATATATATGGGGAGGTACTAGCTCCAACTCGGTTTTACAGTGAAAACTGCAGGAACTTCAAACCGGCACTAGGAAACAGACTGAGAAACCAGAGTAAAAGTTTCTCCTGCAACCAGTTCCCTTTGTGCTAGATGAACGAACGACTCTCCACATGCTCAGTTCAGAGAGATAAGTGTGTTTGAAAGCCGTACTTCACCTAGCTTGTTGGGAACACAAAGTTTCTTTTCACTTGCAAACTCCACTCCATACATATATATGGGGAGGTACTAGCTCCAACTCTGTTTTACAGTGCAAACTGCAGGAACTTCAAACCGACACTAGAAAACAGACTGAGAAACCAGAGTAAAAGTTTCTCCTGCAACCCGTTCCCTTTGTGCTAGATGAACGAACGTCTCTCCACATGCTCAGTTCTGAGAGATAAGTGTGTGAAAGCCGTCCTTCACCTAGCTTGTTGGGAACACAAAGTTCCTTTTCACTTGCAAACTCCACTCCATACATATATATGGGGAGGTAGTAGCTCCAACTCGGTTTTACAGTGCAAACTGCAGGAACTACAAACCGGCACTAGGAAACAGACTGAGAAACCAGAGTAAAAGTTTCTCCTGCAACCCGTTCCCTTTGTGCTAGATGAACGAAAGTCTCTCCACATGCTCAGTTCTGAGAGATAAGTGTGTGTTAAAGCCATCCTTCACCTAGCTTGTTGGGAACACAAAGTTTCTTTTCTCTTGCAAACTCCACTCCATACATATATATGGGGAGGTACTAGCTCCAACTCGGTTTTACAGTGCAAACTGCAGGAACTTCAAACCGGCACTAGGAAACAGACTGAGAATCCAGAGTAAAAGTTTCTCCTGCAACCCATTCCATTTGTGCTAGATGAACGAACGTCTCTCCACATGCTCATTTCTGAGAGATGAGTTTGTGTGAAATCCGTCCTTCACCTAGCTTGTTGGGAACACAAAGTATCTTTTAACTTGCAAACTCCACTCCATACATATATATGGGGAGGTACTAGCTCCAACTCGGTTTTACAGTGAAAACTGCAGGAACTTCAAACCGGCACTTGGAAAGAGACTGAGAAACCAGAGTTAAAGTTTCTCCTGCAACCCGTTCCCTTTGTGCTAGATGAACGAACGTCTCTCCACATGCTAAATTCTGAGAGATAAGTGTGTGTGAAAGCCGTCCTTCACCTAGCTTGTTGGGAACACAAAGTTTCTTTTCACTTGCAAACTCCACTCCATACATATATATGGGGAGGTACTAGCTCCAACTCGGTTTTACAGTGCAAACTGCAGGAACTTCAAACCGGCACTAGGAAACAGACTGAGAAACCAGAGTAAAAGTTTCTCCTGCAACCCATTCCATTTGTGCTAGATGAACGAACGTCTCTCCACATGCTCATTTCTGAGAGATGAGTGTTTGTGAAAGCCGTCCTTCACCTAGCTTGTTGGGAACACAAAGTTTCTTTTCACTTGCAAACTCCACTAAATACATATATATGGGGAGGTACTAGCTCCAACTCGGTTTTACAGTGCAAACTTCAGGAAATTCAAACCGGCACTAGGAAACAGACTGAGAAACCAGAGTAAAAGTTTCTCCTGCAAACCGTTCCATTTGTGCTAGATGAACGAACGTCTCTCCGCATGCTCAGTTCTGAGAGATAATTGTGTGTGAAAGCCGTCCTTCACCTAGCTTGTGGGGAACACAAAGTTTCTTTTCACTTGCAAACTCCACTCCATACATATATATGGGGAGGTACTAGCTCCAACTCGGTTTTACAGTGAAAACTGCAGGAACTTCAAACCGGCACTAGGAAACAGACTGAGAAACCAGAGTAAAAGTTTCTCCTGCAAACAGTTCCCTTTGTGCTAGATGAACGAACGACTCTCCACATGCTCAGTTCAGAGAGATAAGTGTGTTTGAAAGCCGTACTTCACATAGCTTGTTGGGAACACAAAGTTTCTTTTCACTTGCAAACTCCACTCCATACATATATATGGGGAGGTACTAGCTCCAACTCGGTTTTACAGTGCAAACTGCAGGAACTTCAAACCGGCACTAGAAAACAGACTGAGAAACCAGAGTAAAAGTTTCTCCTGCAACCCGTTCCCTTTGTGCTAGATGAACGAACGTCTCTCCACATGCTCAGTTCTGAGAGATAAGTGTGTGTGAAAGCCGTCCTTCACCTAGCTTGTTGGGAACACAAAGTTCCTTTTCACTTGCAAAATCCACTCCATACATATATATGGGGAGGTACTAGCTCCAACTCGGTTTTACAGTGCAAACTGCAGGAACTACAAACCGGCACTAGGAAACAGACTGAGAAACCAGAGTAAAAGTTTCTCCTGCAACACGTTCCCTTTGTGCTAGATGAACGAACGACTCTCCACATGCTCATTTCTGAGAGATAAGTGTGAGTGAAAGCCGTCCTTCACATAGCTTGTTGGGAACACAAAGTATCTTTTCACCTGCAAACTCCACTCCATACATATATATGGGGAGGTACTAGCTCCAACTCGGTTTTACAGTGAAAACTGCAGGAACTTCAAACCGGCACTAGGAAACAGACTGAGAAACCAGAGTAAAAGTTTCTCCTGCAACCCGTTCCCTTTCTGCTAGATGAACGAACGTCTCTCCACATGCTCAGTTCTGAGAGATAAGTGTGAGTGAAAGCCGTCCTACACATAGCTTGTTGGGAACACAAAGTATCTTTTCACTTGCAAACTCCACTCCATACATATATATGGGGATGTACGAGCTCCAACTCGGTTTTACAGTGAAAACTGCAGGAACTTCAATCCGGCACTAGGAAACAGACTGAGAAACCAGAGTAAAATTTCTCCTGCAACCCGTTCCCTTTGTGCTAGATGAACGAACGTCTCTCCACATGCTCAGTTCTGAGAGATAAGTGTGTGTTAAAGCCATCCTTCACCTAGCTTGTTGGGAACACAAAGTTTCTTTTCTCTTGCAAACTGCACTCCATACATATATATGGGGAGGTACTAGCTCCAACTCGGTTTTACAGTGCAAACTGCAGGAACTTTAAACCGGCACTAGGAAACAGACTGAGAAACCAGAGTAAAAGTTTCTCCTGCAACCCATTCCATTTGTGCTAGATTAACGAACGTCTCTCCACATGCTCATTTCTGAGAGATGAGTGTGTGTGAAAGCCGTCCTTCACCTAGCTTGTTGGGAACACAAAGTTTCTTTTCACTTGCAAACTCCACTAAATACATATATATGGGGAGGTACTAGCTCCAACTCAGTTTTACAGTGCAAACTTCTGGAACTTCAAACCGGCACTAGGAAACAGACTGAGAAACCAGAGTAAAAGTTTCTCCTGCAACGCGTTCCCTTTATGCTAGATGAACGAACGTCTCTCCGCATGCTCAGATCTGAGAGATAAGTGTGTGTGAAAGCCGTACTTCACCTAGCTTGTTGGGAACACAAAGTTTCTTTTAACTTGCAAAATCCACTCCATACATATATATGGGTAGGTACTAGCTCCAACTCGGTTTTACAGTGCAAAATGCAGGAACTTCAAACCGGCACTAGGAAACAGACTGAGAAACCAGAGTAAAAGTTTCTACTGCAAACCGTTCCCTTTGTGCTAGATGAACGAACGTCTCTCCGCATGCTCAGTTCTGAGAGATAAGTGTGTGTGAAAGCCGTCCTTCACCTAGCTTGTTGGGAACACAAAGTTCCTTTTCACTTGCAAACTCCACTCCATACATATATATGGGGAGGTACTAGCCCCAACTCGGTTCTACAGTGAAAACTGCAGGAACTTCAAACCGGCACTAGGAAACAGACTGAGAAACCAGAGTAAAAGTTTCTCCTTCAACCCGTTCCCTTTGTGCTAGATGAACGAACGTCTCTGCACATGCTCAGTTCTGAGAGATAAGTGTGTGTGAAAGCCGTCCTTCACCTAGCTTGTTTGGAACACAAAGTTCCTTTTCACTTGCAAACTCCACTCCATACATATATATGGGGAGGTACTAGCCCCAACTCGGTTCTACAGTGAAAACTGCAGGAACTTCAAACCGGCACTAGGAAACAGACTGAGAAACCAGAGTAAAAGTTTCTCCTGCAACCCGTTCCCTTTGTGCTAGATGAACGAATGTCTCTCCACATGCTCATTTCTGCGAGATAAGTGTGAGTGAAAGCCGTCCTTCACATAGCTTTTTGGGAACACAAAGTATCTTTTAACTTGCAAACTCCACTCCATACATATATATGGGGAGGTACTAGCTCCAACTCGGTTTTACAGTGCAAACTGCAGGAACTTCAAACCGGCACTAGGAAACAGACTGAGAAACCAGAGTAAAAGTTTCTCCTGCAACCCATTCCATTTGTGCTAGATGAAAGAACGTCTCTCCACATGCTCATTTCTGAGAGATGAGTGTGTGTGAAAGCCGTCCTTCAACTAGCTTGTTGGGAACACAAAGTTTCTTTTCACTTGCAAACTCCACTCCATACATATATATGGGGAGGTACTAGCTCCAACTCGGTTTTACAGTGAAAATTGCAGGAACTTCAAACCAGCACTAGGAAACAGACTGAGAAACCAGAGTAAAAGTTTCTCCTGTAACCAGTTCCCTTTGTGCTAGATGAACGAACGTCTCTCCACATGCTAAATTCTGAGAGATAAGTGTGTGTGAAAGCCGTCCTTCACCTAGCTTGTTGGGAACACAAAGTTTCTTTTCACATGCAAACTCCACTCCATACATATATATGGGGAGGTATTAGCTCCAAATCCGTTTTACAGTGCAAACTGCAGAAACTTCAATCCGGCACTAGGAAACAGACTGAGAAACCAGAGTAAAAGTTTCTCCTGCAACCCGTTCCCTTTGTGCTATATGAACGAACGTCTCTCCACATGTTCAGTTCTGAGAGATAAGTGTGTGTGAAAGCCGTCCTTCACCTAACTTGTTGGGAACACAAAGTTTCTTTTCACTTGCAAACTCCACTCCATACATATATATGGGGAGGTACTAGCTCCAACTCGGTTTTACAGTGCAAACTGCAGGAACTTCAAACCAGCACTAGGAAACAGACTGAGAAACCAGAGTTAATGTTTCTCCTGCAAACCGTTCCATTTGTGCTAGATGAACGAACGTCTCTCCACATGCTCAGTTCTGAGGGATAAGTGTGTGTGAAAGCCGTCCTTCACCTAGCTTGTTGGGAACACAAAGTTCCTTTTCACTTGCAAACTCCACTCCATACACATATATGGGGAGGTACTAGCTCCAACTCGGTTTTACAGTGCAAACTGCAGGAACTTCAAACCGGCACTAGGAAACAGACTGAGAAACCAGAGTAAAAGTTTCTCCTGCAACCCATTCCATTTGTGCTAGATGAACGAACGTCTCTCCACATGCTCATTTCTGAGAGATGAGTGTGTGTGAAAGCCGTCCTTCACCTAGCTTGTTGGGAACACAAAGTTTCTTTTCACTTGCAAACTCCACTAAATACATATATATGGGGAGGTACTAGCTCCAACTCGGTTTTACAGTGCAAACTTCAGGAACTTCAAACCGGCACTAGGAAACAGACTGAGAAACCAGAGTAAAAGTTTCTCCTGCAAACCGTTCCATTTGTGCTAGATGAACGAACGTCTCTCCGCATGCTCAGTTCTGAGAGATAATTGTGTGTGAAAGCCGTCCTTCACCTAGCTTGTGGGGAACACAAAGTTTCTTTTCACTTGCAAACTCCACTCCATACATATATATGGGGAGGTACTAGCTCCAACTCGGTTTTACAGTGCAAACTGCAGGAACTTCAAACCGGCACTAGGAAACAGACTGAGAAACCAGAGTAAAAGTTTCTCCTGCAACCAGTTCCCTTTGTGCTAGATGAACGAACGACTCTCCACATGCTCAGTTCAGAGAGATAAGTGCGTTTGAAATCCGTACTTCACCTAGCTTGTTGGGAACACAAAGTTTCTTTTCACTTGCAAACTCCACTCCATACATATATATGGGGAGGTACTAGCTCCAACTCGGTTTTACAGTGCAAACTGCAGGAACTTCAAACCGGCACTAGAAAACAGACTGAGAAACCAGAGTAAAAGTTTCTCCTGCAACCCGTTCCCTTTGTGCTAGATGAACGAACGTCTCTCCACATGCTCAGTTCTGAGAGATAAGTGTGTGAAAGCCGTCCTTCACCTAGCTTGTTGGGAACACAAAGTTCCTTTTCACTTGCAAACTCCACTCCATACATATATATGGGGAGGTACTAGCTCCAACTCGGTTTTACAGTGCAAACTGCAGGAACTACAAACCGGCACTAGGAAACAGACTGAGAAACCAGAGTAAAAGTTTCTCCTGCAACCCGTTCCCTTTGTGCTAGATGAACGAACGACTCTCCACATGCTCATTTCTGAGAGATAAGTGTGAGTGAAAGCCGTCCTTCACATAGCTTGTTGGGAACACAAAGTATCTTTTCACTTGCAAACTCCACTCCATACATATATATGGGGATGTACGAGCTCCAACTCGGTTTTACAGTGAAAACTGCAGGAACTTCAATCCGGCACTAGGAAACAGACTGAGAAACCAGAGTAAAAGTTTCTCCTGCAAACCGTTCCCTTTGTGCTAGATGAACGAAAGTCTCTCCACATGCTCAGTTCTGAGAGATAAGTGTGTGTTAAAGCCATCCTTCACCTAGCTTGTTGGGAACACAAAGTATCTTTTAACTTGCAAACTCCACTCCATACATATATATGGGGAGGTACTAGCTCCAACTCGGTTTTACAGTGAAAACTGCAGGAACTTCAAACCGGCACTAGGAAAGAGACTGAGAAACCAGAGTTAAAGTTTCTCCTGCAACCCGTTCCCTTTGTGCTAGATGAACGAACGTCTCTCCACATGCTAAATTCTGAGAGATAAGTGTGTGTGAAAGCCGTCCTTCACCTAGCTTGTTGGGAACACAAAGTTTCTTTTCACTTGCAAACTCCACTCCATACATATATATTTGGAGGTATTAGCTCCAAATCCGTTTTACAGTGCAAACTGCAGAAACTTCAATCCGGCACTAGGAAACAGACTGAGAAACCAGAGTAAAAGTTTCTCCTGCAACCCATTCCCTTTGTGCTAGATGAACGAACGTCTCTCCACATGTTCAGTTCTGAGAGGTAAGTGTGTGTGAAAGCCGTCCTTCACCTAACTTGTTGGGAACACAAAGTTTATTTTCACTTGCAAACTCCACTCCATACATATATATGGGGAGGTACTAGCTCCAACTCGGTTTTACAGTGCAAACTGCAGGAACTTCAAACCAGCACTAGGAAACAGACTGAGAAACCAGAGTAAATGTTTCTCCTGCAAACCGTTCCATTTGTGCTAGATGAACGAACGTCTCTCCACATGCTCAGTTCTGAGAGATAAGTGTGTGTGAAAGCCGTCCTTCACCTAGCTTGTTGGGAACACAAAGTTCCTTTTCACTTGCAAACTCCACTCCATACATATATATGGGGAGGTACTAGCTCCAACTCGGTTTTACAGTGCAAACTGCAGGAACTTCAAACCGGCACTAGGAAACAGACTGAGAAACCAGAGTAAAAGTTTCTCCTGCAACCCATTCCATTTGTGCTAGATGAACGAACGTCTCTCCACATGCTCAGTTCTGAGAGATAAGTGTGTGTGAAAACCGTCCTTCAAATAGCTTGTTGGGAACACAAAGTTTCTTTTCACTTGCAAACTCCACTCCATACATATATATGGGGAGGTACTAGCTCCAACTCGGTTTTACAGTGAAAATTGCAGGAACTTCAAACCAGCACTAGGAAACAGACTGAGAAACCAGAGTAAAATTTTCTCCTGCAACCAGTTCCCTTTGTGCTAGATGAACGAACGTCTCTCCACATGCTAAATTCTGAGAGATAAGTGTGTGTGAAAGCCGTCCTTCACCTAGCTTGTTGGGAACACAAAGTTTCTTTTCACATGCAAACTCCACTCCATACATATATATGGGGAGGTATTAGCTCCAAATCCGTTTTACAGTGCAAACTGCAGAAACTTCAATCCGGCACTAGGAAACAGACTGAGAACCCAGAGTAAAAGTTTCTCCTGCAACCCGTTCCCTTTGTGCTAGATGAACGAACGTCTCTCCACATGTTCAGTTCTGAGAGATAAGTGTGTGTGAAAGCCGTCCTTCACCTAACTTGTTGGGAACACAAAGTTTCTTTTCACTTGCAAACTCCACTCCATACATATATATGGGGAGGTACTAGCTCCAACTCGGTTTTACAGTGCAAACTGCAGGAACTTCAAACCAGCACTAGGAAACAGACTGAGAAACCAGAGTAAATGTTTCTCCTGCAAACCGTTCCATTTGTGCTAGATGAACGAACGTCTCTCCACATGCTCAGTTCTGAGGGATAAGTGTGTGTGAAAGCCGTCCTTCACCTAGCTTGTTGGGAACACAAAGTTCCTTTTCACTTGCAAACTCCACTCCATACATATATATGGGGAGGTACTATCTCCAACTCGGTTTTACAGTGCAAACTGCAGGAACTTCAAACCGGCACTAGGAAACAGACTGAGAAACCAGAGTAAAAGTTTCTCCTGCAACCCATTCCATTTGTGCTAGATGAACGAACGTCTCTCCACATGCTCATTTCTGAGAGATGAGTGTGTGTGAAAGCCGTCCTTCACCTAGCTTGTTGGGAACACAAAGTTTCTTTTCACTTGCAAACTCCACTAAATACATATATATGGGGAGGTACTAGCTCCAACTCGGTTTTACAGTGCAAACTTCAGGAACTTCAAACCGGCACTAGGAAACAGACTGAGAAACCAGAGTAAAAGTTTCTCCTGCAAACCGTTCCATTTGTGCTAGATGAACGAACGTCTCTCCGCATGCTCAGTTCTGAGAGATAATTGTGTGTGAAAGCCGTCCTTCACCTAGCTTGTGGGGAACACAAAGTTTCTTTTCACTTGCAAACTCCACTCCATACATATATATGGGGAGGTACTAGCTCCAATTCGGTTTTACAGTGAAAACTGCAGGAACTTCAAACCGGCACTAGGAAACAGACTGAGAAACCAGAGTAAAAGTTTCTCCTGCAACCAGTTCCCTTTGTGCTAGATGAACGAACGACTCTCCACATGCTCAGTTCAGAGAGATAAGTGTGTTTGAAAGCCGTACTTCACCTAGCTTGTTGGGAACACAAAGTTTCTTTGCACTTGCAAACTCCACTCCATACATATATATGGGGAGGTACTATCTCCAACTCGGTTTTACAGTGCAAACTGCAGGAACTTCAAACCGGCACGAGAAAACAGACTGAGAAACCAGAGTAAAAGTTTCTCCTGCAACCCGTTCCCTTTGTGCTAGATGAACGAACGTCTCTCCACATGCTCAGTTCTGAGAGATAAGTGTGTGAAAGCCGTCCTTCACCTAGCTTGTTGGGAACACAAAGTTCCTTTTCACTTGCAAACTCCACTCCATACATATATATGGGGAGGTTCTAGCTCCAACTCGGTTTTACAGTGCAAACTGCAGGAACTACAAACCGGCACTAGGAAACAGACTGAGAAACCAGAGTAAAAGTTTCTCCTGCAACCCGTTCCCTTTGTGCTAGATGAACGAACGACTCTCCACATGCTCATTTCTGAGAGATAAGTGTGAGTGAAAGCCGTCCTTCACATAGCTTGTTGGGAACACAGAGTATCTTTTCACTTGCAAACTCCACTCCATACATATATATGGGGATGTACGAGCTCCAACTCGGTTTTACAGTGAAAACTGCAGGAACTTCAATCCGGCACTAGGAAACAGACTGAGAAACCAGAGTAAAAGTTTCTCCTGCAACCCGTTCCCTTTGTGCTAGATGAACGAAAGTCTCTCCACATGCTCAGTTCTGAGAGATAAGTGTGTGTTAAAGCCATCCTTCACCTAGCTTCTTGGGAACACAAAGTTTCTTTTCTCTTGCAAACTCCACTCCATACATATATATGGGGAGGTACTAGCTCCAACTCGGTTTTACAGTGCAAACTGCAGGAACTTCAAACCGGCACTAGGAAACAGACTGAGAAACCAGAGTAAAAGTTTCTCCTGCAACCCATTCCATTTGTGCTAGATGAACGAACGTCTCTCCACATGCTCATTTCTGAGAGATGAGTGTGTGTGAAAGCCGTCCTTCACCTAGCTTGTTGGGAACACAAAGTATCTTTTAACTTGCAAACTCCACTCCTTACATATATATAGGGAGGTACTAGCTCCAACTCGGTTTTACAGTGAAAACTGCAGGAACTTCAAACCGGCACTAGGAAAGAGACTGAGAAACCAGAGTTAAAGTTTCCCCTGCAACCCGTTACCTTTGTGCTAGATGAACGAACGTCTCTCCACATGCTAAATTCTGAGAGATAAGTGTGTGTGAAAGCCGTCCTTCACCTAGCTTGTTGGGAACACAAAGTTTCTTTTCACTTGCAAACTCCACTGCATACATATATATGGGGAGGTATTAGCTCCAAATCCGTTTTACAGTGCAAACTGCAGAAACTTCAATCCGGCACTAGGAAACAGACTGAGAAACCAGAGTAAAAGTTTCTCCTGCAACCCATTCCCCTTGTGCTTGATGAACGAACGTCTCTCCACATGTTCAGTTCTGAGAGATAAGTGTGTGTTAAAGCCGTCCTTCACCTAACTTGTTGGGAACACAAAGTTTATTTTCACTTGCAAACTCCACTCAATACATATATATGGGGAGGTACTAGCTCCAACTCGGTTTTACAGTGCAAACTGCAGGAACTTCAAACCAGCACTAGGAAACAGACTGAGAAACCAGAGTAAATGTTTCTCCTGCAAACCGTTCCATTTGTGCTAGATGAACGAACGTCTCTCCACATGCTCAGTTCTGAGAGATAAGTGTGTGTGAAAGCCGTCCTTCACCTAGCTTGTTGGGAACACAAAGTTCCTTTTCAGTTGCAAACTCCACTCCATACATATATATGGGGAGGTACTAGCTCCAACTCGGTTTTACAGTGCAAACTGCAGGAACTTCAAACCGGCACTAGGAAACAGACTGAGAAACCAGAGTAAAAGTTTCTCCTGCAACCCATTCCATTTGTGCTAGATGAACGAACGTCTCTCCACATGCTCATTTCTGAGAGATGAGTGTGTGTGAAAGCCGTCCTTCACCTAGCTTGTTGGGAACACAAAGTTTCTTTTCACTTGCAAACTCCACTAAATACATATATATGGGGAGGTACTAGCTCCAACTCGGTTTTACAGTGCAAACTTCAGGAACTTCAAAACGGCACTAGGAAACAGACTGAGAAACCAGAGTAAAAGTTTCCCTGCAAACCGTTCCATTTGTGCTAGATGAACGAACGTCTCTCCGCATGCTCAGTTCTGAGAGATAATTGTGTGTGAAAGCCGTCCTTCACCCAGCTTGTGGGGAACACAAAGTTTCTTTTCACTTGCAAACTCCACTCCATACATATATATGGGGAGGTACTAGCTCCAACTCGGTTTTACAGTGAAAACTGCAGGAACTTCAAACCGGCACTAGGAAACAGACTGAGAAACCAGAGTAAAAGTTTCTCCTGCAAACAGTTCCCTTTGTGCTAGATGAACGAACGACTCTCCACATGCTCAGTTCAGAGAGATAAGTGTGTTTGAAAGCCGTACTTCACCTAGCTTGTTGGGAACACAAAGTTTCTTTTCACTTGCAAACTCCACTCCATACATATATATGGGGAGGTACTAGCTCCAACTCGGTTTTACAGTGCAAACTGCAGGAACTTCAAACCGGCACTAGAAAACAGACTGAGAAACCAGAGTAAAAGTTTCTCCTGCAACCCGTTCCCTTTGTGCTAGATGAACGAACGTCTCTCCACATGCTCAGTTCTGAGAGATAAGTGTGTGTGAAAGCCGTCCTTCACCTAGCTTGTTGGGAACACAAAGTTACTTTTCACTTGCAAAATCCACTCCATACATATATATGGGGAGGTACTAGCTCCAACTCGGTTTTACAGTGCAAACTGCAGGAACTACAAACCGGCACTAGGAAACAGACTGAGAAACCAGAGTAAAAGTTTCTCCTGCAACCCGTTCCCTTTGTGCTAGATGAACGAACGACTCTCCACATGCTCATTTCTGAGAGATAAGTGTGAGTGAAATCCGTCCTTCACATAGCTTGTTGGGAACACAAAGTATCTTTTCACCTGCAAACTCCACTCCATACATATATATGGGGAGGTACTAGCTCCAACTCGGTTTTACAGTGAAAACTGCAGGAACTTCAAACCGGCACTAGGAAACAGACTGAGAAACCAGAGTAAAAGTTTCTCCTGCAACCCGTTCCCTTTCTGCTAGATGAACGAACGTCTCTCCACATGCTCATTTCTGAGAGATAAGTGTGAGTGAAAGCCGTCCTTCACATAGCTTGTTGGGAACACAAAGTATCTTTTCACTTGCAAACTCCACTCCATACATATATATGGGGATGTACGAGCTCCAACTCGGTTTTACAGTGAAAACTGCAGGAACTTCAATCCGACACTAGGAAACAGACTGAGAAACCAGAGTAAAAGTTTCTCCTGCAACCCGTTCCCTTTGTGCTAGATGAACGAACGTCTCTCCACATGCTCAGTTCTGAGAGATAAGTGTGTGTTAAAGCCATCCTTCACCTAGCTTGTTGGGAAAACAAAGTTTCTTTTCTCTTGCAAACTCCTCTCCATACATATATATGGGGAGGTACTAGCTCCAACTCGGTTTTACAGTGCAAACTGCAGGAACTTCAAACCGGCACTAGGAAACAGACTGAGAAACCAGAGTAAAAGTTTCTCCTGCAAACCATTCCATTTGTGCTAGATGAACGAACGTCTCTCCACATGCTCATTTCTGAGAGATGAGTGTGTGTGAAAGCCGTCCTTCACCTAGCTTGTTGGGAACACAAAGTTTCTTTTCACTTGCAAACTCCACTAAATACATATATATGGGGAGGTACTAGCTCCAACTCGGTTTTACAGTGCAAACTTCAGGAACTTCAAACCGGCACTAGGAAACAGACTGAGAAACCAGAGTAAAAGTTTCTCCTGCAACGCGTTCCCTTTATGCTAGATGAACGAACGTCTCTCCGCATGCTCAGATCTGAGAGATAAGTGTGTGTGAAAGCCGTACTTCACCTAGCTTGTTGGGAACACAAAGTTTCTTTTAACTTGCAAAATCCACTCCATACATATATATGGGGAGGTACTAGCTCCAACTCGGTTTTACAGTGCAAAATGCAGGAACTTCAAACCGGCACTAGGAAACAGACTGAGAAACCAGAGTAAAAGTTTCTACTGCAAACCGTTCCCTTTGTGCTAGATGAACGAACGTCTCTGCACATGCTCAGTTCTGAGAGATAAGTGTGTGTGAAAGCCGTCATTCACCTAGCTTGTTGGGAACACAAAGTTCCTTTTCACTTGCAAACTCCACTCCATACATATATATGGGGAGGTACTAGCCCCAACTCGGTTCTACAGTGAAAACTGCAGGAACTTCAAACCGGCACTAGGAAACAGACTGAGAAACCAGAGTAAAAGTTTCTCCTGCATCCCGTTCCCTTTGTGCTAGATGAACGAACGTCTCTGCACATGCTGAGTTCTGAGAGATAAGTGTGTGTGAAAGCCGTACTTCACCTAGCTTTTTGGGAACACAAAGTTCCTTTTCACTTGCAAACTCCACTCCATACATATATATGGGGAGGTACTAGCCCCAACTCGGTTCTACAGTGAAAACTGCAGGAACTTCAAACCGGCACTAGGAAACAGACTGAGAAACCAGAGTAAAAGTTTCTCCTGCAACCCGTTCCCTTTGTGCTAGATGAACGAATGTCTCTCCACATGCTCATTTCTGCGAGATAAGTGTGAGTGAAAGCCGTCCTTCACATAGCTTGTTGGGAACCCAAAGTATCTTTTAACTTGCAAACTCCACTCCATACATATATATGGGGAGGTACTAGCTCCAACTCGTTTTTACAGTGCAAACTGCAGGAACTTCAAACCGGCACTAGGAAACAGACTGAGAAACCAGAGTAAAAGTTTCTCCTGCAACCCATTCCATTTGTGCTAGATGAACGAACGTCTCTCCACATGCTCATTTCTGAGAGATGAGTGTGTGTGAAAGCCGTCCTTCAACTAGCTTGTTGGGAACACAAAGTTTCTTTTCACTTGCAAACTCCACTCCATACATATATATGGGGAGGTACTAGCTCCAACTCGGTTTTACAGTGAAAATTGCAGGAACTTCAAACCAGCACTAGGAAACAGACTGAGAAACCAGAGTAAAAGTTTCTCCTGCAACCAGTTCCCTTTGTGCTAGATGAACGAACGACTCTCCACATGCTCAGTTCAGAGAGATAAGTGTGTTTGAAAGCCGTACTTCACCTGGCTTGTTGGGAACACAAAGTTTCTTTTCACTTGCAAACTCCACTCCATACATATATATGGGGAGGTACTAGCTCCAACTCGGTTTTACAGTGCAAACTGCAGGAACTTCAAAAAGGCACTAGGAAACAGACTGAGAAACCAGAGTAAAAGTTTCTCCTGCAACCCGTTCCCTTTGTGCTAGATGAACGAACGTCTCTCCAATTGCTCAGTTCTGAGAGATATGTGTGTGTGAAAGCCGTCCTTCACCTATCCTGTTGGGAACACAAAGTTCCTTTTCACTTGCAAACTCCACTCCATACATATATATGGGGAGGTACTAGCTCCAACTCGGTTTTACAGTGCAAACTGCAGGAACTACAAACCGGCACTAGGAAACAGACTGAGAAACCAGAGTAAAAGTTTCTCCTGCAACCCGTTCCTTTTGTGCTAGATGAACGAACGACTCTCCACATGCTCATTTCTCAGAGATAAGTGTGAGTGAAAGCCGTCCTTCACATAGCTTGTTGGGAACACAAAGTATCTTTTCACTTGCAAACTCCACTCCATACATATATATGGGGAGGTACTAGCTCCAACTCGGTTTTACAGTGAAAACTGCAGGAACTTCAAACCGGCACTAGGAAACAGACTGAGAAACCAGAGTAAATTTTCTCCTGCAACCCGTTCCCTTTGTGCTAGATGAACGTACGTCTCTCCACATGCTCAGTTCTGAGAGATAAGTGTGAGTGAAAGCCGTCCTTCACATAGCTTTTTGGGAACACAAAGTATCTTTTCATTTGCAAACTCCACTCCATACATATATATGGGGATGTACGAGCTCCAACTCGGTTTTACAGTGATAACTGCAGGAACTTCAATCCGGCATTAGGAAACAGACTGAGAAACCAGAGTATAAGTTTCTCCTGCAAACCGTTCCCTTTGTGCTAGATGAACGAAAGTCTCTCCACATGCTCATTTCTGAGAGATGAGTGTGTGTGAAAGCCGTCCTTCACCTAGCTTGTTGGGAACACAAAGTTTCTTTTCACTTGCAAACTCCAATAAATATATATATATGGGGAGGTAGTAGCTCCAACTCGGTTTTACAGTGCAAACTTCAGGAACTTCAAACCGGCACTAGGAAACAGACTGAGAAACCAGAGTAAAAGTTTCTCCTGCAAACCGTTCCATTTGTGCTAGATGAACGAACGTCTCTCCGCATGCTCAGTTCTGAGAGATAAGTGTGTGTGAAAGCCGTCCTTCACCTAGCTTGTTGGGAACACAAAGTTTCTTTTAACTTGCCAACTCCACTCCATACATATATATGGGGAGGTACTAGCTCCAACTCGGTTTTACAGTGAAAACTGCAGGAACTTCAAACCGGCACTAGGAAAGAGACTGAGAAACCAGAGTAAAAGTTTCTCCTGCAACCCGTTCCCTTTGTGCTAGATGAACGAACGACTCTCCACATGCTCAGTTCAGAGAGATAAGTGTGTTTGAAAGCCGTACTTCACCTAGGTTGTTGGGAACACAAAGTTTCTTTTCACTTGCAAACTCCACTCCATACATATATATGGGGAGGTACTAGATCCAACTCGGTTTTACAGTGCAAACTGCAGGAACTTCAAACCGGCACTAGGAAACAGACTGAGAAACCAGAGTAAAAGTTTCTCCTGCATCCCATTCCATTTGTGCTAGATGAACGAACGTCTCTCCACATGCTCATTTCTGAGAGATGAGTGTGTGTGAAAGCCGTCCTTCACCTAGCTTGTTGGGAACACAAAGTTTCTTTTCACTTGAAAACTCCACTAAATACATATATATGGGGAGGTACAAGCTCCAACTCGGTTTTACAGTGCAAACTTCAGGAACTTCAAACCGGCACTAGGAAACAGACTGAGAAACCAGAGTAAAAGTTTCTCCTGCAAACCGTTCCATTTGTGCTAGATGAACGAACGTCTCTCCGCATGCTCAGATCTGAGAGATAAGTGTGTGTGAAAGCCGTACTTCAACTAGCTTGTTGGGAACACAAAGTTTCTTTTAACTTGCAAACTCCACTCCATACATATATATGGGGAGGTACTAGCTCCAACTCGGTTTTACAGTGCAAAGTGCAGGAACTTCGAACCGGCACTAGGAAACAGACTGAGAAACCAGAGTAAAAGTTTCTACTGCAAACCGTTCCCTTTGTGCTAGATGAACGAACGTCTCTCCACATGCTCAGTTCTGAGAGATGAGTGTGTGTGAAAGCCGTCCTTCACCTAGCTTGTTGGGAACACAAAGATCCTTTTCACTTGCAAACCCCACTCCATACATATATATGGGAAGGTACTAGCTCCAACTCGGTTTTACAGTGCAAAATGCAGGAACTTCAAACCGGCACTAGGAAACAGACTGAGAAACCAGAGTAAAAGTTTCTCCTGCAACCCGTTCCCTTTGTGCTAGATGAACGAACGACTCTCCACATGCTCATTTCTGAGAGATAAGTGTGAGTGAAAGCCGTCCTTCACATAGCTTGTTGGGAACACTAAGTATCTTTTCACTTGCAAACTCCACTCCATAGATATATATGGGGATGTACGAGCTACTAATCCGTTTTACAGTGAAAACTGCAGGAACTTCAATCCGGCACTAGGAAACAGACTGAGAAACTAGAGTAAAAGTATCTCCTGCAACACGTTATCTTTGTGCTAGATGAACGAAAGTCTCTCCACATGCTCAGTTCTGAGAGATAATTGTGTGTGAAAGCCGTCCTTCACCTAGCTTGTTGGGAACACAAAGTTTCTTTTCACATGCAAACTCCACTCCATACATATATATGGGGAGGTATTAGCTCCAACTCGGTTTTACAGTGCAAACTGCAGGAACTTCAAACCGGCACTAGGAAACAGACTGAGAAACCAGAGTAAAAGTTTCTCCTGCAACCCGTTCCATTTGTGCTAGATGAACGAATCTCTCTCCACATGCTCATTTCTGAGAGATAATTGTGAGTGAAAGCCGTCCTTCACATATCTTGTTGGGAACACAAAGTATCTTTTCACTTGCAAACTCCACTCCATACATATATATGGGGAGGTACTAGCTCCAACTCGGTTTTACAGTGAAAATTGCAGGAACTTCAAACCGGCACTAGGAAACAGACTGAGAAACCAGAGTAAAAGTTTCTCCTGCAACCCGTTCCTTTTGTGCTAGATGAACGAATGTCTCTCCACATGCTCATTTCTGAGAGATAAGTGTGAGTGAAAGCCGTCCTTCACATAGCTTGTTGGGAACACAAAGTATCTTTTCACTTGCAAACTCCACTCCATACATATATATGGGGAGGTACTAGCTCCAACTCGGTTTTACAGTGCAAACTGCAGGAACTTCAAACCTGCACTAGGAAACAGACTGAGAAAGCAGAGTAAAAGTTTCTCCTGCAACCCGTTACCTTTGTGCTAGATGAACGAACGTCTCTCCACATGCTCAGTTCTGAGAGATAAGTGTGTGTGAAAGCCGTTTTTCACCTAGCTTGTTGGGAACACAAAGTTTCTTTTCACTAGCAAACTCCACTCCATATATATATATGGGGAGGTATTAGCTCCAACTCGGTTTTACAGTGCAAACTGCAGGAACTTCAAACCGGCACTAGGAAACAGACTGAGAAACCAGAGTAAAAGTTCCCCGGAAACCCGTTCCCTTTGTGCTAGATGAACGAACGTCTCTCCACATGCTCATTTCTGAGAGATAAGTGTGTGTGAAAGCCATCCTTCACCTAGCTTGTTGGGAGCACAAAGTTTCTTTTCACTTGCAAACCCAACTCCATACATATATATGGGGAGGTAATAGCTCCAACTCGGTTTACAGTGCAAACTGCAGGAACTTCAAACCGGCACTAGGAAACAGACTGAGAAACCAGAGTAAAAGTTTCTCCTGCAACCCGTTCCATTTGTGCTAGATGAACGAACGTCTCTCCACATGCTCAGTTCTGAGAGATAAGTGTGTGTGAAAGCCGTCCTTCACCTAGCTTGTTGGGAACACAAAGTTTCTTTTCACTTGCAAACTCCACTCCATACATATATATGGAGAGGTTCTTCCTCCAACTCGGTTTTACAGTGCAAACTGCAGGAACTTCAAACCGGCACTATGAAACAGACTGAGAAACCAGAGTAAAAGTTTCTCCTGCAACCCGTTCCCGTTGTGCTAGATGAACGAACGTCTCTCCACATGCTCAGTTCTGAGAGATAAGTGTGTGTGAAAGCCGTCCTTCACCTAGCTTGTTGGGCACACAAAGTTTCTTTTCAGTTGTAAACTCCACTCCATACATATATATGGGGAGGTACTAGCTCCAACTCGGTTAACAGTGCAAACTGCAGGAACTTCAAACCGGTACTAGGAAACAGACTGAGAAACCAGAGTAAAAGTTTCCCCTGCAACCCGTTCCCTTTGTGCTAGATGAACGAATGTCTCTCCACATGCTCAGTTCTGAGAGATAAGTGTGTGTGAAAGCCGTCCTTCACCAAGCTTGTTGGGAACACAAAGTTTCTTTTCCCTTGCAAACTCCACTCCATACATATATAGGGGAGGTACTAGCTTCAACTCGGTTTTACAGTGCAAACTGCAGGAACTTCAAACCGGCACTAGGAAACAGACTGAGAAACCAGAGTAAAAATTTCTCCTGCAACCCGTTCCCTTTGTGCTAGATGAATGAACGTCTCTCCACATGCTCAGTTCTGAGAGATAAGTGTGTGTGAAAGCCGTCCTTCACCTAGCTTGTTGGGAACACAAAGTTTCTTTTCACTAGCAAACTCCACTCCATATATATATATGGGGAGGTATTAGCTCCAACTCGGTTTTACAGTGCAAACTGCAGGAACTTCAAACCGGCACTAGGAAACAGACTGAGAAACCAGAGTAAAAGTTTCCCTGCAACCCGTTCCCTTTGTGCTAGATGAACGAACGTCTCTCCACATGCTCATTTCTGAGAGATAAGTGTGTGTGAAACCCATCCTTCACCTAGCTTGTTGGGAGCACAAAGTTTCTTTTCACTTGCAAACCCAACTCCATACATATATATGGGGAGGTAATAGCTCCAACTCGGTTTACAGTGCAAACTGCAGGAACTTCAAACCGGCACTAGGAAACAGACTGAGAAACCAGAGTAAAAGTTTCTCCTGCAACCCGTTCCATTTGTGCTAGATGAACGAACGTCTCTCCACATGCTCAGTTCTGAGAGATAAGTGTGTGTGAAAGCCGTCCTTCACCTAGCTTGTTGGGAACACAAAGTTTCTTTTCACTTGCAAACTCCACTCCATACATATATATGGGGAGGTTCTTCCTCCAACTCGGTTTTACAGTGCAAACTGCAGGAACTTCAAACCGGCACTATGAAACAGACTGAGAAACCAGAGTAAAAGTTTCTCCTGCAACCCGTTCACGTTGTGCTAGATGAACGAACGTCTCTCCACATGCTCAGTTCTGAGAGATAAGTGTGTGTGAAAGCCGTCCTTCACCTAGCTTGTTGGGCACACAAAGTTTCTTTTCAGTTGCAAACTCCACTCCATACATATATATGGGGAGGTACTAGCTCCAACTCGGTTTTACAGTGCAAACTGCAGGAACTTCAAACCGGTACTAGGAAACAGACTGAGAAACCAGAGTAAAAGTTTCCCCTGCAACCCGTTCCCTTTGTGCTAGATGAACGAATGTCTCTCCACATGCTCAGTTCTGAGAGATAAGTGTGTGTGAAAGCCGTCCTTCACCAAGCTTGTTGGGAACACAAAGTTTCTTTTCCCTTGCAAACTCCACTCCATACATATATATGGGGAGGTACTAGCTCCAACTCGGTTTTACAGTGCAAACTGCAGGAACTTCAAACCGGCACTAGGAAACAGACTGAGAAACCAGAGTAAAAATTTCTCCTGCAACCCGTTCCCGTTGTGCTAGATGAACGAACGTCTCTCCACATGCTCAGTTCTGAGAGATAAGTGTGTGTGAAAGCCGTCCTTCACCTAGCTTGTTGGGCACACAAAGTTTCTTTTCAGTTGCAAACTCCACTCCATACATATATATGGGGAGGTACTAGCTCCAACTCGGTTTTACAGTGCAAACTGCAGGAACTTCAAACCGGTACTAGGAAACAGACTGAGAAACCAGAGTAAAAGTTTCCCCTGCAACCCGTTCCCTTTGTGCTAGATGAACGAATGTCTCTCCACATGCTCAGTTCTGAGAGATAAGTGTGTGTGAAAGCCGTCCTTCACCAAGCTTGTTGGGAACACAAAGTTTCTATTCACTTGCAAACTCCACTCCATACATATATATGGGGAGGTACTAGCTCCAACTCGGTTTTACAGTGCAAACTGCAGGAACTTCAAACCGGCACTAGGAAACAGACTGAGAAACCAGAGTAAAAATTTCTCCTGCAACCCGTTCCCTTTGTGCTAGATGAATGAACGTCTCTCCACATGCTCAGTTCTGAGAGATAAGTGTGTGTGAAAGCCGTCCTTCACCTAGCTTGTTGGGAACACAAAGTTTCTTTTCACTTGCAAACTCCACTCCATATATATATATGGGGAGGTACTAGCTCCAACTCGGTTTTACAGTGCAAACTGCAGGAACTTCAAACCGGCACTATGAAACAGACTGAGAAACCAGGGTAAAAGTTTCTCCTGCAACCCGTTAACTTTGTGCTAGATGAACGAATGTCTCTCCACATGCTCAGTTCTGAGGGATAATTGTGTGTGAAAGCCGTCCTTCACCTAGCTTGTTGGGAACAGAAAGTTCTTTTCAGTTGCAAACACCATTCCATACATATATATGGGAAGGTACGAGCTCCAACTCGGTTTTACAGTGCAAACTGCAGGAACTTCAAACCGGCACTAGGAAACAGACTGAGATACCAGAGTAAAAGTTTCTCCTGCAACGCGTTCCCTTTATGCTAGATGAACGAACGTCTCTCCACATGCTCATTTCTGAGAGATAAGTGTGTGTTAAAACCATCCTTCAACTAGCTTGTTGGGAACACAAAGTTACTTTTCAGTTTCAAACTCCATTCCTTACATATATATGGGGAGGTACTAGCTCCAACTCGGTTTTACAGTGAAAACTGCAGGAACTTCAACCCGGCACTAGGAAACAGACTGAGAAACCAGAGTTAAAGTTTCTCCTGCAACCCGTTCCCTTTGTGCTAGATGAACGAACGTCTCTCCACATGCTCAGTTCTGAGAGATAAGTGTGCGTGAAAGCCATCCTTCAACTAGCTTGTTGGGAACACATAGTTTCTTTTCAGTTGCCAACTCCACTCCATACATATATATGGGGATGTACGAGCTCCAACTCGGTTTCACAGTGAAAACTGCAGGAACTTCAATCCGGCACTAGGAAACAGACTGAGAAACCAGAGTAAAAGTTTCTCCTGCAACCCGTTCCCTTTGTGCTAGATGAACGAACGACTCTCCACATGCTAAATTCTGAGAGATAAGTGTGTGTGAAAGCCGTCCTTCACCTAGCTTGTTGGGAACTCAAAGTTTCTTTTCACTTGCATACTCCATTCCATACATATATATGGGGAGGTATTAGCTCCAAATCGGTTTTACAGTGCAAACTGCAGGAACTTCAAACAGGCACTAGGAAACAGACTGAGAAACCAGAGTAAAAGTTTCTCCTGCAACGCATTCCATTTGTGCTAGATGAACGAACGTCTCTCCACATGCTCATTTCTGAGAGATAAGTGTGTTTTAAAACCATCCTTCACCAAGCTTGTTGGGAACACAAAGTTCCTTTTCACTTGCAAACTCCAATCCATACATTTATATGGGGAGGTACTAGCTCCAACTAGGTTTTACAGTGCAAACTGCAGGAACTTCAAACCGGCACTAGGAAACAGACTGAGAAACCAGAGTAAAAATTTCCCCTGCAACCCGTTCCCTTTGAGCTAGATGAACGAACGTCTCTCCACATGCTCAGTTCTGAGAGATAAGTGTGCGTGAAAGCCATTCTTCAACTAGCTTGTTGGGAACACATAGTTTCTTTTCAGTTGCCAACTCCACTCCATACATATATATGGGGAAGTACGAGCTCCAACACGGTTTTACAGTGAAAACTGCAGGAACTTCAATCCGGCACTAGGAAACAGACTGAGAAACCAGAGTAAAATTTCTCCTGCAACCCGTTATCTTTGTGCTAGATGAACGAACGTCTCTCCATATGCTAAGTTCTGAGAGATAAGTGTGTGTGAAAGCCGTCCTTAACCTATCTTGTTGGGAACACAAAGTTTCTATTCACTTGCAAACTCCACTCCATACATATATATGGGGAGGTACTAGCTCCAACTCGGTTTTACAGTGCAAACTGCAGGAACTTCAAACCGGCACTAGGAAACAGACTGAGAAACCAGAGTAAAAATTTCTCCTGCAACCCGTTCCCTTTGTGCTAGATGAATGAACGTCTCTCCACATGCTCAGTTCTGAGTGATAAGTGTGTGTGAAAGCCGTCCTTCACCTAGCTTGTTGGGAACACAAAGTTTCTTTTCACTTGCAAACTCCACTCCATACATATATATGGGGAGGTACTAGCTCCAACTCGGTTTTACAGTGAAAACTGCAGGAACTTCAACCCGGCACTAGGAAACAGACTGAGAAACCAGAGTTAAAGTTTCTCCTGCAACCCGTTCCCTTTGTGCTAGATGAACGAACGTCTCTCCACATGCTCAGTTCTGAGAGATAAGTGTGCGTGAAAGCCATCCTTCAACTAGCTTGTTGGGAACACATAGTTTCTTTTCAGTTGCCAACTCCACTCCATACATATATATGGGGATGTACGAGCTCCAACTCGGTTTCACAGTGAAAACTGCAGGAACTTCAATCCGGCACTAGGAAACAGACTGAGAAACCAGAGTAAAAGTTTCTCCTGCAACCCGTTCCCTTTGTGCTAGATGAACGAACGACTCTCCACATGCTAAATTCTGAGAGATAAGTGTGTGTGAAAGCCGTCCTTCACCTAGCTTGTTGGGAACTCAAAGTTTCTTTTCACTTGCATACTCCATTCCATACATATATATGGGGAGGTATTAGCTCCAAATCGGTTTTACAGTGCAAACTGCAGGAACTTCAAACAGGCACTAGGAAACAGACTGAGAAACCAGAGTAAAAGTTTCTCCTGCAACGCATTCCATTTGTGCTAGATGAACGAACGTCTCTCCACATGCTCATTTCTGAGAGATAAGTGTGTTTTAAAACCATCCTTCACCAAGCTTGTTGGGAACACAAAGTTCCTTTTCACTTGCAAACTCCAATCCATACATTTATATGGGGAGGTACTAGCTCCAACTAGGTTTTACAGTGCAAACTGCAGGAACTTCAAACCGGCACTAGGAAACAGACTGAGAAACCAGAGTAAAAATTTCCCCTGCAACCCGTTCCCTTTGAGCTAGATGAACGAACGTCTCTCCACATGCTCAGTTCTGAGAGATAAGTGTGCGTGAAAGCCATTCTTCAACTAGCTTGTTGGGAACACATAGTTTCTTTTCAGTTGCCAACTCCACTCCATACATATATATGGGGAAGTACGAGCTCCAACACGGTTTTACAGTGAAAACTGCAGGAACTTCAATCCGGCACTAGGAAACAGACTGAGAAACCAGAGTAAAATTTCTCCTGCAACCCGTTATCTTTGTGCTAGATGAACGAACGTCTCTCCATATGCTAAGTTCTGAGAGATAAGTGTGTGTGAAAGCCGTCCTTAACCTATCTTGTTGGGAACACAAAGTTTCTATTCACTTGCAAACTCCACTCCATACATATATATGGGGAGGTACTAGCTCCAACTCGGTTTTACAGTGCAAACTGCAGGAACTTCAAACCGGCACTAGGAAACAGACTGAGAAACCAGAGTAAAAATTTCTCCTGCAACCCGTTCCCTTTGTGCTAGATGAATGAACGTCTCTCCACATGCTCAGTTCTGAGTGATAAGTGTGTGTGAAAGCCGTCCTTCACCTAGCTTGTTGGGAACACAAAGTTTCTTTTCACTTGCAAACTCCACTCCATACATATATATGGGGAGGTACTAGCTCCAACTCGGTTTTACAGTGCAAACTGCAGGAACTTCAAACCGGCACTATGAAACAGACTGAGAAACCAGAGTAAAAGTTTCTCCTGCAACCCGTTAACTTTGTGCTAGATGAACGAATGTCTCTCCACATGCTCAGTTCTGAGGGATAATTGTGTGTGAAAGCCGTCCTTCACCTAGCTTGTTGGGAACAGAAAGTTCTTTTCAGTTGCAAACACCATTCCATACATATATATGGGAAGGTACGAGCTCCAACTCGGTTTTACAGTGCAAACTGCAGGAACTTCAAACCGGCACTAGGAAACAGACTGAGATACCAGAGTAAAAGTTTCTCCTGCAACGCGTTCCCTTTATGCTAGATGAACGATCGTCTCTCCACATGCTCATTTCTGAGAGATAAGTGTGTGTTAAAACCATCCTTCACCTAGCTTGTTGGGAACACAAAGTTACTTTTCAGTTTCAAACTCCATTCCTTACATATATATGGGGAGGTACTAGCTCCAACTCGGTTTTACAGTGAAAACTGCAGGAACTTCAACCCGGCACTAGGAAACAGACTGAGAAACCAGAGTTAAAGTTTCTCCTGCAACCCGTTCCCTTTGTGCTAGATGAACGAACGTCTCTCCACATGCTCAGTTCTGAGAGATAAGTGTGCGTGAAAGCCATCCTTCAACTAGCTTGTTGGGAACACATAGTTTCTTTTCAGTTGCCAACTCCACTCCATACATATATATGGGGATGTACGAGCTCCAACTCGGTTTCACAGTGAAAACTGCAGGAACTTCAATCCGGCACTAGGAAACAGACTGAGAAACCAGAGTAAAAGTTTCTCCTGCAACCCGTTCCCTTTGTGCTAGATGAACGAACGACTCTCCACATGCTAAATTCTGAGAGATAAGTGTGTGTGAAAGCCGTCCTTCACCTAGCTTGTTGGGAACACAAAGTTTCTTTTCACTTGCAAACTCCACTCCATACATATATATGGGGAGGTATTAGCTCCAAATCGGTTTTACAGTGCAAACTGCAGGAACTTCAAACAGGCACTAGGAAACAGACTGAGAAACCAGAGTAAAAGTTTCTCCTGCAACGCATTCCATTTGTGCTAGATGAACGAACGTCTCTCCACATGCTCATTTCTGAGAGGTAAGTGTGTTTTAAAACCATCCTTCACCAAGCTTGTTGGGAACACAAAGTTCCTTTTCAGATGCAAACTCCACTCCATACATATATATGGGGAGGTACGAGCTCCAACTCGGTTTTACAGTGAAAACTGCAGGAACTTCAAACCGGCACTAGGAAACAGACTGAGAAACCAGACTAAAAATTTCTCCTGCAACCCGTTCCCTTTGTGCTAGATGAATGAACGTCTCTCCTCATGCTCAGTTCTGAGAGATAAGTGTGTGTTAAAACCATCCTTCACCAAGCTTGTTGGGAACAAAAAGTTCCTTTTCAGTTGCAAACTCCACTCCATACATATATATGGGGAGGTACGAGCTCCAACTCGGTTTTACAGTGAAAACTGCAGGAACTTCAAACCGGCACTAGGAAACAGACTGAGAAACCAGAGTAAAAGTTTCTCCTGCAACCCGTTCCCATTGTGCTAGATGAACGAACGTCTCTCCACATGCTCAGTTCTGAGAGATAAGTGTGTGTGAAAGCCGTCCTTCACCTAGCTTGTTGGGCACACAAAGTTTCTTTACAGTTGCAAACTCCACTCCATACATATATATGGGGAGGTACTAGCTCCAACTCGGTTTTACAGTGCAAACTGCAGGAACTTCAACCCGGCACTAGGAAACAGACTGAGAAACCAGAGTAAAAGTTTCCCCTGCAACCCGTTCCCTTTGTGCTAGATTAACGAATGTCTCTCCACATGCTCAGTTCTGAGAGATAAGTGTGTGTGAAAGCCGTCCTTCACCTAGCTTGTTGGGAACAGAAAGTTCTTTTCAGTTGCAAACACCATTCCATACATATATATGGGAAGGTACGAGCTCCAACTCGGTTTTACAGTGCATACTGCAGGAACTTCAAACCGGCACTAGGAAACAGACTGAGATACCAGAGTAAAAGTTTCTCCTGCAACGCGTTCCCTTTATGCTAGATGAACGAACGTCTCTCCACATGCTCATTTCTGAGAGATAAGTGTGTGTTAAAACCATCCTTCACCTAGCTTGTTGGGAACACAAAGTTCCTTTTCAGTTGCAAACTCCATTCCATACATATATATGGGGAGGTACTAACTCCAACTCGGTTTTACTGTGAAAACTGCAGGAACTTCAATCCGGCACTAGGAAACAGACTGAGAAACCAGAGTAAAAGTTTCTCCTGCAAACCGTTCCATTTGTGCTAGATGAACGAATGTCTCTCCACATGCTCATTTCTGAGAGATAATTGTGAGTGAAAGCCGTCCTTCACATAGCTTGTTGGGAACACAAAGTATCTTTTAACATGCAAACTCCACTCCATACATATATATGGGGAGGTACTACCTCCAACACGTTTTTACAGTGAAAACTGCAGGAACTTCAACCCGGCACTAGGAAACAGACTGAGAAACCAGAGTTAAAGTTTCTCCTGCAACCCGTTCCCTTTGTGCTAGATGAACGAACGTCTCTCCACATGCTCAGTTCTGAGAGATAAGTGTGCGTGAAAGCCATCCTTAAACTAGCTTGTTGGGAACACATAGTTTCTTTTCAGTTACCAACTCCACTCCATACATATATATGGGGATGTACGAGCTCCAACTCGGTTTTACAGTGAAAACTGCAGGAACTTCAATCCGGCACTAGGAAACAGACTGAGAAACCAGAGTAAAACTTTCTCCTGCAACCCGTTCCCTTTGTGCTAGATGAACGAACGTCTCTCCACATGCTAAATTCTGAGAGATAAATGTGTGTGAAAGCCGTCCTTCACCTAGCTTGTTGGGAACACAAAGTTTCTTTTCACTTGCAAACTCCACTCCATACATATATATGGGGAGGTACTAGCTCCAACTCGGTTTACAGTGCAAACTGCAGGAACTTCAAACCGGCACTAGGAAACAGACTGAGAAACCAGAGTAAAAGTTTCTCCTGCAACCCGTTCCATTTGTGCTAGATGAACGAACGTCTCTCCACATGCTCAGTTCTGAGAGATAAGTGTGTGTTAAAGCCGTCCTTCACCTAGCTTGTTGGGAACACAAAGTTTCTTTTCACTTGAAAACTCCACTCCATACATATATATGGGGAGGTTCTTCCTCCAACTCGGTTTTACAGTGCAAACTGCAGGAACTTCAAACCGGCACTATGAAACAGACTGAGAAACCAGAGTAAAAGTTTCTCCTGCAACCCGTTCCCGTTGTGCTAGATGAACGAACGTCTCTCCACATGCTCAGTTCTGAGAGATAAGTGTGTGTGAAAGCCGTCCTTCACCTAGCTTGTTGGGAACAGAAAGTTCTTTTCAGTTGCAAACACCATTCCATACATATATATGGGAAGGTACGAGCTCCAACTCGGTTTTACAGTGCAAACTGCAGGAACTTCAAACCGGCACTAGGAAACAGACTGAGATACCAGAGTAAAAGTTTCTCCTGCAACGCGTTCCCTTTATGCTAGATGAACGAACGTCTCTCCACATGCTCATTTCTGAGAGATAAGTGTGTGTTAAAACCATCCTTCAACTAGCTTGTTGGGAACACAAAGTTACTTTTCAGTTTCAAACTCCATTCCTTACATATATATGGGGAGGTACTAGCTCCAACTCGGTTTTACAGTGAAAACTGCAGGAACTTCAACCCGGCACTAGGAAACAGACTGAGAAACCAGAGTTAAAGTTTCTCCTGCAACCCGTTCCCTTTGTGCTAGATGAACGAACGTCTCTCCACATGCTCAGTTCTGAGAGATAAGTGTGCGTGAAAGCCATCCTTCAACTAGCTTGTTGGGAACACATAGATTCTTTTCAGTTGCCAACTCCACTCCATACATATATATGGGGATGTACGAGCTCCAACTCGGTTTCACAGTGAAAACTGCAGGAACTTCAATCCGGCACTAGGAAACAGACTGAGAAACCAGAGTAAAAGTTTCTCCTGCAACCCGTTCCCTTTGTGCTAGATGAACGAACGACTCTCCACATGCTAAATTCTGAGAGATAAGTGTGTGTGAAAGCCGTCCTTCACCTAGCTTGTTGGGAACTCAAAGTTTCTTTTCACTTGCATACTCCATTCCATACATATATATGGGGAGGTATTAGCTCCAAATCGGTTTTACAGTGCAAACTGCAGGAACTTCAAAGAGGCACTAGGAAACAGACTGAGATACCAGAGTAAAAGTTTCTCCTGCAACGCATTCCATTTGTGCTAGATGAACGAACGTCTCTCCACATGCTCATTTCTGAGAGATAAGTGTGTTTTAAAACCATCCTTCACCAAGCTTGTTGGGAACACAAAGTCCCTTTTCACTTGCAAACTCCAATCCATACATTTATATGGGGAGGTACTAGCTCCAACTAGGTTTTACAGTGCAAACTGCAGGAACTTCAAACCGGCACTAGGAAACAGACTGAGAAACCAGAGTAAAAATTTCCCCTGCAACCCGTTCCCTTTGAGCTAGATGAACGAACGTCTCTCCACATGCTCAGTTCTGAGAGATAAGTGTGCGTGAAAGCCATTCTTCAACTAGCTTGTTGGGAACACATAGTTTCTTTTCAGTTGCCAACTCCACTCCATACATATATATGGGGAAGTACGAGCTCCAACACGGTTTTACAGTGAAAACTGCAGGAACTTCAATCCGGCACTAGGAAACAGACTGAGAAACCAGAGTAAAATTTCTCCTGCAACCCGTTATCTTTGTGCTAGATGAACGAACGTCTCTCCATATGCTAAGTTCTGAGAGATAAGTGTGTGTGAAAGCCGTCCTTCACCTATCTTGTTGGGAACACAAAGTTTCTATTCACTTGCAAACTCCACTCCATACATATATATGGGGAGGTACTAGCTCCAACTCGGTTTTACAGTGCAAACTGCAGGAACTTCAAACCGGCACTAGGAAACAGACTGAGAAACCAGAGTAAAAATTTCTCCTGCAACCCGTTCCCTTTGTGCTAGATGAATGAACGTCTCTCCACATGCTCAGTTCTGAGTGATAAGTGTGTGTGAAAGCCGTCCTTCACCTAGCTTGTTGGGAACACAAAGTTTCTTTTCACTTGCAAACTCCACTCCATACATATATATGGGGAGGTACTAGCTCCAACTCGGTTTTACAGTGCAAACTGCAGGAACTTCAAACCGGCACTATGAAACAGACTGAGAAACCAGAGTAAAAGTTTCTCCTGCAACCCGTTAACTTTGTGCTAGATGAACGAATGTCTCTCCACATGCTCAGTTCTGAGGGATAATTGTGTGTGAAAGCCGTCCTTCACCTAGCTTGTTGGGAACAGAAAGTTCTTTTCAGTTGCAAACACCATTCCATACATATATATGGGAAGGTACGAGCTCCAACTCGGTTTTACAGTGCAAACTGCAGGAACTTCAAACCGGCACTAGGAAACAGACTGAGATACCAGAGTAAAAGTTTCTCCTGCAACGCGTTCCCTTTATGCTAGATGAACGAACGTCTCTCCACATGCTCATTTCTGAGAGATAAGTGTGTGTTAAAACCATCCTTCACCTAGCTTGTTGGGAACACAAAGTTACTTTTCAGTTTCAAACTCCATTCCTTACATATATATGGGGAGGTACTAGCTCCAACTCGGTTTTACAGTGAAAACTGCAGGAACTTCAACCCGGCACTAGGAAACAGACTGAGAAACCAGAGTAAAAGTTTCTCCTGCAACCCGTTCCCTTTGTGCTAGATGAACGAACGTCTCTCCACATGCTCAGTTCTGAGAGAAAAGTGTGCGTGAAAGCCATCCTTCAACTAGCTTGTTGGGAACACATAGTTTCTTTTCAGTTGCCAACTCCACTCCATACATATATATGGGGATGTACGAGCTCCAACTCGGTTTCACAGTGAAAACTGCAGGAACTTCAATCCGGCACTAGGAAACAGACTGAGAAACCAGAGTAAAAGTTTCTCCTGCAACCCGTTCCCTTTGTGCTAGATGAACGAACGACTCTCCACATGCTAAATTCTGAGAGATAAGTGTGTGTGAAAGCCGTCCTTCACCTAGCTTGTTGGGAACACAAAGTTTCTTTTCACTTGCAAACTCCACTCCATACATATATATGGGGAGGTATTAGCTCCAAATCGGTTTTACAGTGCAAACTGCAGGAACTTCAAACAGGCACTAGGAAACAGCCTGAGAAACCACAGTAAAAGTTTCTCCTGCAACGCATTCCATTTGTGCTAGATGAACGAACGTCTCTCCACATGCTCATTTCTGAGAGATAAGTGTGTTTTAAAACCATCCTTCACCAAGCTTGTTGGGAACACAAAGTTCCTTTTCAGATGCAAACTCCACTCCATACATATATATGGGGAGGTACGAGCTCCAACTCGGTTTTACAGTGAAAACTGCAGGAACTTCAAACCGGCACTAGGAAAGAGACTGAGAAACCAGAGTAAAAGTTTCTCCTGCAACCCGTTCCCATTATGCTAGATGAACGAACGTCTCTCCACATGCTCAGTTCTGAGAGATAAGTGTGTGTGAAAGCCGTCCTTCACCTAGCTTGTTGGGCACACAAAGTTCCTTTTCAGTTGCAAACTCCACTCCATACATATATATGGGGAGGTACTAGCTCCAACTCGGTTTTACAGTGAAAACTGCAGGAACTTCAACCCGGCACTAGGAAACAGACTGAGAAACCAGAGTAAAAGTTTCCCCTGCAACCCGTTCCCTTTGTGCTAGATTAACGAATGTCTCTACACATGCTCAGTTCTGAGAGATAAGTGTGTGTGAAAGCCGTCCTTCACCTAGCTTGTTGGGAACAGAAAGTTCTTTTCAGTTGCAAACACCATTCCATACATATATATGGGAAGGTACGAGCTCCAACTCGGTTTTACAGTGCATACTGCAGAACTTCAAACCGGCACTAGGAAACAGACAGAGACACCAGAGTAAAAGTTTCTCCTGCAACGCGTTCCCTTTATGCTAGATGAACGAACGTCTCTCCACATGCTCATTTCTGAGAGATAAGTGTGTGTTAAAACCATCCTTCAACTAGCTTGTTGGGAACACAAAGTTCCTTTTCAGTTGCAAACTCCATTCCATACATATATATGGGGAGGTACTAACTCCAACTCGGTTTTACAGTGAAAACTGCAGGAACTTCAATCCGGCACTAGGAAACAGACTGAGAAACCAGAGTAAAAGTTTCTCCTGCAACCCGTTCCATTTGTGCTAGATGAACGAATGTCTCTCCACATGCTCATTTCTGAGAGATAAGTGTGAGTGAAAGCCGTCCTTCACATAGCTTGTTGGGAACACACAGTATCTTTTAACATGCAAACTCCACTCCATACATATATATGGGGAGGTACTAGCTCCAACTCGTTTTTACAGTGAAAACTGCAGGAACTTCAACCCGGCACTAGGAAACAGACTGAGAAACCAGAGTTAAAGTTTCTCCTGCAACCCGTTCCCTTTGTGCTAGATGAACGAACGTCTCTCCACATGCTCAGTTCTGAGAGATAAGTGTGTGTGAAAGCCATCCTTCAACTAGCTTGTTGGGAACACATAGTTTCTTTTCAGTTGCCAACTCCACTCCATACATATATATGGGGATGTACGAGCTCCAACTCGGTTTTACAGTGAAAACTGCAGGAACTTCAATCCGGCACTAGGAAACAGACTGAGAAACCAGAGTAAAAGTTTCTCCTGCAACCCGTTCCCTTTGTGCTAGATGAACGAACGTCTCTCCACATGCTAAATTCTGAGAGATAAATGTGTGTGAAAGCCGTCCTTCACCTAGCTTGTTGGGAACACAAAGTTTCTTTTCACTTGCAAACTCCACTCCATACATATATATGGGGAGGTATTAGCTCCAAATCGGTTTTTTCAGTGCAAACTGCAGGAACTTCAAACCGGCACTAGGAAACAGGCTGAGAAACCAGAGAAAAAGTTTCTCCTGCAACCCATTCAATTTGTGCTAGATGAACGAACGTCTCTCCACATGCTCATTTCTGAGAGATAAGTGTGTGTTAAAACCATCCTTCACCAAGCTTGTTGGGAACACAAAGTTCCTTTTCAGTTCCAAACTCCACTCCATACATTTATATGGGGAGGTACGAGCTCCAACTCGGTTTTACAGTGAAAACTGCAGGAACTTCAAACCGGCACTAGGAAACAGACTGAGAAACCAGAGTAAAAGTTTCTCCTGCAACCAGTTCCCTTTGTGCTAGATGAACGAACGTCTCTCCACATGCTCAGTTCTGAGAGATAAGTGTGTGTGAAAGCCGTCCTTCACCTAGCTTGTTGGGAACACAAAGTTTCTTTTCACTTGCAAACTCCACTCCATACATATATATGGGGAGGTACTAGCTCCAACTCGGTTTTACAGTGCAAAGTGCAGGACTTCAATCCGGCACTAGGAAACAGACTGAGAAACCAGAGTAAAAGTTTCTCCTGCAACCCGTTATCTTTGTGCTAGATGAACGAACGTCTCTCCACATGCTAAATTCTGAGAGATAAGTGTGTGTGAAAGCCGTCCTTCACCTAGATTGTTGGGAACACAAAGTTTCTTTTCACTTGCAAACTCCACTCCATACATATATATGGGGAGGTACAAGCTCCAACTCGGTTTTACAGTGCAAACTGCAGGAACTTCAAACCAGCTCTAGGAAACAGACTGAGAAACCAGAGTAAATGTTTCTCCTGCAAACCGTTCAATTTTTGCTAGATGAACGAACGTCTCTCCACATGCTCAGTTCTGAGAGATAAGTGTGTGTGAAAGCCGTCCTTCACCTAGCTTGTTGGGAACACAAAGTTCCTTTTCACTTGCAAACTCCACTCCATACATATATATGGGGAGGTATTAGCTCCAAATCGGTTTTACAGTGCAAACTGCAGGAACTTCAAAACGGCACTATGAAACAGACTGAGAAACCAGAGTAAAAGTTTCTCCTACAACCCGTTAACTTTGTGCTAGATGAACGAATGTCTCTCCACAGGCTCAGTTCTGAGAGATAAGTGTGTGTGAAAGCCGTCCTTCACCTAGCTTGTTGGGAACAGAAAGTTCTTTTCAGTTGCAAACACCATTCCATACATATATATTGGAAGGTACGAGCCCCAACTCGGTTTTACAGTGAAAACTGCAGGAACTTCAACCCGGCACTAGGAAACAGACTGAGAAACCAGAGTTAAAGTTTCTCCTGCAACCCGTTCCCTTTGTGCTAAATGAACGAACGTCTCTCCACATGCTCAGTTCTGAGAGATAAGTGTGCGTGAAAGCCATCCTTCAACTAGCTTGTTGGGAACACATAGTTTCTTTTCAGTTGCCAACTCCACTCCATACATATATATGGGGATGTACGAGCTCCAACTCGCTTTTACAGTGAAAACTGCAGGAACTTCAATCCGGCACTAGGAAACAGACTGAGAAACCAGAGTAAAAGTTTCTCCTGCAACCCGTTCCCTTTGTGCTAGATGAACGAACGTCTCTCCACATGCTAAATTCTGAGAGATAAATGTGTGTGAAAGCCGTCCTTCACCTAGCTTGTTGGGAACACAAAGTTTCTTTTCACTTGCAAACTTCACTCCATACATATATATGGGGAGGTATTAGCTCCAAATCGGTTTTTTCAGTGCAAACTGCAGGAACTTCAAACCGGCACTAGGAAACAGACTGAGAAACCAGAGAAAAAGTTTCTCCTGCAACCCATTCAATTTGTGCTAGATGAACGAACGTCTCTCCACATGCTCATTTCTGAGAGATAAATGTGTGTTAAAACCATCCTTCACCAAGCTTGTTGGGAACACAAAGTTCCTTTTCAGTTGCAAACTCCACTCCATACATATATATGGGGAGGTACGAGCTCCAACTCGGTTTTACAGTGAAAACTGCAGGAACTTCAAACCGGCACTAGGAAACAGACTGAGAAACCAGATTAAAAGTTTCTCCTGCAACCCGTTCCCTTTGTGCTAGATGAACGAACGTCTCTCCACATGCTCAGTTCTGAGAGATAAGTGTGTGTGAAAGCCGTCCTTCACCTAGCTTGTTGGTAACACAAAGTTTCTTTTCACTTGCAAACTCCACTCCATACATATATATGGGGAGGTACTAGCTCCAACTCGGTTTTACAGTGCAAAGTGCAGGACTTCAATCCGGCACTAGGAAACAGACTGAGAAACCAGAGTAAAAGTTTCTCCTGCAACCCGTTATCTTTGTGCTAGATGAACGAACGTCTCTCCACATGCTAAATTCTGAGAGATAAGTGTGTGTGAAAGCCGTCCTTCACCTAGATTGTTGGGAACACAAAGTTTCTTTTCACTTGCAAACTCCACTCCATACATATATATGGGGAGGTACAAGCTCCAACTCGGTTTTACAGTGCAAACTGCAGGAACTTCAAACCAGCTCTAGGAAACAGACTGAGAAACCAGAGTAAAAGTTTCTCCTGCAACCCGTTCCATTTGTGCTAGATGAACGAATGTCTCTCCACATGCTCATTTCTGAGAGATAAGTGTGAGTGAAAGCCGTCCTTCACATAGCTTGTTGGGAACACAAAGTATCTTTTAACTTGCAAACTCCACTCCATACATATATATGGGGAGGTACTAGCTCCAACTCGGTTTTACAGTGAAAACTGCAGGAACTTCAAACCGGCACTAGGAAACAGACTGAGAAACCAGAGTTAAAGTTTCTCCTGCAAACCGTTCCCTTTTTGCTAGATGAACGAACGTCTCTCCACATGCTAAATTCTGAGAGATAAGTGTGTGTGAAAGCCGTCCTTCACCTATCTTGTTGGGAACACAAAGTTTCTTTTCACTTGCAAACTCCACTCCATACATATATATGGGGAGGTATTAGCTCCAAATCGGTTTTACAGTGCAAACTGCAGAAACTTCAATCCGGCACTAGGAAACAGACTGAGAAACCAGAGAAAAAGTTTCTCCTGCAACCCGTTCCCTTTGTGCTAGATGAACGAACGTCTCTCCACATGTTCAGTTCTGAGAGATAAGTGTGTGTGAAAGCCGTCCTTCACCTAGCTTGTTGGGAACACAAAGTTTCTTTTCACTTGCAAACTCCACTCCATACATATATATGGGGAGGTACTAGCTCCAACTCGGTTTTACAGTGCAAACTGCAGGAACTTCAAACCAGCACTAGGAAACAGACTGAGAAACCAGAGTAAATGTTTCTCCTGCAAACCGTTCCATTTGTGCTAGATGAACGAACGTCTCTCCACATGCTCAGTTCTGAGGGATAAGTGTGTGTGAAAGCCGTCCTTCACCTAGCTTGTTGGGAACACAAAGTTCCTTTTCACTTGCAAACTCCACTCCATACATATATATGGGGAGGTATTAGCTCCAAATCGGTTTTACAGTGCAAACTGCAGGAACTTCAAACCGGCACTATGAAACAGACTGAGAAACCAGAGTAAAAGTTTCTCCTGCAACCCGTTAACTTTGTGCTAGATGAACGAATGTCTCTCCACATGCTCAGTGCTGAGAGATAAGTGTGTGTGAAAGCCGTCCTTCACCTAGCTTGTTGGGAACAGAAAGTTCTTTTCAGTTGCAAACACCATTCCATACATATATATTGGAAGGTACGAGCTCCAACTCGGTTTTACAGTGAAAACTGCAGGAACTTCAAACCGGCACTAGGAAACAGACTGAGATACCAGAGTAAAAGTTTCTCCTGCAACCCGTTCCCTTTATGCTAGATGAACGAAAGTCTCTCCACATGCTCAGTTCTGAGAGATAAGTGTGTGTTAAAGCCATACTTCACCTAGCTTGTTGGGAACACAAAGTTTCTTTTCTCTTGCAAACTCCACTCCATACATATATATGGGGAGGTACTAGCTCCAACTCGATTTTACAGTGCAAACTGCAGGAACTTCAAACCGGCACTTGGAAACAGACTGAGAAACCAGAGTAAAAGTTTCTCCTGCAACCCATTCCATTTGTGCTAGATGAACGAACGTCTATCCACATGCTCATTTCTGAGAGATAAGTGTGTGTTAAAACCATCCTTCACCTAGCTTGTTGGGAACACAAAGTTCCTTTTCAGTTGCAAACTCCACTCCATACATATATATGGGGAGGTACGAGCTCCAACTCGGTTTTACAGTGCAAACTGCAGGAACTTCAAACCGGCACTAGGAAACAGACTGAGAATCCAGAGTAAAAGTTTCTCCTGCAACCCGTTCCCTTTGTGCTAGATGAACGAACGTCTCTCCACATGCTCAGTTCTGAGAGATAAGTGTGTGTGAAAGCCGTCCTTCACCTAGCTTGTTGGGAACACAAAGTTCCTTTTCACTTGCAAACTCCACTCCATACATATATATGGGGAGGTACTAGCCCCAACTCGGTTTTACAGTGAAAACTGCAGGAACTTCAAACCGGCACTAGGAAACAGACTGAGAAACCAGAGTAAAAGTTTCTCCTGCAACCCGTTCCCTTTGTGCTGGATGAACGAATGTCTCTCCACATGCTCATTTCTGAGAGATAAGTGTGAGTGAAAGCCGTCCTTCACATAGCTTGTTGGGAACACAAAGTATCCTTTCACTTGCAAACTCCACTCCATACATATATATGGGGAGGTACTAGATCCAACTCGGTTTTACAGTGAAAACTGCAGGAACTTCAAACCGGCACTAGGAAACAGACTGAGAAACCAGAGTAAAAGTTTCTCCTGCAACCCGTTCCCTTTGTGCTAGATGAACGAACGTCTCTCCACATGCTCAGTTCTGAGAGATAAGTGTGAGTGAAAGCCGTCCTTCACATAGCTTGTTGGGAACACAAAGTATCTTTTCACTTGCAAACTCCACTCCATACATATATATGGGGATGTACGAGCTACAACTCGGTTTTACAGTGAAAACTGCAGGAACTTCAATCCGGCACTAGGAAACAGACTGAGAAACCAGAGTAAAAATTTCTCCTGCAACCCGTTCCATTTGTGCTAGATGAACGAAAGTCCCTCCACATGCTCAGTTCTGAGAGATATGTGTGTGTGAAAGCCGTCCTTCACCTAGCTTGTTGGGAACACAAAGTTTCTTTTCACTTGCAAACTCCACTAAATACTTATATATGGGGAGGTACTAGCTCCAACTCGGTTTTACAGTGCAAACTTCAGGAACTTCAAACCGACACTAGGAAACAGACTGAGAAACCAGAGTAAAAGTTTTTCCTGCAAACCGTTCCATTTGTGCTAGATGAACGAACGTCTCTCCGCATGCTCAGTTCTGAGAGATAAGTGTGTGTGAAAGCCGTCCTTCACCTAGCTTGTTGGGAACACAAAGTTTCTTTTCACTTGCAAACTCCACTCCATACATATATATGGGGAGGTACTAGCTCCAACTCGGTTTTACAGTGAAAATTGCAGGAACTTCAAACCGGCACTAGGAAACAGACTGAGAAACCAGAGTAAAAGTTTCTCCTGCAACCAGTTCCCTTTGTGCTAGATGAACGAACGACTCTCCACATGCTCAGTTCAGAGAGATAAGTGTGTTTGAAAGCCGTAGTTCACCTAGCTTGTTGGGAACACAAAGTTTCTTTTCACTTGCAAACTCCACTCCATACATATATATGGGGAGGTACTAGCTCCAACTCTGTTTTACAGTGAAAACTGCAGGAACTTCAAACCGGCACTAGGAAACAGACTGAGAAACCAGAGTAAAAGTTTCTCCTGCAACCAGTTCCCTTTGTGCTAGATGAACAATCGACTCTCCACCTGCTCAGTTCAGAGATATAAGTGTGTTTGAAAGCCGTACTTCACCTAGCTTGTTGGGAACACAAAGTTTCTTTTCACTTGCAAACTCCACTCCATACATATATATGGGGAGGTACTAGCTCCAACTCGGTTTTACAGTGCAAACTGCAGGAACTTCAAACCGGCACTAGGAAACAGACTGAGAAACCAGAGTAAAAGTTTCTCCTGCAACCCGTTCCCTTTGTGCTAGATGAACGAACAACTCTCCACATGCTCAGTTCAGAGAGATAAGTGTGTTTGAAAGCCGTACTTCACCTAGCTTGTTGGGAACACAAAGTTTCTTTTCACTTGCAAACTCCACTCCATACATATATATGGGGAGGTACTAGCTCCAACTCGGTTTTACAGTGAAAATTGCAGGAACTTCAAACCGGCACTAGGAAACAGACTGAGAAACCAGAGTAAAAGTTTCTCCTGCAACCAGTTCCCTTTGTGCTAGATGAACGAACGACTCTCCACATGCTCAGTTCAGAGAGATAAGTGTGTTTGAAAGCCGTACTTCACCTAGCTTGTTGGGAACACAAAGTTTCTTTTCACTTGCAAACTCCACTCCATACATATATATGGGGAGGTACTAGCTCCAACTCTGTTTTACAGTGAAAATTGCAGGAACTTCAAACCGGCACTAGGAAACAGACTGAGAAACCAGAGTAAAAGTTTCTCCTGCAACCATTTCCCTTTGTGCTAGATGAACAAACGACTCTCCACATGCTCAGTTCAGAGATATAAGTGTGTTTGAAAGCCGTACTTCACCTAGCTTGTTGGGAACACAAAGTTTCTTTTCACTTGCAAACTCCAGTCCATACATATATATGGGGAGGTACTAGCTCCAACTCGGTTTTACAGTGCAAACTGCAGGAACTTCAAACCGGCACTAGGAAACAGACTGAGAAACCAGAGTAAAAGTTTCTCCTGCAACCCGTTCCCTTTGTGCTAGATGAACGAACAACTCTCCACATGCTCAGTTCAGAGAGATAAGTGTGTTTGAAAGCCGTACTTCACCTAGCTTGTTGGGAACACAAAGTTTCTTTTCACTTGCAAACTCCACTCCATAAATATATATGGGGAGGTACTAGCTCCAACTCGGTTTTACAGTGCAAACTGCAGGAACTTCAAACCGGCACTAGGAAACAGACTGAGAAACCAGAGTAAAAGTTTCTCCTGCAACCCGTTCCCTTTGTGCTAGATGAACGAACGTCTCTCCACAGGCTCAGTTCTGAGAGATAAGTGTGTGTGAAAGCCGTACTTCACCTAGCTTGTTGGGAACACAAAGTTCCTTTTCACTTGCAAACTCCACTCCATACATATATATGGGGAGGTACTAGCTCCAACTCGGTTTTACAGTGCAAAATGCAGGAACTTCAAACCGGCACTAGGAAACAGACTGAGAAACCAGAGTAAAAGTTTCTCCTGCAACCCGTTCCCTTTGTGCTAGATGAACGAACGTCTCTCCACATGCTCAGTTCTGAGAGATAAGTGTGAGTGAAAGCCGTCCTTCACATAGGTTGTTGGGAACACAAAGTATCTTTTCACTTGCAAACTCCACTAAATACTTATACATGGGGAGGTACTAGCTCCAACTCGGTTTTACAGTTCAAACTTCAGGAACTTCAAACCGGCTCTAGGAAACAGACTGAGAAACCAGAGTAAAAGTTTCTCCTGCAACCCGTTCCATTTGTGCTAGATGAACGAACGTCTCTCCGCATGCTCAGTTCTGAGAGATAAGTGTGTGTGAAAGCCGTCCTTCACCTAGCTTGTTGGGAACACAAAGTTTCTTTTCACTTGCAAACTCCACTCCATACATATATATGGGGAGGTACTAGCTCCAACTCGGTTTTACAGTGAAAATTGCAGGAACTTAAAACCGGCACTAGGAAACAGACTGAGAAACCAGAGTAAAAGTTTCTCCTGCAACCAGTTCCCTTTGTGCTAGATGAACAAACGACTCTCCACATGCTCAGTTCAGAGATATAAGTGTGTTTGAAAGCCGTACTTCACCTAGCTTGTTGGGAACACAAAGTTTCTTTTCACTTGCAAACTCCAGTCCATACATATATATGGGGAGGTACTAGCTCCAACTCGGTTTTACAGTGCAAACTGCAGGAACTTCAAACCGGCACTAGGAAACAGACTGAGAAACCAGAGTAAAAGTTTCTCCTGCAACCCGTTCCCTTTGTGCTAGATGAACGAACAACTCTCCACATGCTCAGTTCAGAGAGATAAGTGTGTTTGAAAGCCGTACTTCACCTAGCTTGTTGGGAACACAAAGTTTCTTTTCACTTGCAAACTCCACTCCATAAATATATATGGGGAGGTACTAGCTCCAACTCGGTTTTACAGTTCAAACTTCAGGAACTTCAAACCGGCTCTAGGAAACAGACTGAGAAACCAGAGTAAAAGTTTCTCCTGCAACCCGTTCCATTTGTGCTAGATGAACGAACGTCTCTCCGCATGCTCAGTTCTGAGAGATAAGTGTGTGTGAAAGCCGTCCTTCACCTAGCTTGTTGGGAACACAAAGTTTCTTTTCACTTGCAAACTCCACTCCATACATATATATGGGGAGGTAATAGCTCCAACTCGGTTTTACAGTGAAAATTGCAGGAACTTAAAACCGGCACTAGGAAACAGACTGAGAAACCAGAGTAAAAGTTTCTCCTGCAACCCGTTCCCTTTGTGCTAGATGAACGAACGACTCTCCACATGCTCAGTTCAGAGAGATAAGTGAGTTTGAAAGCCGTACTTCACCTAGCTTGTTGGGAACACAAAGTTTCTTTTCACTTGCAAATTCCACACCATACATATATATGGGGAGGTACTAGCTCCAACTCTGTTTTACAGTGAAAATTGCAGGAACTTCAAACCGGCACTAGGAAACAGACTGAGAAACCAGAGTAAAAGTTTCTCCTGCAACCAGTTCCCTTTGTGCTAGATGAACAAACGACTCTCCACATGCTCAGTTCAGAGAGATAAGTGTGTTTGAAAGCCGTACTTCACCTAGCTTGTTGGGAACACAAAGTTCCTTTTCACTTGCAAACTCCACTCCATACATATATATGGGGAGGTACTAGCTCCAACTCGGTTTTACAGTGAAAACTGCAGGAATTTCAAACCGGCACTAGGAAACAAAATGAGATACCAGAGTAAAAGTTTCTCCTGCAACCCGTTCCCTTTATGCTAGATGAACGAAAGTCTCTCCACATGCTCAGTTCTGAGAGATAAGTGTGTGTTAAAGCCATCCTTCACCTAGCTTGTTGGGAACACAAAGTTTCTTTTCTCTTGCAAACTCCACTCCATACATATATATGGGGAGGTACTAGCTCCAACTCGGTTTTACAGTGCAAACTGCAGGAACTTCAAACCGGCACTAGGAAACAGACTGAGAAACCAGAGTAAAAGTTTCTCCTGCAACCCGTTCCCTTTGTGCTAGATGAACGAACGTCTCTCCACATGCTCAGTTCTGAGAGATAAGTGTGTGTGAAAGCCGTCCTTCAACTAGCTTGTTGGGAACACAAAGTTTCTTTTCACTTGCAAACTCCACTCCATACATATATATGGGGAGGTACTAGCTCCAACTCTGTTTTACAGTGCAAAGTGCAGGAACTTCAAACCGGCACTAGGAAACAGACTGAGAAACCAGAGTAAAAGTTTCTCCTGCAACCCATTCCATTTGTGCTAGATGAACGAACGTCCCTCCACATGCTCATTTCTGAGAGATGAGTGTGTGTAAAGCCGTCCTTCACCTAGCTTGTTGGGAACACAAAGTTTCTTTTCACTTGCAAACTCCACTCCATACATATATATGGAGAGGTACTAGCTCCAACTCTGTTTTACAGTGAAAATTGCAGGAACTTCAAACCGGCACTAGGAAACAGACTGAGAAACCAGAGTAAAAGATTCTCCTGCAACCAGTTCCCTTTGTGCTAGATGAACGAACAACTCTCCACATGCTCAGTTCAGAGAGATAAGTGTGTTTGAAAGACGTACTTCACCTAGCTTGTTGGGAACAAAAAGTTTCTTTTCACTTGCAAACTCCACTCCATACATATATATGGGGAGGTACTAGCTCCAACTCGGTTTTACAGTGCAAACTTCAGGAACTTCAAACCGGCACTAGGAAACAGACTGAGAAACCAGAGTAAAAGTTTCTCCTGCAACCCGTTCCCTTTGTGCTAGATGAACGAACGTCCCTCCACAGGCTCAGTTCTGAGAGATAAGTGTGTGTGAAAGCCGTACTTCACCTAGCTTGCTGGGAACACAAAGTTCCTTTTCACTTGCAAACTCCACTCCATACATATATATGGGGAGGTACTAGATCCAACTCGGTTTTACAGTGCAAACTGCAGGAACTACAAACCGGCACTAGGAAACAGACAGAGAAACCAGAGTAAAAGTTTCTTCTGCAACCCGTTCCCTTTGTGCTAGATGAACGAAATACTCTCCACATGCTCATTTCTGAGAGATAAGTGTGAGTGAAAGCCGTCCTTCACATAGGTTGTTGGGAACACAAAGTATCTTTTCACTTGCAAACTCCACTCCATAAATATATATGGGGAGGTACTATATCCAACTCCGTTTTACAGTGAAAACTGCAGGAACTTCAAACCGGCACTAGGAAACAGACTGAGAAACCACAGTAAAAGTTTCTCCTGCAACCCGTTCCCTTTGTGCTAGATGAACGAACGTCTCTCCACATGCTCAGTTCTGAGAGATAAGTGTGAGTGAAAGCCGTCCTTCACATAGCTTGTTGGGAACACAAAGTATCTTTTCACTTGCAAATTCAACTCCATACATATATATGGGGATGTACGAGCTCCAACTCGGTTTTACAGTGAAAACTGCAGGAACTTCAATCCGGCACTAGGAAACAGACTGAGAAACCACAGTAAAAGTTTCTCCTGCAACCCGTTCCCTTTCTGCTAGATGAACGAAAGTCTCTCCACATGCTCAGTTCTGAGAGATAAGTGTGTGTGAAAGCCGTCCTTCACCTAGCTTGTTGGGAACACAAAGTTTCTTTTCACTTGCAAACTCCACTAAATACTTATATATGGGGAGGTACTAGCTCCAACTCGGTTTTACAGTGCAAACTTCAGGAACTTCAAACCGGCACTAGGAAACAGACTGAGAAACCAGAGTAAAAGTTTTTCCTGCAAACCGTTCCATCTGTGCTAGATGAACGAACGTCTCTCCGCATGCTCAGTTCTGAGAGATAAGTGTGTGTGAAAGCCGTTCTTCACCTAGCTTGTTGGGAACACAAAGTTTCTTTTCACTTGCAAACTCCACTCCATACATATATATGGGGAGGTACTAGCTCCAACTCGGTTTTACAGTGAAAATTGCAGGAACTTCAAACCGGCACTAGGAAACAGACTGAGAAACCAGAGTAAAAGTTTCTCCTGCAACCAGTTCCCTTTGTGCTAGATGAACAAACGACTCTCCACATGCTCAGTTCAGAGATATAAGTGTGTTTGAAAGCCGTACTTCACCTAGCTTGTTGGGAACACAAAGTTTCTTTTCACTTGAAAACTCCACTCCATACATATATATGGGGAGGTACTAGCTCCAACTCTGTTTTACAGTGAAAACTGCAGGAACTTCAAACCGGCACTAGGAAACAGACTGAGAAACCAGAGTAAAAGTTTCTCCTGTAACCCGTTCCCTTTGTGCTAGATGAACGAACGTCTCTCCACATGCTCAGTTCTGAGAGATAAGTGTGTGTGAAAGCCGTCCTTCACCTAGCTTGTTGGGAACACAAAGTTCCTTTTCACTTGCAAACTCCACTCCATACATATATATGGGGAGGTACTAGCTCCAACTCGGTTTTACAGTGCAAACTGCAGGAACTACAAACCGGCACTAGGAAACAGACTGAGAAACCAGAGTAAAACTTTCTCCTGCAACCCGTTCCCATTGTGCTAGATGAACGAACGACTCTCCACATGCTCATTTCTGAGAGATAAGTGTGAGTGAAAGCCGTCCTTCACACAGCTTGTTGGGAACACAAAGTATCTTTTCACTTGCAAACTCCACTCCATACATATATATGGGGAGGTACTAGCTCCACCTCGGTTTTACAGTGAAAACTGCAGGAACTTCAAACCGGCACTAGGAAACAGACTGAGAAACCACAGTAAAAGTTTCTCCTGCAACCCGTTCCCTTTGTGCTAGATGAACGAACGTCTCTCCACATGCTCAGTTCTGAGAGATAAGTGTGAGTGAAAGCCGTCCTTCACATAGCTTGTTGGGAACACAAAGTATCTTTTCACTTGCAAACTCCACTCCATACATATATATGGGGATGTACGAGCTCCAACTCGGTTTTACAGTGAAAACTGCAGGAACTTCAATCCGGCACTAGGAAACAGACTGAGAAACCACAGTAAAAGTTTCTCCTGCAACCCGTTCCTTTTGTGCTAGATGAACGAAAGTCTCTCCACATGCTCAGTTCTGAGAGATAAGTGTGTGTGAAAGCCGTCCTTCACCTAGCTTGTTGGGAACACAAAGTTTCTTTTCACTTGCAAACTCCACTAAATACTTATATATGGGGAGGTACTAGCTCCAACTCGGTTTTACAGTGCAAACTTCAGGAACTTCAAACCGGCACTAGGAAACAGACTGAAAAACCAGAGTAAAAGTTTTACCTGCAAACCGTTCCATTTGTGCTAGATGAACGAACGTCTCTCCGCATGCTCAGTTCTGAGAGATAAGTGTGTGTGAAAGCCGTCCTTCACCTAGCTTGTTGGGAACACAAAGTTTCTTTTCACTTGCAAACTCCACTCCATACATATATATGGGGAGGTACTAGCTCCAACTCGGTTTTACAGTGAAAATTGCAGGAACTTCAAACCGGCACTAGGAAACAGACTGAGAAACCAGAGTAAAAGTTTCTCCTGCAAACCGTTCCCTTTGTGCTAGATGAACGAAAGTCTCTCCACATGCTCAGTTCTGAGAGATAAGTGTGTGTTAAAGCCATCCTTCACCTAGCTTGTTGGGAACACAAAGTTTCTTTTCACTTGCAAACTCCACTCCATACATATCTATGGGGAGGTACTAGCTCCAATTCGGTTTTACAGTGCAAACTGCAGGAACTTCAAACCGGCACTAGGAAACAGACTGAGAAAACTGAGTAAAAGTTTCTCCTGCAACCCGTTCCCTTTGTGCTAGATGAACGAACGTCTCTCCACATGCTCAGTTCTGAGAGATAAGTGTGTGTGAAAGCCGTCCTTCACCTAGCTTGTTGGGAACACAAAGTTTCTTTTCACATGCAAACTCCACTACATACTTATATATGGGGAGGTACTAGCTCCAACTCGGTTTTACAGTGCAAACTTCAGGAACTTCAAACCGGCACTAGGAAACAGACTGAGAAACCAGAGTAAAAGTTTTTCCTGCAAACCGTTCCATTTGTGCTAGATGAACGAACGACTCTCCACATGCTCATTTCTGAGAGATAAGTGTGAGTGAAAGCCGTCCTTCACACAGCTTGTTGGGAACACAAAGTATCTTTTCACTTGCAAACTCCACTCCATACATATATATGGGGAGGTACTAGCTCCACCTCGGTTTTACAGTGAAAACTGCAGGAACTTCAAACCGGCACTAGGAAACAGACTGAGAAACCACAGTAAAAGTTTCTCCTGCAACCCGTTCCCTTTGTGCTAGATGAACGAACGTCTCTCCACATGCTCAGTTCTGAGAGATAAGTGTGAGTGAAAGCCGTCCTTCACATAGCTTGTTGGGAACACAAAGTATCTTTTCACTTGCAAACTCCACTCCATACATATATATGGGGATGTACGAGCTCCAACTCGGTTTTACAGTGAAAACTGCAGGAACTTCAATCCGGCACTAGGAAACAGACTGAGAAACCACAGTAAAAGTTTCTCCTGCAACCCGTTCCTTTTGTGCTAGATGAACGAACGTCTCTCCACATGCTCAGTTCTGAGAGATAAGTGTGTGTGAAAGCCGTCCTTCACCTAGCTTGTTGGGAACACAAAGTTTCTTTTCACTTGCAAACTCCACTAAATACTTATATATGGGGAGGTACTAGCTCCAACTCGGTTTTACAGTGCAAACTTCAGGAACTTCAAACCGGCACTAGGAAACAGACTGAAAAACCAGAGTAAAAGTTTTACCTGCAAACCGTTCCATTTGTGCTAGATGAACGAACGTCTCTCCGCATGCTCAGTTCTGAGAGATAAGTGTGTGTGAAAGCCGTCCTTCACCTAGCTTGTTGGGAACACAAAGTTTCTTTTCACTTGCAAACTCCACTCCATACATATATATGGGGAGGTACTAGCTCCAACTCGGTTTTACAGTGAAAATTGCAGGAACTTCAAACCGGCACTAGGAAACAGACTGAGAAACCAGAGTAAAAGTTTCTCCTGCAAACCGTTCCCTTTGTGCTAGATGAACGAAAGTCTCTCCACATGCTCAGTTCTGAGAGATAAGTGTGTGTTAAAGCCATCCTTCACCTAGCTTGTTGGGAACACAAAGTTTCTTTTCACTTGCAAACTCCACTCCATACATATCTATGGGGAGGTACTAGCTCCAATTCGGTTTTACAGTGCAAACTGCAGGAACTTCAAACCGGCACTAGGAAACAGACTGAGAAAACTGAGTAAAAGTTTCTCCTGCAACCCGTTCCCTTTGTGCTAGATGAACGAACGTCTCTCCACATGCTCAGTTCTGAGAGATAAGTGTGTGTGAAAGCCGTCCTTCACCTAGCTTGTTGGGAACACAAAGTTTCTTTTCACATGCAAACTCCACTACATACTTATATATGGGGAGGTACTAGCTCCAACTCGGTTTTACAGTGCAAACTTCAGGAACTTCAAACCGGCACTAGGAAACAGACTGAGAAACCAGAGTAAAAGTTTTTCCTGCAAACCGTTCCATTTGTGCTAGATGAACGAACGACTCTCCACATGCTCATTTCTGAGAGATAAGTGTGAGTGAAAGCCGTCCTTCACCTAGCTTGTTGGGAACACAAAGTATCTTTTCACTTGCAAACTCCACTCCATACATATATATGGGGAGGTACTAGCTCCACCTCGGTTTTACAGTGAAAACTGCAGGAACTTCAAACCGGCACTAGGAAACAGACTGAGAAACCATAGTAAAAGTTTCTCCTGCAACCCGTTCCCTTTGTGCTAGATGAACGAACGTCTCTCCACATGCTCAGTTCTGAGAGATAAGTGTGTGTGAAAGCCTTCCTTCACCTAGCTTGTTGGGAACACAAAGTTTCTTTTCACTTGCAAACTCCACTAAATACTTATATATGGGGAGGTACTAACTCCAACTCGGTTTTACAGTGCAAACTTCAGGAACTTCAAACCGGCACTAGGAAACAGACTGAGAAACCAGAGTAAAAGTTTTTCCTGCAAACCGTTCCATTTGTGCTAGATGAACGAACGTCTCTCCGCATGCTCTGTTCTGAGAGATAAGTGTGTGTGAAAGCCGTCCTTCACCTAGCTTGTTGGGAACACAAAGTTTCTTTTCACTTGCAAACTCCACTCCATACATATATATGGGGAGGTACTAGCTCCAACTCGGTTTTACAGTGAAAATTGCAGGAACTTCAAACCGGCACTAGGAAACAGACTGAGAAACCAGAGTAAAAGTTTCTCCTGCAACCAGTTCCCTTTGTGCTAGATGAACGAACGACTCTCCACATGCTCAGTTCACAGAGATAAGTGTGTTTGAAAGCCGTACTTCACCTAGCTTGTTGGGAACACAAAGTTTCTTTTCACTTGCAAACTCCACTCCATACATATATATGGGGAGGTACTACCTCCAACTCGGTTTTACAGTGAAAATTGCAGGAACTTCAAACCGGCACTAGGAAACAGACTGAGAAAACAGAGTAAAAGTTTCTCCTGCAACCAGTTCCCTTTGTGCTAGATGAACAAACGACTCTCCACATGCTCAGTTCAGAGATATATGTGTGTTTGAAAGCCGTACTTCAGCTAGCTTGTTGGGAACACAAAGTTTCTTTTCACTTGAAAACTCCACTCCATACATATATATGGGGAGGTACTAGCTCCAACTCGGTTTTACAGTGCAAACTGCAGGAACTTCAAACCGGCACTAGGAAACAGACTGAGAAACCAGAGTAAAAGTTTCTCCTGTAACCCGTTCCCTTTGTGCTAGATGAACGAACGTCTCTCCACATGCTCAGTTCTGAGAGATAAGTGTGTGTGAAAGCCGTCCTTCACCTAGCTTGTTGGGAACACAAAGTTCCTTTTCACTTGCAAACTCCACTCCATACATATATATGGGGAGGTACTAGCTCCAACTCGGTTTTACAGTGCAAACTGCAGGAACTACAAACCGGCACTAGGAAACAGACTGAGAAACCAGAGTAAAAGTTTCTCCTGCAACCCGTTCCCTTTGTGCTAGATGAACGAACGACTATCCACATGCTCATTTCTGAGAGATAAGTGTGAGTGAAAGCCGTCCTTCACATAGCTTGTTGGGAACACAAAGTATCTTTTAATTTGCAAACTCCACTCCATAAATATATATGGGGATGTACGAGCTCCAACTCGGTTTTAAAGTGATAACTGCAGGAACTTCAATCCGGCACCAGGAAACAGACTGAGAAACCAGAGTAAAAGTTTCTCCTGCAACCAGTTCCCTTTGTGCTAGATGAACGAAAGTCTCTCCACATGCTCAGTTCTGAGAGATAAGTGTGTGTTAAAGCCATCCTTCACCTAGCTTGTTGGGAACACAAAGTTTCTTTTCTCTTGCAAACTCCACTCCATACATATATATGGGGAGGTACTAGCTCCAACTCGGTTTTACAGTGCAAACTGCAGGAACTTCAAACCGGCACTAGGAAACAGACTGAGAAACCAGAGTAAAAGTTTCTCCTGCAACCCATTCCATTTGTGCTAGATGAAAGAACGTCTCTCCACATGCTCATTTCTGAGAGATGAGTGTGTGTGAAAGCCGTCCTTCACCTAGCTTGTTGGGAACACAAAGTATCTTTTCACTTGCAAACTCCACTAAATACATATATATGGGGAGGTACTAGCTCCAACTCGGTTTTACAGTGCAAACTTCAGGAACTTCAAACCGGCACTAGGAAACAGACTGAGAAACCAGAGTAAAAGTTTCTCCTGCAAACCGTTCCATTTGTGCTAGATGAACGAACGTCTCTCCGCATGCTCAGTTCTGAGGGATAAGTGTGTGTGAAAGCCGTCCTTCACCTAGCTTGTTGGGAACACAAAGTTTCTTTTAACTTGCAAACTCCACTCCATACATATATATGGGGAGGTACTAGCTCCAACTCGGTTTTACAGTGAAAACTGCAGGAACTTCAAACAGGCACTAGGAAACAGACTGAGAAACCAGAGTAAAAGTTTCTCCTGCAAACCGTTCCATTTGTGCTAGATGAACGAACGTCTCTCCGCATGCTCAGTTCTGAGAGATAAGTGTGTGTGAAAGCCGTCCTTCACCTAGCTTGTTGGGAACACAAAGTTTCTTTTCACTTGCAAACTCCACTCCATACATATATATGGGGAGGTACTAGCTCCAACTCGGTTTTACAGTGAAAATTGCAGGAACTTCAAACCGGCACTGGGAAACAGACTTAGAAACCAGAGTAAAAGTTTCTCCTGCAACCAGTTCCCTTTGTGCTAGATGAACGAACGACTCTCCACATGCTCAGTTCAGAGAGATAAGTGTGTTTTAAAGCCGTACTTCACCTAGCTTGTTGGGAACACAAAGTTTCTTTTCACTTGCAAACTCCATTCCATACATATATATGGGGAGGTACTAGCTCCAACTCGGTTTTACAGTGCAAACTGCAGGAACTTCAAACCGGCACTAGGAAACAGACTGAGAAACCTGAGTAAAAGTTTCTCCTGCAACCCGTTCCCTTTGTGCTAGATGAACGAACGTCTCTCCACATGCTCAGTTCTGAGAGATAAGTGTGTGTGAAAGCCGTCCTTCACCTAGGTTGTTGGGAACACAAAGTTTCTTTTCACATGCAAACTCCACTACATACTTATATATGGGGAGGTACTAGCTCCAACTCGGTTTTACAGTGCAAACTTCAGGAACTTCAAACCGGCACTAGGAAACAGACTGAGAAACCAGAGTAAAAGTTTTTCCTGCAAACCGTTCCATTTGTGCTAGATGAACGAACGTCTCTCCGCATGCTCAGTTCTGAGAGATAAGTGTGTGTGAAAGCCGTCCTTCACCTAGCTTGTTGGGAACACAAAGTTTCTTTTCACTTGCAAACTCCACTCCATACATATATATGGGGAGGTACTAGCTCCAACTCGGTTTTACAGTGAAAATTGCAGGAACTTCAAACCGGCACTAGGAAACAGACTGAGAAACCAGAGTAAAAGTTTCTCCTGCAACCAGTTCCCTTTGTGCTAGATGAACGAACGACTCTCCACATGCTCAGTTCAGAGAGATAAGTGTGTTTGAAAGCCGTACTTCACCTAGCTTGTTGGGAACACAAAGTTTCTTTTCACTTGCAAAATCCACTCCATACATATATATGGGGAGGTACTAGATCCAACTGGGTTTTACAGTGAAAATTGCAGGAATTTCAAACCGGCACTAGGAAACAGACTGAGAAACCAGAGTAAAAGTTTCTCCTGCAACCAGTTCCCTTTGTGCTAGATGAACGAACGACTCTCCACATGCTCAGTTCAGAGATATAAGTGTGTTTGAAAGCCGTAATTCACCTAGCTTGTTGGGAACACAAAGTTTCTTTTCACTTGCAAACTCCACTCCATACATATATATGGGGAGGTACTAGCTCCAACTCGGTTTTACAGTGCAAACTGCAGGAACTTCAAACCGGCACTAGGAAACAGACTGAGAAGCCAGAGTAAAAGTTTCTCCTGCAACCCGTTCCCTTTGTGCTAGATGAACGAACTTCTCTCCACATGCTCAGTTCTGAGAGATAAGTGTGTGTGAAAGCCGTCCTTCACCTAGCTTGTTGGGAACACAAAGTTCCTTTTCACTTGCAAACTCCACTCCATACATATATATGGGGAGGTACTAGCTCCAACTCGGTTTTACAGTGCAAACTGCAGGAACTACAAACCGGCACTAGGAGACAGACTGAGAAACCAGAGTAAAAGTTTCTCCTGCAACCCGTTCCCTTTGTGCTAGATGAACGAACGACTCTCCACATGCTCATTTCTGAGAGATAAGTGTGAGTGAAAGCCGTCCTTCACATAGCTTGTTGGGAACACAAAGTATCTTTTCACTTGCAAACTCCACTCCATACATATATATGGGGAGGTACTAGCTCCAACTCGGTTTTACAGTGAAAACTGCAGGAACTTCAAACCGGCACTAGGAAACAGACTGAGAAACCAGAGTAAAAGTTTCTCCTCCAAACCGTTCCATTTGTGCTAGATGAAAGAACGTCTCTCCGCATGCTCAGTTCTGAGAGATAAGTGTGTGTGTAAGCCGTCCTTCACCTAGCTTGTTGGGAACACAAAGTTTCTTTTCACTTGCAAACTCCACTCCATACATATATATGGGGAGGTACTAGCTCCAACTCGGTTTTACAGTGAAAATTGCAGGAACTTCAAACCGGCACTGGGAAACAGACTGAGAAACCAGAGTAAAAGTTTCTCCTGCAACCAGTTCCCTTTGTGCTAGATGAACGAACGACTCTCCACATGCTCAGTCCAGAGAGATAAGTGTGTTTGAAATCCGTACTTCACCTAGCTTGTTGGGAACACAAAGTTTCTTTTCACTTGCAAACTCCATTCCATACATATATATGGGGAGGTACTAGCTCCAACTCGGTTTTACAGTGCAAACTGCAGGAACTTCAAACCGGCACTAGGAAACAGACTGAGAAACCTGAGTAAAAGTTTCTCCTGCAACCCGTTCCCTTTGTGCTAGATGAACGAACGTCTCTCCACATGCTCAGTTCTGAGAGATAAGTGTGTGTGAAAGCCGTCCTTCACCTAGCTTGTTGGGAACACAAAGTTTCTTTTCACTTGCAAACTCCACTCCATACATATATATGGGGAGGTACTAGCTCCAACTCGGTTTTACAGTGAAAATTGCAGGAACATCAAACCGGCACTAGGAAACAGACTGAGAAACCAGAGTAAAAGTTTCTCCTGCAACCAGTTCCCTTTGTGCTAGATGAACGAACGACTCTCCACATGCTCAGTTCAGAGAGATAAGTGTGTTTGAAAGCCGTACTTCACCTAGCTTGTTGGGAACACAAAGTTTCTTTTCACTTGCAAACTCCACTCCATACATATATATGGGGAGGTACTAGCTCCAACTCGGTTTTACAGTGAAAATTGCAGGAACTTCAAACCGGCACTGGGAAACAGACTGAGAAACCAGAGTAAAAGTTTCTCCTGCAACCAGTTCCCTTTGTGCTAGATGAACGAACGACTCTCCACATGCTCAGTCCAGAGAGATAAGTGTGTTTGAAATCCGTACTTCACCTAGCTTGTTGGGAACACAAAGTTTCTTTTCACTTGCAAACTCCATTCCATACATATATATGGGGAGGTACTAGCTCCAACTCGGTTTTACAGTGCAAACTGCAGGAACTTCAAACCGGCACTAGGAAACAGACTGAGAAACCTGAGTAAAAGTTTCTCCTGCAACCCGTTCCCTTTGTGCTAGATGAACGAACGTCTCTCCACATGCTCAGTTCTGAGAGATAAGTGTGTGTGAAAGCCGTCCTTCACCTAGCTTGTTGGGAACACAAAGTTTCTTTTCACTTGCAAACTCCACTCCATACATATATATGGGGAGGTACTAGCTCCAACTCGGTTTTACAGTGAAAATTGCAGGAACATCAAACCGGCACTAGGAAACAGACTGAGAAACCAGAGTAAAAGTTTCTCCTGCAACCAGTTCCCTTTGTGCTAGATGAACGAACGACTCTCCACATGCTCAGTTCAGAGAGATAAGTGTGTTTGAAAGCCGTACTTCACCTAGCTTGTTGGGAACACAAAGTTTCTTTTCACTTGCAAAATCCACTCCATACATATATATGGGGAGGTACTAGCTCCAAATGGGTTTTACAGTGAAAATTGCAGGAACTTCAAACCGGCACTAGGAAACAGACTGAGAAACCAGAGTAAAAGTTTCTCCTGCAACCAGTTCCCTTTGTGCTAGATGAACGAACGACTCTCCACATGCTCAGTTCAGAGAGATAAGTGTGTTTGAAAGCCGTACTTCACCTAGCTTGTTGGGAACACAAAGTTTCTTTTCACTTGCAAACTCCACTCCATACATATATATGGGGAGGTACTAGCTCCAACTCGGTTTTACAGTGCAAACTGCAGGAACTTCAAACCGGCACTAGGAAACAGACTGAGAAGCCAGAGTAAAAGTTTCTCCTGCAACCCGTTCCCTTTGTGCTAGATGAACGAACTTCTCTCCACATGCTCAGTTCTGAGAGATAAGTGTGTGTGAAAGCCGTCCTTCACCTAGCTTGTTGGGAACACAAAGTTCCTTTTCACTTGCAAACTCCACTCCATACATATATATGGGGAGGTACTAGCTCCAACTCGGTTTTACAGTGCAAACTGCAGGAACTACAAACCGGCACTAGGAAACAGACTGAGAAACCAGAGTAAAAGTTTCTCCTGCAACCCGTTCCCTTTGTGCTAGATGAACGAACGACTCTCCACATGCTCATTTCTGAGAGATAAGTGTGAGTGAAAGCCGTCCTTCACATAGCTTGTTGGGAACACAAAGTATCTTTTCACTTGCAAACTCCACTCCATACATATATATGGGGAGGTACTAGCTCCAACTCGGTTTTACAGTGAAAACTGCAGGAACTTCAAACCGGCACTAGGAAACAGACTGAGAAACCAGAGTAAAAGTTTCTCCTGCAACCCGTTCCCTTTGTGCTAGATGAACGAACGTCTCTCCACATGCTCAGTTCTGAGAGATAAGTGTGTGTGAAAGCCGTCCTTCACCTAGCTTGTTGGGAACACAAAGTTTCTTTTCACATGCAAACTCCACTACATACTTATATATGGGGAGGTACTAGCTCCAACTCGGTTTTACAGTGCAAACTTCAGGAACTTCAAACCGGCACTAGGAAACAGACTGAGAAACCAGAGTAAAAGTTTTTCCTGCAAACCGTTCCATTTGTGCTAGATGAACGAACGACTCTCCACATGCTCATTTCTGAGAGATAAGTGTGAGTGAAAGCCGTCCTTCACCTAGCTTGTTGGGAACACAAAGTATCTTTTCACTTGCAAACTCCACTCCATACATATATATGGGGAGGTACTAGCTCCACCTCGGTTTTACAGTGAAAACTGCAGGAACTTCAAACCGGCACTAGGAAACAGACTGAGAAACCATAGTAAAAGTTTCTCCTGCAACCCGTTCCCTTTGTGCTAGATGAACGAACGTCTCTCCACATGCTCAGTTCTGAGAGATAAGTGTGTGTGAAAGCCTTCCTTCACCTAGCTTGTTGGGAACACAAAGTTTCTTTTCACTTGCAAACTCCACTAAATACTTATATATGGGGAGGTACTAGCTCCAACTCGGTTTTACAGTGCAAACTTCAGGAACTTCAAACCGGCACTAGGAAACAGACTGAGAAACCAGAGTAAAAGTTTTTCCTGCAAACCGTTCAATTTGTGCTAGATGAACGAACGTCTCTCCGCATGCTCTGTTCTGAGAGATAAGTGTGTGTGAAAGCCGTCCTTCACCTAGCTTGTTGGGAACACAAAGTTTCTTTTCACTTGCAAACTCCACTCCATACATTTATATGGGGAGGTACTAGCTCCAACCCGGTTTTACAGTGAAAATTGCAGGAACTTCAAACCGGCACTATGAAACAGACTGAGAAACCAGAGTAAAAGTTTCTCCTGCAACCAGTTCCCTTTGTGCTAGATGAACGAACGACTCTCCACATGCTCAGTTCAGAGATATAAGTGTGTTTGAAAGCCGTAATTCACCTAGCTTGTTGGGAACACAAAGTTTCTTTTCACTTGCAAACTCCACTCCATACATATATATGGGGAGGTACTAGCTCCAACTCGGTTTTACAGTGCAAACTGCAGGAACTTCAAACAGGCACTAGGAAACAGACTGAGAAGCCAGAGTAAAAGTTTCTCCTGCAACCCGTTCCCTTTGTGCTAGATGAACGAACTTCTCTCCACATGCTCAGTTCTGAGAGATAAGTGTGTGTGAAAGCCGTCCTTCACCTAGCTTGTTGGGAACACAAAGTTCCTTTTCACTTGCAAACTCCACTCCATACATATATATGGGAAGGTACTAGCTCCAACTCGGTTTTACAGTGCAAACTGCAGGAACTACAAACCGGCACTAGGAGACAGACTGAGAAACCAGAGTAAAAGTTTCTCCTGCAACCCGTTCCCTTTGTGCTAGATGAACGAACGACTCTCCACATGCTCATTTCTGAGAGATAAGTGTGAGTGAAAGCCGTCCTTCACATAGCTTGTTGGGAACACAAAGTATCTTTTCACTTGCAAACTCCACTCCATACATATATATGGGGAGGTACTAGCTCCAACTCGGTTTTACAGTGAAAACTGCAGGAACTTCAAACCGGCACTAGGAAACAGACTGAGAAACCAGAGTAAAAGTTTCTCCTGCAAACCGTTCCATTTGTGCTAGATGAAAGAACGTCTCTCCGCATGCTCAGTTCTGAGAGATAAGTGTGTGTGTAAGCCGTCCTTCACCTAGCTTGTTGGGAACACAAAGTTTCTTTTCACTTGCAAACTCCACTCCATACATATATATGGGGAGGTACTAGCTCCAACTCGGTTTTACAGTGAAAATTGCAGGAACTTCAAACCGGCACTGGGAAACAGACTGAGAAACCAGAGTAAAAGTTTCTCCTGCAACCAGTTCCCTTTGTGCTAGATGAACGAACGACTCTCCACATGCTCAGTCCAGAGAGATAAGTGTGTTTGAAATCCGTACTTCACCTAGCTTGTTGGGAACACAAAGTTTCTTTTCACTTGCAAACTCCATTCCATACATATATATGGGGAGGTACTAGCTCCAACTCGGTTTTACAGTGCAAACTGCAGGAACTTCAAACCGGCACTAGGAAACAGACTGAGAAACCTGAGTAAAAGTTTCTCCTGCAACCCGTTCCCTTTGTGCTAGATGAACGAACGTCTCTCCACATGCTCAGTTCTGAGAGATAAGTGTGTGTGAAAGCCGTCCTTCACCTAGCTTGTTGGGAACACAAAGTTTCTTTTCACTTGCAAACTCCACTCCATACATATGTATGGGGAGGTACTAGCTCCAACTCGGTTTTACAGTGAAAATTGCAGGAACATCAAACCGGCACTAGGAAACAGACTGAGAAACCAGAGTAAAAGTTTCTCCTGCAACCAGTTCCCTTTGTGCTAGATGAACGAACGACTCTCCACATGCTCAGTTCAGAGAGATAAGTGTGTTTGAAAGCCGTACTTCACCTAGCTTGTTGGGAACACAAAGTTTCTTTTCACTTGCAAAATCCACTCCATACATATATATGGGGAGGTACTAGCTCCAAATGGGTTTTACAGTGAAAATTGCAGGAACTTCAAACCGGCACTAGGAAACAGACTGAGAAACCAGAGTAAAAGTTTCTCCTGCAACCAGTTCCCTTTGTGCTAGATGAACGAACGACTCTCCACATGCTCAGTTCAGAGAGATAAGTGTGTTTGAAAGCCGTACTTCACCTAGCTTGTTGGGAACACAAAGTTTCTTTTCACTTGCAAACTCCACTCCATACATATATATGGGGAGGTACTAGCTCCAACTCGGTTTTACAGTGCAAACTGCAGGAACTTCAAACCGGCACTAGGAAACAGACTGAGAAGCCAGAGTAAAAGTTTCTCCTGCAACCCGTTCCCTTTGTGCTAGATGAACGAACTTCTCTCCACATGCTCAGTTCTGAGAGATAAGTGTGTGTGAAAGCCGTCCTTCACCTAGCTTGTTGGGAACACAAAGTTCCTTTTCACTTGCAAACTCCACTCCATACATATATATGGGGAGGTACTAGCTCCAACTCGGTTTTACAGTGCAAACTGCAGGAACTACAAACCGGCACTAGGAAACAGACTGAGAAACCAGAGTAAAAGTTTCTCCTGCAACCCGTTCCCTTTGTGCTAGATGAACGAACGACTCTCCACATGCTCATTTCTGAGAGATAAGTGTGAGTGAAAGCCGTCCTTCACATAGCTTGTTGGGAACACAAAGTATCTTTTCACTTGCAAACTCCACTCCATACATATATATGGGGAGGTACTAGCTCCAACTCGGTTTTACAGTGAAAACTGCAGGAACTTCAAACCGGCACTAGGAAACAGACTGAGAAACCAGAGTAAAAGTTTCTCCTGCAACCCGTTCCCTTTGTGCTAGATGAACGAACGTCTCTCCACATGCTCAGTTCTGAGAGATAAGTGTGTGTGAAAGCCGTCCTTCACCTAGCTTGTTGGGAACACAAAGTTTCTTTTCACATGCAAACTCCACTCCATACTTATATATGGGGAGGTACTAGCTCCAACTCGGTTTTACAGTGCAAACTTCAGGAACTTCAAACCGGCACTAGGAAACAGACTGAGAAACCAGAGTAAAAGTTTTTCCTGCAAACCGTTCCATTTGTGCTAGATGAACGAACGACTCTCCACATGCTCATTTCTGAGAGATAAGTGTGAGTGAAAGCCGTCCTTCACCTAGCTTGTTGGGAACACAAAGTATCTTTTCACTTGCAAACTCCACTCCATACATATATATGGGGAGGTACTAGCTCCACCTCGGTTTTACAGTGAAAACTGCAGGAACTTCAAACCGGCACTAGGAAACAGACTGAGAAACCATAGTAAAAGTTTCTCCTGCAACCCGTTCCCTTTGTGCTAGATGAACGAACGTCTCTCCACATGCTCAGTTCTGAGAGATAAGTGTGTGTGAAAGCCTTCCTTCACCTAGCTTGTTGGGAACACAAAGTTTCTTTTCACTTGCAAACTCCACTAAATACTTATATATGGGGAGGTACTAGCTCCAACTCGGTTTTACAGTGCAAACTTCAGGAACTTCAAACCGGCACTAGGAAACAGACTGAGAAACCAGAGTAAAAGTTTTTCCTGCAAACCGTTCAATTTGTGCTAGATGAACGAACGTCTCTCCGCATGCTCTGTTCTGAGAGATAAGTGTGTGTGAAAGCCGTCCTTCACCTAGCTTGTTGGGAACACAAAGTTTCTTTTCACTTGCAAACTCCACTCCATACATTTATATGGGGAGGTACTAGCTCCAACCCGGTTTTACAGTGAAAATTGCAGGAACTTCAAACCGGCACTATGAAACAGACTGAGAAACCAGAGTAAAAGTTTCTCCTGCAACCAGTTCCCTTTGTGCTAGATGAACGAACGACTCTCCACATGCTCAGTTCACAGAGATAAGTGTGTTTGAAAGCCGTACTTCACCTAGCTTGTTGGGAACACAAAGTTTCTTTTCACTTGCAAACTCAACTCCATACATATATATGGGGAGGTACTACCTCCAACTCGGTTTTACAGTGAAAATTGCAGGAACTTCAAACCGGCACTAGGAAACAGACTGAGAAAACAGAGTAAAAGTTTCTCCTGCAACCAGTTCCCTTTGTGCTAGATGAACAAACGACTCTCCACATGCTCAGTTCAGAGATATAAGTGTGTTTGAAAGCCGTACTTCACCTATCTTGTTGGGAACACAAAGTTTCTTTTCACTTGAAAACTCCACTCCATACATATATATGGGGAGGTACTAGCTCCAACTCGGTTTTACAGTGCAAACTGCAGGAACTTCAAACCGGCACTAGGAAACAGACTGAGAAACCAGAGTAAAAGTTTCTCCTGTAACCCGTTCCCTTTGTGCTAGATGAACGAACGTCTCTCCACATGCTCATTTCTGAGAGATAAGTGTGTGTGAAAGCCGTCCTTCACCTAGCTTGTTGGGAACACAAAGTTCCTTTTCACTTGCAAACTCCACTCCATACATATATATGGGGAGGTACTAGCTCCAACTCGGTTTTACAGTGCAAACTGCAGGAACTACAAACCGGCACTAGGAAACAGACTGAGAAACCAGAGTAAAAGTTTCTCCTGCAACCCGTTCCCTTTGTGCTAGATGAACGAACGACTATCCACATGCTCATTTCTGAGAGATAAGTGTGAGTGAAAGCCGTCCTTCACATAGCTTGTTGGGAACACAAAGTATCTTTTAATTTGCAAACTCCACTCCATACATATATATGGGGATGTACGAGCTCCAACTCGGTTTTAAAGTGATAACTGCAGGAACTTCAATCCGGCACTAGGAAACAGACTGAGAAACCAGAGTAAAAGTTTCTCCTGCAACCAGTTCCCTTTGTGCTAGATGAACGAAAGTCTCTCCACATGCTCAGTTCTGAGAGATAAGTGTGTGTTAAAGCCATCCTTCACCTAGCTTGTTGGGAACACAAAGTTTCTTTTCTCTTGCAAACTCCACTCCATACATATATATGGGGAGGTACTAGCTCCAACTCGGTTTTACAGTGCAAACTGCAGGAACTTCAAACCGGCACTAGGAAACAGACTGAGAAACCAGAGTAAAAGTTTCTCCTGCAACCCATTCCATTTGTGCTAGATGAAAGAACGTCTCTCCACATGCTCATTTCTGAGAGATGAGTGTGTGTGAAAGCCGTCCTTCACCTAGCTTGTTGGGAACACAAAGTTTCCTTTCACTTGCAAACTCCACTAAATACATATATATGGGGAGGTACTAGCTCCAACTCGGTTTTACAGTGCAAACTTCAGGAACTTCAAACCGGCACTAGGAAACAGACTGAGAAACCAGAGTAAAAGTTTCTCCTGCAAACCGTTCCATTTGTGCTAGATGAACGAACGTCTCTCCGCAAGCTCAGTTCTGAGAGATAAGTGTGTGTGAAAGCCGTCCTTCACCTAGCTTGTTGGGAACACAAAGTTTCTTTTAACTTGCAAACTCCACTCCATACATATATATGGGGAGGTACTAGCTCCAACTCGGTTTTACAGTGAAAACTGCAGGAACTTCAAACCGGCACTAGGAAACAGACTGAGAAACCAGAGTAAAAGTTTCTCCTGCAAACCGTTCCATTTGTGCTAGATGAACGAACGTCTCTCCGCATGCTCAGTTCTGAGAGATAAGTGTGTGTGAAAGCCGTCCTTCACCTAGCTTGTTGGGAACACAAAGTTTCTTTTCACTTGCAAACTCCACTCCATACATATATATGGGGAGGTACTAGCTCCAACTCGGTTTTACAGTGAAAATTGCAGGAACTTCAAACCGGCACTGGGAAACAGACTTAGAAACCAGAGTAAAAGTTTCTCCTGCAACCAGTTCCCTTTGAGCTAGATGAACGAACGACTCTCCACATGCTCAGTTCAGAGAGATAAGTGTGTTTGAAAGCCGTACTTCACCTAGCTTGTTGGGAACACAAAGTTTCTTTTCACTTGCAAACTCCATTCCATACATATATATGGGGATGTACTAGCTCCAACTCGGTTTTACAGTGCAAACTTCAGGAACTTCAAACCGGCACTAGGAAACAGACTGAGAAACCTGAGTAAAAGTTTCTCCTGCAACCCGTTCCCTTTGTGCTAGATGAACGAACGTCTCTCCACATGCTCAGTTCTGAGAGATAAGTGTGTGTGAAAGCCGTCCTTCACCTAGCTTGTTGGGAACACAAAGTTTCTTTTCACATGCAAACTCCACTACATACTTATATATGGGGAGGTACTAGCTCCAACTCGGTTTTACAGTGCAAACTTCAGGAACTTCAAACCGGCACTAGGAAACAGACTGAGAAACCAGAGTAAAAGTTTTTCCTGCAAACCGTTCCATTTGTGCTAGATGAACGAACGTCTCTCCGCATGCTCAGTTCTGAGAGATAAGTGTGTGTGAAAGCCGACCTTCACCTAGCTTGTTGGGAACACAAAGTTTCTTTTCACTTGCAAACTCCACTCCATACATATATATGGGGAGGTACTAGCTCCACCTCGGTTTTACAGTTGAAATTGCAGGAACTTCAAACCGGCACTAGGAAACAGACTGAGAAACCAGAGTAAAAGTTTCTCCTGCAACCAGTTCCCTTTGTGCTAGATGAACGAACGACTCTCCAAATGCTCAGTTCTGAGAGATAAGTGTGTTTGAAAACCGTACTTCACCTAGCTTGTTGGGAACACAAAGTTTCTTTTCACTTGCAAAATCCACTCCATACATATATATGGGGAGGTACTAGATCCAACTGGGTTTTACAGTGAAAATTGCAGGAATTTCAAACCGGCACTAGGAAACAGACTGAGAAACCAGAGTAAAAGTTTCTCCTGCAACCAGTTCCCTTTGTGCTAGATGAACGAACGACTCTCCACATGCTCAGTTCAGAGATATAAGTGTGTTTGAAAGCCGTACTTCACCTAGCTTGTTGGGAACACAAAGTTTCTTTTCACTTGCAAACTCCACTCCATACATATATATGGGGAGGTACTAGCTCCAACTCGGTTTTACAGTGCAAACTGCAGGAACTTCAAACCGGCACTAGGAAACAGACTGAGAAGCCAGAGTAAAAGTTTCTCCTGCAACCCGTTCCCTTTGTGCTAGATGAACGAACTTCTCTCCACATGCTCAGTTCTGAGAGATAAGTGTGTGTGAAAGCCGTCCTTCACCTAGCTTGTTGGGAACACAAAGTTCCTTTTCACTTGCAAACTCCACTCCATACATATATATGGGAAGGTACTAGCTCCAACTCGGTTTTACAGTGCAAACTGCAGGAACTACAAACCGGCACTAGGAGACAGACTGAGAAACCAGAGTAAAAGTTTCTCCTGCAACCCGTTCCCTTTGTGCTAGATGAACGAACGACTCTCCACATGCTCATTTCTGAGAGATAAGTGTGAGTGAAAGCCGTCCTTCACATAGCTTGTTGGGAACACAAAGTATCTTTTCACTTGCAAACTCCACTCCATACATATATATGGGGAGGTACTAGCTCCAACTCGGTTTTACAGTGAAAACTGCAGGAACTTCAAATCGGCACTAGGAAACAGACTGAGAAACCAGAGTAAAAGTTTCTCCTGCAAACCGTTCCATTTGTGCTAGATGAAAGAACGTCTCTCCGCATGCTCAGTTCTGAGAGATAAGTGTGTGTGAAGGCCGTCCTTCACCTAGCTTGTTGGGAACACAAAGTTTCTTTTCACTTGCAAACTCCACTCCATACATATATATGGGGAGGTACTAGCTCCAACTCGGTTTTACAGTGAAAATTGCAGGAACTTCAAACCGGCACTGGGAAACAGACTGAGAAACCAGAGTAAAAGTTTCTCCTGCAACCAGTTCCCTTTGTGCTAGATGAACGAACGACTCTCCACATGCTCAGTCCAGAGAGATAAGTGTGTTTGAAAGCCGTACTTCACCTAGCTTGTTGGGAACACAAAGTTTCTTTTCACTTGCAAACTCCATTCCATACATATATATGGGGAGGTACTAGCTCCAACTCGGTTTTACAGTGCAAACTGCAGGAACTTCAAACCGGCACTAGGAAACAGACTGAGAAACCTGAGTAAAAGTTTCTCCTGCAACCCGTTCCCTTTGTGCTAGATGAACGAACGTCTCTCCACATGCTCAGTTCTGAGAGATAAGTGTGTGTGAAAGCCGTCCTTCACCTAGCTTGTTGGGAACACAAAGTTTCTTTTCACTTGCAAACTCCACTCCATACATATATATGGGGAGGTACTAGCTCCAACTCGGTTTTACAGTGAAAATTGCAGGAACATCAAACCGGCACTAGGAAACAGACTGAGAAAACAGAGTAAAAGTTTCTCCTGCAACCAGTTCCCTTTGTGCTAGATGAACGAACGACTCTCCACATGCTCAGTTCAGAGAGATAAGTGTGTTTGAAAGCCGTACTTCACCTAGCTTGTTGGGAACACAAAGTTTCTTTTCACTTGCAAAATCCACTCCATACATATATATGGGGAGGTACTAGCTCCAAATGGGTTTTACAGTGAAAATTGCAGGAACTTCAAACCGGCACTAGGAAACAGACTGAGAAACCAGAGTAAAAGTTTCTCCTGCAACCAGTTCCCTTTGTGCTAGATGAACGAACGACTCTCCACATGCTCAGTTCAGAGAGATAAGTGTGTTTGAAAGCCGTACTTCACCTAGCTTGTTGGGAACACAAAGTTTCTTTTCACTTGCAAACTCCACTCCATACATATATATGGGGAGGTACTAGCTCCAACTCGGTTTTACAGTGCAAACTGCAGGAACTTCAAACCGGCACTAGGAAACAGACTGAGAAGCCAGAGTAAAAGTTTCTCCTGCAACCCGTTCCCTTTGTGCTAGATGAACGAACTTCTCTCCACATGCTCAGTTCTGAGAGATAAGTGTGTGTGAAAGCCGTCCTTCACCTAGCTTGTTGGGAACACAAAGTTCCTTTTCACTTGCAAACTCCACTCCATACATATATATGGGGAGGTACTAGCTCCAACTCGGTTTTACAGTGCAAACTGCAGGAACTACAAACCGGCACTAGGAAACAGACTGAGAAACCAGAGTAAAAGTTTCTCCTGCAACCCGTTCCCTTTGTGCTAGATGAACGAACGACTCTCCACATGCTCATTTCTGAGAGATAAGTGTGAGTGAAAGCCGTCCTTCACATAGCTTGTTGGGAACACAAAGTATCTTTTCACTTGCAAACTCCACTCCATACATATATATGGGGAGGTACTAGCTCCAACTCGGTTTTACAGTGAAAACTGCAGGAACTTCAAACCGGCACTAGGAAACAGACTGAGAAACCAGAGTAAAAGTTTCTCCTGCAACCCGTTCCCTTTGTGCTAGATGAACGAACGTCTCTCCACATGCTCAGTTCTGAGAGATAAGTGTGAGTGAAAGCCGTCCTTCACATAGCTTGTTGGGAACACAAAGTATCTTTTCATTTGCAAACTCCACTCCATACATATATATGGGGATGTACGAGCTCCAACTCGGTTTTACAGTGATAACTGCAGGAACTTCAATCCGGCACTAGGAAACAGACTGAGAAACCAGAGTAAAAGTTTCTCCTGCAACCCGTTCCCTTTGTGCTAGATGAACGAAAGTCTCTCCACATGCTCAGTTCTGAGAGATAAGTGTGTGTTAAAGCCATCCTTCACCTAGCTTGTTGGGAACACAAAGTTTCTTTTCTCTTGCAAACTCCACTCCATACATATATATGGGGAGGTACTAGCTCCAACTCGGTTTTACAGTGCAAACTGCAGGAACTTCAAACCGGCACTAGGAAACAGACTGAGAAACCAGAGTAAAAGTTTCTCCTGCAACCCATTCCATTTGTGCTAGATGAACGAACGTCTCTCCACATGCTCATTTCTGAGAGATGAGTGTGTGTGAAAGCCGTACTTCACCAAGCTTGTTGGGAACACAAAGTTTCTTTTCACTTGCAAACTCCACTAAATACATATATATGGGGAGGTACTAGCTCCAACTCGGTTTTACAGTGCAAACTTCAGGAACTTCAAACCGGCACTAGGAAACAGACTGAGAAACCAGAGTAAAAGTTTCTCCTGCAAACCGTTCCATTTGTGCTAGATGAACGAACGTCTCTCCGCATGCTCAGTTCTGAGAGATAAGTGTGTGTGAAAGCCGTCCTTCACCTAGCTTGTTGGGAACACAAAGTTTCTTTTAACTTGCAAACTCCACTCCATACATATATATGGGGAGGTACTAGCTCCAACTCGGTTTTACAGTGAAAACTGCAGGAACTTCAAACCGGCACTAGGAAACAGACTGAGAAACCAGAGTAAAAGTTTCTCCTGCAACCAGTTCCCTTTGTGCTAGATGAACGAACGACTCTCCACATGCTCAGTTCAGAGAGATAAGTGTGTTTGAAAGCCGTCCTTCACCTAGCTTGTTGGGAACACAAAGTTTCTTTTCACTTGCAAACTCCACTCCATACATATATATGGGGAGGTACGAGCTCCAACTCGGTTTTACAGTGAAAACTGCAGGAACTTCAATCCGGCACTAGGAAACAGACTGAGAAACCAGAGTAAAAGTTTCTCCTGCAACCCGTTCCCTTTGTGCTAGATGAACGAACGTCTCTCCACATGCTCAGTTCTGAGAGATAAGTGTGTGTTAAAGCCATCCTTCACCTAGCTTGTTGGGAACACAAAGTTTCTTTTCTCTTGCAAACTCCACTCCATACATATATATGGGGAGGTACTAGCTCCAACTCGGTTTTACAGTGCAAACTGCAGGAACTTCAAACCGGCACTAGGAAACAGACTGAGAAACCAGAGTAAAAGTTTCTCCTGCAACCCTTTCCCTTTGTGCTAGATGAACGAAAGTCTCTCCACATGCTCAGTTCTGAGAGATATGTGTGTGTTAAAGCCATCCTTCACCTAGCTTGTTGGGAACACAAAGTTTCTTTTCACTTGCAAATTCCACTCCATACATATATATGGGGAGGTACTAGCTCCAACTCGGTTTTACAGTGCAAATTGCAGGAACTTCAAACCGGCACTAGGAAACAGACTGAGAAACCAGAGTAAAAGTTTCTCCTGCAACCCATTCCATTTGTGCTAGATGAACGAACGTCTCTCCACATGCTCATTTCTGAGAGATGAGTGTGTGTGAAAGCCGTCCTTCACCTAGCTTGTTGGGAACACAAAGTTTCTTTTCACTTGCAAACTCCACTAAATACTTATATATGGGGAGGTTCTAGCTCCAACTCGGTTTTACAGTGCAAACTTCAGGAACTTCAAACCGGCACTAGGAAACAGACTGAGAAACCAGAGTAAAAGTTTCTCCTGCAAACCGTTCCATTTGTGCTAGATGAACGAACGTCTCTCCGCATGCTCAATTCTGAGAGATAAGTGTGTGTGAAAGCCGTCCTTCACCTAGCTTGTTGGGAACACAAAGTTTCTTTTCACTTGCAAACTCCACTCCATACATATATATGGGGAGGTACTAGCTCCAACTCGGTTTTACAGTGAAAATTGCAGGAACTTCAAACCGGCACTGGGAAACAGACTGAGAAACCTGAGTAAAAGTTTCTCCTGCAACCCATTCCATTTTTGCTAGATGAACGAACGACTCTCCACATGCTCAGTTCAGAGAGATTAGTGTGTTTGAAAGCCGTCCTTCACCTAGCTTGTTGGGAACACAAAGTTTCTTTTCACTTGCAAACTCCACTCCATACATATATATGGGGAGGTACTAGCTCCAACTCGGTTTTACAGTGCAAACTGCAGGAACTTCAAACCGGCACTAGGAAACAGACTGAGAAACCTGAGTAAAAGTTTCTCCTGCAACCCGTTCCCTTTGTGCTAGATGAACGAACGTCTCTCCACATGCTCAGTTCTGAGAGATAAGTGTGTGTGAAAGCCGTCCTTCACCTAGCTTGTTGGGAACACAAAGTTTCTTTTCACTTGCAAACTCCACTAAATACATATATATGGGGAGGTACTAGCTCCAACTCGGTTTTACAGTGCAAACTTCAGGAACTTCAAACCGGCACTAGGAAACAGACTGAGAAACCAGAGTAAAAGTTTTTCCTGCAAACCGTTCCATTTGTGCTAGATGAACGAACGTCTCTCCGCATGCTCAGTTCTGAGAGATAAGTGTGTGTGAAAGCCGTCCTTCACCTAGCTTGTTGGGAACACAAAGTTTCTTTTCACTTGCAAACTCCACTCCATACATATATATGGGGAGGTACTAGCTCCAACTCGGTTTTACAGTGAAAATTGCAGGAACTTCAAACCGGCACTAGGAAACAGACTGAGAAACCAGAGTAAAAGTTTCTCCTGCAACCAGTTCCCTTTGTGCTAGATGAACGAACGACTCTCCACATGCTCAGTTCAGAGAGATAAGTGTGTTTGAAAGCCGTACTTCACCTAGCTTGTTGGGAACACAAAGTATCTTTTCACTTGCAAACTCCACTCCATACATATATATGGGGAGGTACTAGCTCCAACTCGGTTTTACAGTGAAAACTGCAGGAACTTCAATCCGGCACTAGGAAACAGACTGAGAAACCAGAGTAAAAGTTTCTCCTGCAACCCGTTCCCTTTGTGCTAGATGAATGAAAGTCTCTCCACATGCTCAGTTCTGAGAGATAAGTGTTTGTTAAAGCCATCCTTCACCTAGCTTGTTGGGAACACAAAGTTTCTTTTCTCTTGCAAACTCCACTCCATACATATATATGGGGAGGTACTAGCTCCAACTCGGTTTTACAGTGCAAACTGCAGGAACTTCAAACCGGCACTAGGAAACAGACTGAGAAACCAGAGTAAAAGTTTCTCCTGCAACCAGTTCCCTTTGTGCTAGATGAACGAACGACTCTCCACATGCTCAGTTCAGAGAGATAAGTGTGTTTGAAAGCCGTACTTCACCTAGCTTGTTGGGAACACAAAGTTCCTTTTCAGTTGCTAACTCCACTCCATACATATATATGGGGAGGTACTAGCTCCAACTCGGTTTTACAGTGCAAACTGCAGGAACTTCAAACCGGCACTAGGAAACAGACTGAGAAACCAGAGTAAAAGTTTCTCCTGCAACCCGTTCCCTTTGTGCTAGATGAACGAACGTCTCTCCACCGCTCAGTTCTGAGAGATAAGAGTGTGTGAAAGCCTTCCTTCACCTAGCTTGTTGGGAACACAAAGTTCCTTTTCACTTGCAAACTCCACTCCATACATATATATGGGGAGGTACTAGCTCCAACTCGGTTTTACAGTGCAAACTTCAGGAACTTCAAACCGGCACTAGGAAACAGACTGAGAAACCAGAGTAAAAGTTTCTCCTGCAACCCGTTCCCTTTGTGCTAGATGAACGAAAGTCTCTCCACATGCTCAGTTCTTAGAGATAAGTGTGTGTTAAAGCCATCCTTCACCTAGCTTGTTGGGAACACAAAGTTTCTTTTCACTTGCAAACTCCTCTCCATACATATATATGGGGAGGTACTAGCTCCAACTCGGTTTTACAGTGCAAATTGCAGGAACTTCAAACCGGCACTAGGAAACAGACTGAGAAACCAGAGTAAAAGTTTCTCCTGCAACCCGTTCCCTTTGTGCTAGATGAACGAACGTCTCTCCACATGCTCAGTTCTGAGAGATAAGTGTGTGTTAAAGCCATCCTTCACCTAGCTTGTTGGGAACACAAAGTTTCTTTTCTCTTGCAAACTCCACTCCATACATATATATGGGGAGGTACTAGCTCCAACTCGGTTTTACAGTGCAAACTGCAGGAACTTCAAACCGGCACTAGGAAACAGACTGAGAAACCAGAGTAAAAGTTTCTCCTGCAACCCGTTCCCTTTGTGCTAGATGAACGAACGTCTCTCCACATGCTCAGTTCTGAGAGATAAGTGTGTGTTAAAGCCATCCTTCACCTAGCTTGTTGGGAACACAAAGTTTCTTTTCTCTTGCAAACTCCACTCCATACATATATATGGGGAGGTACTAGCTCCAACTCGGTTTTACAGTGCAAACTGCAGGAACTTCAAACCGGCACTAGGAAACAGACTGAGAAACCAGAGTAAAAGTTTCTCCTGCAACCCTTTCCCTTTGTGCTAGATGAACGAAAGTCTCTCCACATGCTCAGTTCTGAGAGATAAGTGTGTGTTAAAGCCATCCTTCACCTAGCTTGTTGGGAACACAAAGTTTCTTTTCACTTGCAAATTCCACTCCATACATATATATGGGGAGGTACTAGCTCCAACTCGGTTTTACAGTGCAAATTGCAGGAACTTCAAACCGGCACTAGGAAACAGACTGAGAAACCAGAGTAAAAGTTTCTCCTGCAACCCATTCCATTTGTGCTAGATGAACGAACGTCTCTCCACATGCTCATTTCTGAGAGATGAGTGTGTGTGAAAGCCGTCCTTCACCTAGCTTGTTGGGAACACAAAGTTTCTTTTCACTTGCAAACTCCACTAAATACTTATATATGGGGAGGTTCTAGCTCCAACTCGGTTTTACAGTGCAAACTTCAGGAACTTCAAACCGGCACTAGGAAACAGACTGAGAAACCAGAGTAAAAGTTTCTCCTGCAAACCGTTCCATTTGTGCTAGATGAACGAACGTCTCTCCGCATGCTCAATTCTGAGAGATAAGTGTGTGTGAAAGCCGTCCTTCACCTAGCTTGTTGGGAACACAAAGTTTCTTTCCACTTGCAAACTCCACTCCATACATATATATGGGGAGGTACTAGCTCCAACTCGGTTTTACAGTGAAAATTGCAGGAACTTCAAACCGGCACTGGGAAACAGACTGAGAAACCTGAGTAAAAGTTTCTCCTGCAACCCATTCCATTTTTGCTAGATGAACGAACGACTCTCCACATGCTCAGTTCAGAGAGATTAGTGTGTTTGAAAGCCGTCCTTCACCTAGCTTGTTGGGAACACAAAGTTTCTTTTCACTTGCAAACTCCACTCCATACATATATATGGGGAGGTACTAGCTCCAACTCGGTTTTACAGTGCAAACTGCAGGAACTTCAAACCGGCACTAGGAAACAGACTGAGAAACCTGAGTAAAAGTTTCTCCTGCAACCCGTTCCCTTTGTGCTAGATGAACGAACGTCTCTCCACATGCTCAGTTCTGAGAGATAAGTGTGTGTGAAAGCCGTCCTTCACCTAGCTTGTTGGGAACACAAAGTTTCTTTTCACTTGCAAACTCCACTAAATACATATATATGGGGAGGTACTAGCTCCAACTCGGTTTTACAGTGCAAACTTCAGGAACTTCAAACCGGCACTAGGAAACAGACTGAGAAACCAGAGTAAAAGTTTTTCCTGCAAACCGTTCCATTTGTGCTAGATGAACGAACGTCTCTCCGCATGCTCAGTTCTGAGAGATAAGTGTGTGTGAAAGCCGTCCTTCACCTAGCTTGTTGGGAACACAAAGTTTCTTTTCACTTGCAAACTCCAATCCATACATATATATGGGGAGGTACTAGCTCCAACTCGGTTTTACAGTGAAAATTGCAGGAACTTCAAACCGGCACTAGGAAACAGACTGAGAAACCAGAGTAAAAGTTTCTCCTGCAACCAGTTCCCTTTGTGCTAGATGAACGAACGACTCTCCACATGCTCAGTTCAGAGAGATAAGTGTGTTTGAAAGCCGTACTTCACCTAGCTTGTTGGGAACACAAAGTTTCTTTTCACTTGCAAACTCCACTCCATACATATATATGGGGAGGTACTAGCTCCAACTCGGTTTTACAGTGCAAACTGCAGGAACTTCAAACCGGCACTAGGAAACAGACTGAGAAACCAGAGTAACTGTTTCTCCTGCAACCCGTTCCCTTTGTGCTAGATGAACGAACGTCTCTCCACATGCTCAGTTCTGAGAGATAAGTGTGTGTGAAAGCCGTCCTTCACATAGCTTGTTGGGAACACAAAGTTCCTTTTCAATTGCAAACTCCACTCCATACATATATATGGGGAGGTACTAGCTCCAACTCGGTTTTACAGTGCAAACTGCAGGAACTACAAACCGGCACTAGGAAACAGACTAAGAAACCAGAGTAAAAGTTTCTCCTGCAACCCGTTCCCTTTGTGCTAGATGAACGAACGACTCTCCACATGCTCATTTCTGAGAGATAAGTGTGAGTGAAAGCCGTCCTTCACATAGCTTGTTGGGAACACAAAGTATCTTTTCACTTGCTAACTCCACTCCATACATATATATGGGGAGGTACTAGCTCCAACTCGGTTTTACAGTGAAAACTGCAGGAACTTCAATCCGGCACTAGGAAACAGACTGAGAAACCAGAGTAAAAGTTTCTCCTGCAACCCGTTCCCTTTGTGCTAGATGAACGAAAGTCTCTCCACATGCACAGTTCTGAGAGATAAGTGTGTGTTAAAGCCATCCTTCACCTAGCTTGTTGGGAACACAAAGTTTCTTTTCTCTTGCAAACTCCACTCCATACATATATATGGGGAGGTACTAGCTCCAACTCGGTTTTACAGTGCAAACTGCAGGAACTTCAAACCGGCACTAGGAAACAGACTGAGAAACCAGAGTAAAAGTTTCTCCTGCAACCAGTTCCCTTTGTGCTAGATGAACGAACGACTCTCCACATGCTCAGTTCAGAGAGATAAGTGTGTTTGAAAGCCGTACTTCACCTAGCTTGTTGGGAACACAAAGTTCCTTTTCAGTTGCAAACTCCACTCCATACATATATATGGGGAGGTACTAGCTCCAACTCGGTTTTACAGTGCAAACTGCAGGAACTTCAAACCGGCACTAGGAAACAGACTGAGAAACCAGAGTAAAAGTTTCTCCTGCAACCCGTTCCCTTTGTGCTAGATGAACGAACGTCTCTCCACCGCTCAGTTCTGAGAGATAAGAGTGTGTGAAAGCCTTCCTTCACCTAGCTTGTTGGGAACACAAAGTTCCTTTTCACTTGCAAACTCCACTCCATACATATATATGGGGAGGTACTAGCTCCAACTCGGTTTTACAGTGCAAACTGCAGGAACTTCAAACCGGCACTAGGAAACAGACTGAGAAACCAGAGTAAAAGTTTCTCCTGCAACCCGTTCCCTTTGTGCTAGATGAACGAAAGTTTCTCCACATGCTCAGTTCTTAGAGATAAATGTGTGTTAAAGCCATCCTTCACCTAGCTTGTTGGGAACACAAAGTTTCTTTTCACTTGCAAACTCCTCTCCATTCATATATATGGGGAGGTACTAGCTCCAACTCGGGTTTACAGTGCAAATTGCAGGAACTTCAAACCGGCACTAGGAAACAGACTGAGAAACCAGAGTAAAAGTTTCTCCTGCAACCCGTTCCCTTTGTGCTAGATGAACGAACGTCTCTCCACATGCTCATTTCTGAGAGATGAGTGTGTGTGAAAGCCGTTCTTCACCTAGCTTGTTGGGAACACAAAGTTTCTTTTCACTTGCAAACTCCACTAAATACTTATATATGGGGAGGTACTAGCTCCAACTCGGTTTTACAGTGCAAACTTCAGGAACTTCAAACCGGCACTAGGAAACAGACTGAGAAACCAGAGTAAAAGTTTCTCCTGCAAACCGTTCCATTTGTGCTAGATGAACGAACGTCTCTCCGCATGCTCAGTTCTGAGAGATAAGTGTGTGTGAAAGCCGTCCTTCACCTAGCTTGTTGGGAACACAAAGTTTCTTTTCACTTGCAAACTCCACTCCATACATATATATGGGGAGGTACTAGCTCCAACTCTGTTTTACAGTGAAAATTGCAGGAACTTCAAACCGGCACTGGGAAACAGACTGAGAAACCAGAGTAAAAGTTTCTCCTGCAACCAGTTCCCTTTGTGCTAGATGAACGAACGACTCTCCACATGCTCAGTTCAGAGAGATAAGTGTGTTTGAAAGCCGTACTTCACCTAGCTTGTTGGGAACACAAAGTTTCTTTTCACTTGCAAACTCCACTCCATACATATATATGGGGAGGTACTAGCTCCAACTCGGTTTTACAGTGCAAACTGCAGGAACTTCAAACCGGCACTAGGAAACAGACTGAGAAACCTGAGTAAAAGTTTCTCCTGCAACCCGTTCCCTTTGTGCTACATGAACGAACGTCTCTCCACATGCTCAGTTCTGAGAGATAAGTGTGTTTGAAAGCCGTCCTTCACCTAGCTTGTTGGGAACACAAAGTTTCTTTTCACTTGCAAACTCCACTAAATACATATATATGGGGAGGTACTAGCTCCAACTCGGTTTTACAGTGCAAACTTCAGGAACTTCAAACCGGCACTAGGAAACAGACTGAGAAACCAGAGTAAAAGTTTTTCCTGCAAACCGTTCCATTTGTGCTAGATGAACGAACGTCTCTCCGCATGCTCAGTTCTGAGAGATAAGTGTGTGTGAAAGCCGTCCTTCACCTAGCTTGTTGGGAACACAAAGTTTCTTTTCACTTGCAAACTCCACTCCATACATATATATGGGGAGGTATTAGCTCCAACTCGGTTTTACAGTGAAAATTGCAGGAACTTCAAACCGGCACTAGGAAACACACTGAGAAACCAGAGTAAAAGTTTCTCCTGCAACCAGTTCCCTTTGTGCTAGATGAACGAACGACTCTCCACATGCTCAGTTCAGAGAGATAAGTGTGTTTGAAAGCCGTACTTCACCTAGCTTGTTGGGAACACAAAGTTTCTTTTCACTTGCAAACTCCACTCCATACATATATATGGGGAGGTACTAGCTCCAACTCGGTTTTACAGTGCAAACTGCAGGAACTTCAAACCGGCACTAGGAAACAGACTGAGAAACCAGAGTAAAAGTTTCTCCTGCAACCCGTTCCCTTTGTGCTAGATGAACGAACGTCTCTCCACATGCTCAGTTCTGAGAGATAAGTGTGTGTGAAAGCCGTCCTTCACCTAGCTTGTTGGGAACACAAAGTATCTTTTCACTTGCAAACTCCACTCCATACATATATATGGGGAGGTACTAGCTCCAACTCGGTTTTACAGTGAAAATTGCAGGAACTTCAATCCGGCACTAGGAAACAGACTGAGAAACCAGAGTAAAAGTTTCTCCTACAACCCGTTCCCTTTGTGCTAGATGAACGAAAGTCTCTCCACATGCTCAGTTCTGAGAGATAATTGTGTGTTAAAGCCATCCTTCACCTAGCTTGTTGGGAACACAAAGTTTCTTTTCTCTTGCAAACTCCACTCCATACATATATATGGGGAGGTACTAGCTCCAACTCGGTTTTACAGTGCAAACTGCAGGAACTTCAAACCGGCACTAGGAAACAGACTGAGAAGCCAGAGTAAAAGTTTCTCCTGCAACCCGTTCCCTTTGTGCTAGATGAACGAACTTCTCTCCACATGCTCAGTTCTGAGAGATAAGTGTGTGTGAAAGCCGTCCTTCACCTAGCTTGTTGGGAACACAAAGTTCCTTTTCACTTGCAAACTCCACTCCATACATATATATGGGAAGGTACTAGCTCCAACTCGGTTTTACAGTGCAAACTGCAGGAACTACAAACCGGCACTAGGAGACAGACTGAGAAACCAGAGTAAAAGTTTCTCCTGCAACCCGTTCCATTTGTGCTAGATGAACGAACGACTCTCCACATGCTCATTTCTGAGAGATAAGTGTGAGTGAAAGCCGTCCTTCACATAGCTTGTTGGGAACACAAAGTATCTTTTCACTTGCAAACTCCACTCCATACATATATATGGGGAGGTACTAGCTCCAACTCGGTTTTACAGTGAAAATTGCAGGAACATCAAACCGGCACTAGGAAACAGACTGAGAAAACAGAGTAAAAGTTTCTCCTGCAACCAGTTCCCTTTGTGCTAGATGAACGAACGACTCTCCACATGCTCAGTTCAGAGAGATAAGTGTGTTTGAAAGCCGTACTTCACCTAGCTTGTTGGGAACACAAAGTTTCTTTTCACTTGCAAAATCCACTCCATACATATATATGGGGAGGTACTAGCTCCAAATGGGTTTTACAGTGAAAATTGCAGGAACTTCAAACCGGCACTAGGAAACAGACTGAGAAACCAGAGTAAAAGTTTCTCCTGCAACCAGTTCCCTTTGTGCTAGATGAACGAACGACTCTCCACATGCTCAGTTCAGAGAGATAAGTGTGTTTGAAAGCCGTACTTCACCTAGCTTGTTGGGAACACAAAGTTTCTTTTCACTTGCAAACTCCACTCCATACATATATATGGGGAGGTACTAGCTCCAACTCGGTTTTACAGTGCAAACTGCAGGAACTTCAAACCGGCACTAGGAAACAGACTGAGAAGCCAGAGTAAAAGTTTCTCCTGCAACCCGTTCCCTTTGTGCTAGATGAATGAACTTCTCTCCACATGCTCAGTTCTGAGAGATAAGTGTGTGTGAAAGCCGTCCTTCACCTAGCTTGTTGGGAACACAAAGTTCCTTTTCACTTGCAAACTCCACTCCATACATATATATGGGGAGGTACTAGCTCCAACTCGGTTTTACAGTGCAAACTGCAGGAACTACATACCGGCACTAGGAAACAGACTGAGAAACCAGAGTAAAAGTTTCTCCTGCAACCCGTTCCCTTTGTGCTAGATGAACGAACGACTCTCCACATGCTCATTTCTGAGAGATAAGTGTGAGTGAAAGCCGTCCTTCACATAGCTTGTTGGGAACACAAAGTATCTTTTCACTTGCAAACTCCACTCCATACATATATATGGGGAGGTACTAGCTCCAACTCGGTTTTACAGTGAAAACTGCAGGAACTTCAAACCGGCACTAGGAAACAGACTGAGAAACCAGAGTAAAAGTTTCTCCTGCAACCCGTTCCCTTTGTGCTAGATGAACGAACGTCTCTCCACATGCTCAGTTCTGAGAGATAAGTGTGAGTGAAAGCCGTCCTTCACATAGCTTGTTGGGAACACAAAGTATCTTTTCATTTGCAAACTCCACTCCATACATATATATGGGGATGTACGAGCTCCAACTCGGTTTTACAGTGATAACTGCAGGAACTTCAATCCGGCACTAGGAAACAGACTGAGAAACCAGAGTAAAAGTTTCTCCTGCAACCCGTTCCCTTTGTGCTAGATGAACGAAAGTCTCTCCACATGCTCAGTTCTGAGAGATAAGTGTGTGTTAAAGCCATCCTTCACCTAGCTTGTTGGGAACACAAAGTTTCTTTTCTCTTGCAAACTCCACTCCATACATATATATGGGGAGGTACTAGCTCCAACTCGGTTTTACAGTGCAAACTGCAGGAACTTCAAACCGGCACTAGGAAACAGACTGAGAAACCAGAGTAAAAGTTTCTCCTGCAACCCATTCCATTTGTGCTAGATGAACGAACGTCTCTCCACATGCTCATTTCTGAGAGATGAGTGTGTGTGAAAGCCGTACTTCACCAAGCTTGTTGGGAACACAAAGTTTCTTTTCACTTGCAAACTCCACTAAATACATATATATGGGGAGGTACTAGCTCCAACTCGGTTTTACAGTGAAAACTGCAGGAACTTCAAACCGGCACTAGGAAACAGACTGAGAAACCAGAGTAAAAGTTTCTCCTGCAACCAGTTCCCTTTGTGCTAGATGAACGAACGACTCTCCACATGCTCAGTTCAGAGAGATAAGTGTGTTTGAAAGCCGTACTTCACCTAGCTTGTTGGGAACACAAAGTTTCTTTTCACTTGTAAACTCCACTCCATACATATATATGGGGAGTTACGAGCTCCAACTCGGTTTTACAGTGAAAACTGCAGGAACTTCAATCCGGCACTAGGAAACAGACTGAGAAACCAGAGTAAAAGTTTCTCCTGCAACCCGTTCCCTTTGTGCTAGATGAACGAAAGTCTCTCCACATGCTCAGTTCTGAGAGATAAGTGTGTGTTAAAGCCATCCTTCACCTAGCTTGTTGGGAACACAAAGTTTCTTTTCTCTTGCAAACTCCACTCCATACATATATATGGGGAGGTACTAGCTCCAACTCGGTTTTACAGTGCAAACTGCAGGAATTTCAAACCGGCACTAGGAAACAGACTGAGAAACCAGAGTAAAAGTTTCTCCTGCAACCCTTTCCCTTTGTGCTAGATGTACGAAAGTCTCTCCACATGCTCAGTTCTGAGAGATAAGTGTGTGTTAAAGCCATCCTTCACCTAGCTTGTTGGGAACACAAAGTTTCTTTTCACTTGCAAATTCCACTCCATACATATATATGGGGAGGTACTAGCTCCAACTCGGTTTTACAGTGCAAATTGCAGGAACTTCAAACCGGCACTAGGAAACAGACTGAGAAACCAGAGTAAAAGTTTCTCCTGCAACCCATTCCATTTGTGCTAGATGAACGAACGTCTCTCCACATGCTCATTTCTGAGAGATGAGTGTGTGTGAAAGCCGTCCTTCACCTAGCTTGTTGGGAACACAAAGTTTCTTTTCACTTGCAAACTCCACTAAATACTTATATATGGGGAGGTTCTAGCTCCAACTCGGTTTTACAGTGCAAACTTCAGGAACTTCAAACCGGCACTAGGAAACAGACTGAGAAACCAGAGTAAAAGTTTCTCCTGCAAACCGTTCCATTTGTGCTAGATGAACGAACGTCTCTCCGCATGCTCAATTCTGAGAGATAAGTGTGTGTGAAAGCCGTCCTTCACCTAGCTTGTTGGGAACACAAAGTTTCTTTTCACTTGCAAACTCCACTCCATACATATATATGGGGAGGTACTAGTTCCAACTCGGTTTTACAGTGAAAATTGCAGGAACTTCAAACCGGCACTGGGAAACAGACTGAGAAACCTGAGTAAAAGTTTCTCCTGCAACCCATTCCATTTTTGCTAGATGAACGAACGACTCTCCACATGCTCAGTTCAGAGAGATTAGTGTGTTTGAAAGCCGTCCTTCACCTAGCTTGTTGGGAACACAAAGTTTCTTTTCACTTGCAAACTCCACTCCATACATATATATGGGGAGGTACTAGCTCCAACTCGGTTTTACAGTGCAAACTGCAGGAACTTCAAACCGGCACTAGGAAACAGACTGAGAAACCTGAGTAAAAGTTTCTCCTGCAACCCGTTCCCTTTGTGCTAGATGAACGAACGTCTCTCCACATGCTCAGTTCTGAGAGATAAGTGTGTGTGAAAGCCGTCCTTCACCTAGCTTGTTGGGAACACAAAGTTTCTTTTCACTTGCAAACTCCACTCCATACATATATATGGGGAGGTACTAGCTCCAACTCGGTTTTACAGTGAAAATTGCAGGAACTTCAAACCGGCACTGGGAAACAGACTGAGAAACCAGAGTAAAAGTTTCTCCTGCAACCAGTTCCCTTTGTGCTAGATGAACGAACGACTCTCCACATGCTCAGTCCAGAGAGATAAGTGTGTTTGAAAGCCGTACTTCACCTAGCTTGTTGGGAACACAAAGTTTCTTTTCACTTGCAAACTCCATTCCATAAATATATATGGGGAGGTACTAGCTCCAACTCGGTTTTACAGTGCAAACTGCAGGAACTTCAAACCGGCACTAGGAAACAGACTGAGAAACCTGAGTAAAAGTTTCTCCTGCAACCCGTTCCCTTTGTGCTAGATGAACGAACGTCTCTCCACATGCTCAGTTCTGAGAGATGAGTGTGTGTGAAAGCCGTACTTCACCAAGCTTGTTGGGAACACAAAGTTTCTTTTCACTTGCAAACTCCACTAAATACATATATATGGGGAGGTACTAGCTCCAACTCGGTTTTACAGTGCAAACTTCAGGAACTTCAAACCGGCACTAGGAAACAGACTGAGAAACCAGAGTAAAAGTTTCTCCTGCAAACCGTTCCATTTGTGCTAGATGAACGAACGTCTCTCCGCATGCTCAGTTCTGAGAGATAAGTGTGTGTGAAAGCCGTCCTTCACCTAGCTTGTTGGGAACACAAAGTTTCTTTTAACTTGCAAACTCCACTCCATACATATATATGGGGAGGTACTAGCTCCAACTCGGTTTTACAGTGAAAACTGCAGGAACTTCAAACCGGCACTAGGAAACAGACTGAGAAACCAGAGTAAAAGTTTCTCCTGCAACCAGTTCCCTTTGTGCTAGATGAACGAACGACTCTCCACATGCTCAGTTCAGAGAGATAAGTGTGTTTGAAAGCCGTACTTCACCTAGCTTGTTGGGAACACAAAGTTTCTTTTCACTTGCAAACTCCACTCCATACATATATATGGGGAGTTACGAGCTCCAACTCGGTTTTACAGTGAAAACTGCAGGAACTTCAATCCGGCACTAGGAAACAGACTGAGAAACCAGAGTAAAAGTTTCTCCTGCAACCCGTTCCCTTTGTGCTAGATGAACGAACGTCTCTCCACATGCTCAGTTCTGAGAGATAAGTGTGTGTTAAAGCCATCCTTCACCTAGCTTGTTGGGAACACAAAGTTTCTTTTCTCTTGCAAACTCCACTCCATACATATATATGGGGAGGTACTAGCTCCAACTCGGTTTTACAGTGCAAACTGCAGGAATTTCAAACCGGCACTAGGAAACAGACTGAGAAACCAGAGTAAAAGTTTCTCCTGCAACCCTTTCCCTTTGTGCTAGATGAACGAAAGTCTCTCCACATGCTCAGTTCTGAGAGATAAGTGTGTGTTAAAGCCATCCTTCACCTAGCTTGTTGGGAACACAAAGTTTCTTTTCACTTGCAAATTCCACTCCATACATATATATGGGGAGGTACTAGCTCCAACTCGGTTTTACAGTGCAAATTGCAGGAACTTCAAACCGGCACTAGGAAACAGACTGAGAAACCAGAGTAAAAGTTTCTCCTGCAACCCATTCCATTTGTGCTAGATGAACGAACGTCTCTCCACATGCTCATTTCTGAGAGATGAGTGTGTGTGAAAGCCGTCCTTCACCTAGCTTGTTGGGAACACAAAGTTTCTTTTCACTTGCAAACTCCACTAAATACTTATATATGGGGAGGTTCTAGCTCCAACTCGGTTTTACAGTGCAAACTTCAGGAACTTCAAACCGGCACTAGGAAACAGACTGAGAAACCAGAGTAAAAGTTTCTCCTGCAAACCGTTCCATTTGTGCTAGATGAACGAACGTCTCTCCGCATGCTCAATTCTGAGAGATAAGTGTGTGTGAAAGCCGTCCTTCACCTAGCTTGTTGGGAACACAAAGTTTCTTTTCACTTGCAAACTCCACTCCATACATATATATGGGGAGGTACTAGCTCCAACTCGGTTTTACAGTGAAAATTGCAGGAACTTCAAACCGGCACTGGGAAACAGACTGAGAAACCTGAGTAAAAGTTTCTCCTGCAACCCATTCCATTTTTGCTAGATGAACGAACGACTCTCCACATGCTCAGTTCAGAGAGATTAGTGTGTTTGAAAGCCGTCCTTCACCTAGCTTGTTGGGAACACAAAGTTTCTTTTCACTTGCAAACTCCACTCCATACATATATATGGGGAGGTACTAGCTCCAACTCGGTTTTACAGTGCAAACTGCAGGAACTTCAAACCGGCACTAGGAAACAGACTGAGAAACCTGAGTAAAAGTTTCTCCTGCAACCCGTTCCCTTTGTGCTAGATGAACGAACGTCTCTCCACATGCTCAGTTCTGAGAGATAAGTGTGTGTGAAAGCCGTCCTTCACCTAGCTTGTTGGGAACACAAAGTTTCTTTTCACTTGCAAACTCCACTAAATACATATATATGGGGAGGTACTAGCTCCAACTCGGTTTTACAGTGCAAACTTCAGGAACTTCAAACCGGCACTAGGAAACAGACTGAGAAACCAGAGTAAAAGTTTTTCCTGCAAACCGTTCCATTTGTGCTAGATGAACGAACGTCTCTCCGCATGCTCAGTTCTGAGAGATAAGTGTGTGTGAAAGCCGTCCTTCACCTAGCTTGTTGGGAACACAAAGTTTCTTTTCACTTGCAAACTCCACTCCATACATATATATGGGGAGGTACTAGCTCCAACTCGGTTTTACAGTGAAAATTGCAGGAACTTCAAACCGGCACTAGGAAACAGACTGAGAAACCAGAGTAAAAGTTTCTCCTGCAACCAGTTCCCTTTGTGCTAGATGAACGAACGACTCTCCACATGCTCAGTTCAGAGAGATAAGTGTGTTTGAAAGCCGTACTTCACCTAGCTTGTTGGGAACACAAAGTATCTTTTCACTTGCAAACTCCACTCCATACATATATATGGGGAGGTACTAGCTCCAACTCGGTTTTACAGTGAAAACTGCAGGAACTTCAATCCGGCACTAGGAAACAGACTGAGAAACCAGAGTAAAAGTTTCTCCTGCAACCCGTTCCCTTTGTGCTAGATGAATGAAAGTCTCTCCACATGCTCAGTTCTGAGAGATAAGTGTTTGTTAAAGCCATCCTTCACCTAGCTTGTTGGGAACACAAAGTTTCTTTTCTCTTGCAAACTCCACTCCATACATATATATGGGGAGGTACTAGCTCCAACTCGGTTTTACAGTGCAAACTGCAGGAACTTCAAACCGGCACTAGGAAACAGACTGAGAAACCAGAGTAAAAGTTTCTCCTGCAACCAGTTCCCTTTGTGCTAGATGAACGAACGACTCTCCACATGCTCAGTTCAGAGAGATAAGTGTGTTTGAAAGCCGTACTTCACCTAGCTTGTTGGGAACACAAAGTTCCTTTTCAGTTGCTAACTCCACTCCATACATATATATGGGGAGGTACTAGCTCCAACTCGGTTTTACAGTGCAAACTGCAGGAACTTCAAACCGGCACTAGGAAACAGACTGAGAAACCAGAGTAAAAGTTTCTCCTGCAACCCGTTCCCTTTGTGCTAGATGAACGAACGTCTCTCCACCGCTCAGTTCTGAGAGATAAGAGTGTGTGAAAGCCTTCCTTCACCTAGCTTGTTGGGAACACAAAGTTCCTTTTCACTTGCAAACTCCACTCCATACATATATATGGGGAGGTACTAGCTCCAACTCGGTTTTACAGTGCAAACTGCAGGAACTTCAAACCGGCACTAGGAAACAGACTGAGAAACCAGAGTAAAAGTTTCTCCTGCAACCCGTTCCCTTTGTGCTAGATGAACGAACGTCTCTCCACATGCTCAGTTCTTAGAGATAAGTGTGTGTTAAAGCCATCCTTCACCTAGCTTGTTGGGAACACAAAGTTTCTTTTCACTTGCAAACTCCTCTCCATACATATATATGGGGAGGTACTAGCTCCAACTCGGTTTTACAGTGCAAATTGCAGGAACTTCAAACCGGCACTAGGAAACAGACTGAGAAACCAGAGTAAAAGTTTCTCCTGCAACCCGTTCCCTTTGTGCTAGATGAACGAACGTCTCTCCACATGCTCAGTTCTGAGAGATAAGTGTGTGTTAAAGCCATCCTTCACCTAGCTTGTTGGGAACACAAAGTTTCTTTTCTCTTGCAAACTCCACTCCATACATATATATGGGGAGGTACTAGCTCCAACTCGGTTTTACAGTGCAAACTGCAGGAACTTCAAACCGGCACTAGGAAACAGACTGAGAAACCAGAGTAAAAGTTTCTCCTGCAACCCGTTCCCTTTGTGCTAGATGAACGAACGTCTCTCCACATGCTCAGTTCTGAGAGATAAGTGTGTGTTAAAGCCATCCTTCACCTAGCTTGTTGGGAACACAAAGTTTCTTTTCTCTTTCAAACTCCACTCCATACATATATATGGGGAGGTACTAGCTCCAACTCGGTTTTACAGTGCAAACTGCAGGAACTTCAAACCGGCACTAGGAAACAGACTGAGAAACCAGAGTAAAAGTTTCTCCTGCAACCCTTTCCCTTTGTGCTAGATGAACGAAAGTCTCTCCACATGCTCAGTTCTGAGAGATAAGTGTGTGTTAAAGCCATCCTTCACCTAGCTTGTTGGGAACACAAAGTTTCTTTTCACTTGCAAATTCCACTCCATACATATATATGGGGAGGTACTAGCTCCAACTCGGTTTTACAGTGCAAATTGCAGGAACTTCAAACCGGCACTAGGAAACAGACTGAGAAACCAGAGTAAAAGTTTCTCCTGCAAACCATTCCATTTGTGCTAGATGAACGAACGTCTCTCCACATGCTCATTTCTGAGAGATGAGTGTGTGTGAAAGCCGTCCTTCACCTAGCTTGTTGGGAACACAAAGTTTCTTTTCACTTGCAAACTCCACTAAATACTTATATATGGGGAGGTTCTAGCTCCAACTCGGTTTTACAGTGCAAACTTCAGGAACTTCAAACCGGCACTAGGAAACAGACTGAGAAACCAGAGTAAAAGTTTCTCCTGCAAACCGTTCCATTTGTGCTAGATGAACGAACGTCTCTCCGCATGCTCAATTCTGAGAGATAAGTGTGTGTGAAAGCCGTCCTTCACCTAGCTTGTTGGGAACACAAAGTTTCTTTCCACTTGCAAACTCCACTCCATACATATATATGGGGAGGTACTAGCTCCAACTCGGTTTTACAGTGAAAATTGCAGGAACTTCAAACCGGCACTGGGAAACAGACTGAGAAACCTGAGTAAAAGTTTCTCCTGCAACCCATTCCATTTTTGCTAGATGAACGAACGACTCTCCACATGCTCAGTTCAGAGAGATTAGTGTGTTTGAAAGCCGTCCTTCACCTAGCTTGTTGGGAACACAAAGTTTCTTTTCACTTGCAAACTCCACTCCATACATATATATGGGGAGGTACTAGCTCCAACTCGGTTTTACAGTGCAAACTGCAGGAACTTCAAACCGGCACTAGGAAACAGACTGAGAAACCTGAGTAAAAGTTTCTCCTGCAACCCGTTCCCTTTGTGCTAGATGAACGAACGTCTCTCCACATGCTCAGTTCTGAGAGATAAGTGTGTGTGAAAGCCGTCCTTCACCTAGCTTGTTGGGAACACAAAGTTTCTTTTCACTTGCAAACTCCACTAAATACATATATATGGGGAGGTACTAGCTCCAACTCGGTTTTACAGTGCAAACTTCAGGAACTTCAAACCGGCACTAGGAAACAGACTGAGAAACCAGAGTAAAAGTTTTTCCTGCAAACCGTTCCATTTGTGCTAGATGAACGAACGTCTCTCCGCATGCTCAGTTCTGAGAGATAAGTGTGTGTGAAAGCCGTCCTTCACCTAGCTTGTTGGGAACACAAAGTTTCTTTTCACTTGCAAACTCCACTCCATACATATATATGCGGAGGTACTAGCTCCAACTCGGTTTTACAGTGAAAATTGCAGGAACTTCAAACCGGCACTAGGAAACAGACTGAGAAACCAGAGTAAAAGTTTCTCCTGCAACCAGTTCCCTTTGTGCTAGATGAACGAACGACTCTCCACATGCTCAGTTCAGAGAGATAAGTGTGTTTGAAAGCCGTACTTCACCTAGCTTGTTGGGAACACAAAGTTTCTTTTCACTTGCAAACTCCACTCCATACATATATATGGGGAGGTACTAGCTCCAACTCGGTTTTACAGTGCAAACTGCAGGAACTTCAAACCGGCACTAGGAAACAGACTGAGAAACCAGAGTAACTGTTTCTCCTGCAACCCGTTCCCTTTGTGCTAGATGAACGAACGTCTCTCCACATGCTCAGTTCTGAGAGATAAGTGTGTGTGAAAGCCGTCCTTCACATAGCTTGTTGGGAACACAAAGTTCCTTTTCAATTGCAAACTCCACTCCATACATATATATGGGGAGGTACTAGCTCCAACTCGGTTTTACAGTGCAAACTGCAGGAACTACAAACCGGCACTAGGAAACAGACTAAGAAACCAGAGTAAAAGTTTCTCCTGCAACCCGTTCCCTTTGTGCTAGATGAACGAACGACTCTCCACATGCTCATTTCTGAGAGATAAGTTTGAGTGAAAGCCGTCCTTCACATAGCTTGTTGGGAACACAAAGTATCTTTTCACTTGCAAACTCCACTCCATACATATATATGGGGAGGTACTAGCTCCAACTCGGTTTTACAGTGAAAACTGCAGGAACTTCAATCCGGCACTAGGAAACAGACTGAGAAACCAGAGTAAAAGTTTCTCCTGCAACCCGTTCCCTTTGTGCTAGATGAACGAAAGTCTCTCCACATGCTCAGTTCTGAGAGATAAGTGTGTGTTAAAGCCATCCTTCACCTAGCTTGTTGGGAACACAAAGTTTCTTTTCTCTTGCAAACTCCACTCAATACATATATATGGGGAGGTACTAGCTCCAACTCGGTTTTACAGTGCAAACTGCAGGAACTTCAAACCGGCACTAGGAAACAGACTGAGAAACCAGAGTAAAAGTTTCTCCTGCAAAAAGTTCCCTTTGTGCTAGATGAACGAACGACTCTCCACATGCTCAGTTCAGAGAGATAAGTGTGTTTGAAAGCCGTACTTCACCTAGCTTGTTGGGAACACAAAGTTCCTTTTCAGTTGCAAACTCCACTCCATACATATATATGGGGAGGTACTAGCTCCAACTCGGTTTTACAGTGCAAACTGCAGGAACTTCAAACCGGCACTAGGAAACAGACTGAGAAACCAGAGTAATAGTTTCTCCTGCAACCCGTTCCCTTTGTGCTAGATGAACGAACGTCTCTCCACCGCTCAGTTCTGAGAGATAAGAGTGTGTGAAAGCCTTCCTTCACCTAGCTTGTTGGGAACACAAAGTTCCTTTTCACTTGCAAACTCCACTCCATACATATATATGGGGAGGTACTAGCTCCAACTCGGTTTTACAGTGCAAACTGCAGGAACTTCAAACCGGCACTAGGAAACAGACTGAGAAACCAGAGTAAAAGTTTCTCCTGCAACCCGTTCCCTTTGTGCTAGATGAACGAAAGTCTCTCCACATGCTCAGTTCTTAGAGATAAGTGTGTGTTAAAGCCATCCTTCACCTAGCTTGTTGGGAACACAAAGTTTCTTTTCACTTGCAAACTCCTCTCCATACATATATATGGGGAGGTACTAGCTCCATCTCGGTTTTACAGTGCAAATTGCAGGAACTTCAAACCGGCACTAGGAAACAGACTGAGAAACCAGAGTAAAAGTTTCTCCTGCAACCCGTTCCCTTTGTGCTAGATGAACGAACGTCTCTCCACATGCTCATTTCTGAGAGATGAGTGTGTGTGAAAGCCGTTCTTCACCTAGCTTGTTGGGAACACAAAGTTTCTTTTCACTTGCAAACTCCACTAAATACTTATATATGGGGAGGTACTAGCTCCAACTCGGTTTTACAGTGCAAACTTCAGGAACTTCAAACCGGCACTAGGAAACAGACTGAGAAACCAGAGTAAAAGTTTCTCCTGCAAACCGTTCCATTTGTGCTAGATGAACGAACGTCTCTCCGCATGCTCAGTTCTGAGAGATAAGTGTGTGTGAAAGCCGTCCTTCACCTAGCTTGTTGGGAACACAAAGTTTCTTTTCACTTGCAAACTCCACTCCATACATATATATGGGGAGGTACTAGCTCCAACTCGGTTTTACAGTGAAAATTGCAGGAACTTCAAACCGGCACTGGGAAACAGACTGAGAAACCAGAGTAAAAGTTTCTCCTGCAACCAGTTCCCTTTGTGCTAGATGAACGAACGACTCTCCACATGCTCAGTTCAGAGAGATAAGTGTGTTTGAAAGCCGTAGTTCACCTAGCTTGTTGGGAACACAAAGTTTCTTTTCACTTGCAAACTCCACTCCATACATATATATGGGGAGGTACTAGCTCCAACTCGGTTTTACAGTGCAAACTGCAGGAACTTCAAACCGGCACTAGGAAACAGACTGAGAAACCTGAGTAAAAGTTTCTCCTGCAACCCGTTCCCTTTGTGCTACATGAACGAACGTCTCTCCACATGCTCAGTTCTGAGAGATAAGTGTGTGTGAAAGCCGTCCTTCACCTAGCTTTTTGGGAACACAAAGTTTCTTTTCACTTGCAAACTCCACTAAATACATATATATGGGGAGGTACTAGCTCCAACTCGGTTTTACAGTGCAAACTTCAGGAACTTCAAACCGGCACTAGGAAACAGACTGAGAAACCAGAGTAAAAGTTTTTCCTGCAAACCGTTCCATTTGTGCTAGATGAACGAACGTCTCTCCGCATGCTCAGTTCTGAGAGATAAGTGTGTGTGAAAGCCGTCCTTCACCTAGCTTGTTGGGAACACAAAGTTTCTTTTCACTTGCAAACTCCACTCCATACATATATATGGGGAGGTATTAGCTCCAACTCGGTTTTACAGTGAAAATTGCAGGAACTTCAAACCGGCACTAGGAAACACACTGAGAAACCAGAGTAAAAGTTTCTCCTGCAACCAGTTCCCTTTGTGCTAGATGAACGAACGACTCTCCACATGCTCAGTTCAGAGAGATAAGTGTGTTTGAAAGCCGTACTTCACCTAGCTTGTTGGGAACACAAAGTTTCTTTTCACTTGCAAACTCCACTCCATACATATATATGGGGAGGTACTAGCTCCAACTCGGTTTTACAGTGCAAACTGCAGGAACTTCAAACCGGCACTAGGAAACAGACTGAGAAACCAGAGTAAAAGTTTCTCCTGCAACCCGTTCCCTTTGTGCTAGATGAACGAACGTCTCTCCACATGCTCAGTTCTGAGAGATAAGTGTGTGTGAAAGCCGTCCTTCACCTAGCTTGTTGGGAACACAAAGTTCCTTTTCAATTGCAAACTCCACTCCATACATATATATGGGGAGGTACTAGCTCCAACTCGGTTTTACAGTGCAAACTGCAGGAACTACAAACCGGCACTAGGAAACAGACTGAGAAACCAGAGTAAAAGTTTCTCCTGCAACCCGTTCCCTTTGTGCTAGATGAACGAACGACTCTCCACATGCTCATTTCTGAGAGATAAGCGTGAGTGAAAGCCGTCCTTCACATAGCTTGTTGGGAACACAAAGTATCTTTTCACTTGCAAACTCCACTCCATACATATATATGGGGAGGTACTAGCTCCAACTCGGTTTTACAGTGAAAATTGCAGGAACTTCAATCCGGCACTAGGAAACAGACTGAGAAACCAGAGTAAAAGTTTCTCCTACAACCCGTTCCCTTTGTGCTAGATGAACGAAAGTCTCTCCACATGCTCAGTTCTGAGAGATAATTGTGTGTTAAAGCCATCCTTCACCTAGCTTGTTGGGAACACAAAGTTTCTTTTCTCTTGCAAACTCCACTCCATACATATATATGGGGAGGTACTAGCTCCAACTCGGTTTTACAGTGCAAACTGCAGGAACTTCAAACCGGCACTAGGAAACAGACTGAGAAACCAGAGTAAAAGTTTCTCCTGCAACCCATTCCATTTGTGCTAGATGAACGAACGTCTCTCCACATGCTCATTTCTGAGAGATGAGTGTGTGTGAAAGCCGTACTTCACCTAGCTTGTTGGGAACACAAAGTTTCTTTTCACTTGCAAACTCCACTAAATACATATATATGGGGAGGTACTAGCTCCAACTCGGTTTTACAGTGCAAACTTCAGGAACTTCAAACCGGCACTAGGAAACAGACTGAGAAACCAGAGTAAAAGTTTCTCCTGCAAACCGTTCCATTTGTGCTAGATGAACGAACGTCTCTCCGCATGCTCAGTTCTGAGAGATAATTGTGTGTGAAAGCCGTCCTTCACCTAGCTTGTTGGGAACACAAAGTTTCTTTTAACTTGCAAACTCCACTCCATACATATATATGGGGAGGTACTAGCTCCAACTCGGTTTTACAGTGAAAACTGCAGGAACTTCAAACCGGCACTAGGAAACAGACTGAGAAACCAGAGTAAAAGTTTCTCCTGCAACCAGTTCCCTTTGTGCTAGATGAACGAACGACTCTCCACATGCTCAGTTCAGAGAGATAAGTGTGTTTGAAAGCCGTACTTCACCTAGCTTGTTGGGAACACAAAGTTTCTTTTCACTTGCAAACTCCACTCCATACATATATATGGGGAGGTACTAGCTCCAACTCGGTTTTACAGTGCAAACTGCAGGAACTTCAAACCGGCACTAGGAAACAGACTGAGAAACCAGAGTAAAAGTTTCTCCTGCAACCCGTTCACTTTGTGCTAGATGAACGAACGTCTCTCCACATGCTCAGTTCTGAGTGATAAGAGTGTGTGAAAGCCTTCCTTCACCTAGCTTGTTGGGAACACAAAGTTCCTTTTCACTTGCAAACTCCACTCCATACATATATATGGGGAGGTACTAGCTCAAAATCGGTTTTACAGTGCAAACTGCAGGAACTTCAAACCGGCACTAGGAAACAGTCTGAGAAACCAGAGTAAAAGTTTCTCCTGCAACCCGTTCCCTTTGTGCTAGATGAACGAAAGTCTCTCCACATGCTCATTTCAGAGAGATGAGTGTGTGTGAAAGCCGTCCTTCACCTAGCTTGTTGGGAACACAAAGTTTCTTTTCACTTGCAAACTCCACTAGATACATATATATGGGGAGGTACTAGCTCCAACTCGGTTTTACAGTGCAAACTTCAGGAACTTCAAACCGGCACTAGGAAACAGACTGAGAAACCAGAGTAAAAGTTTCTCCTGCAAACCGTTCCATTTGTGCTAGATGAACGAACGTCTCTCCGCATGCTCAGTTCTGAGAGATAAGTGTGTGTGAAAGCCGTCCTTCACCTAGCTTGTTGGGAACACAAAGTTTCTTTTCACTTGCAAACTCCACTCCATACATATATATGGGGAGGTACTAGCTCCAACTCGGTTTTACAGTGCAAACTGCAGGAACTTCAAACCGGCACTAGGAAACAGACTGAGAAACCAGAGTAAAAGTTTCTCCTGCAACCCGTTCCCTTTGTGCTAGATGAACGAACGTCTCTCCACATGCTCAGTTCTGAGAGATAAGTGTGTGTGAAAGCCGTCCTTCACCTAGCTTGTTGGGAACACAAAGTTCCTTTTCAATTGCAAACTCCACTCCATACATATATATGGGGAGGTACTAGCTCCAACTCGGTTTTACAGTGCAAACTGCAGGAACTACAAACCGGCACTAGGAAACAGACTGAGAAACCAGAGTAAAAGTTTCTCCTGCAACCCGTTCCCTTTGTGCTAGATGAACGAACGACTCTCCACATGCTCATTTCTGAGAGATAAGCGTGAGTGAAAGCCGTCCTTCACATAGCTTGTTGGGAACACAAAGTATCTTTTCACTTGCAAACTCCACTCCATACATATATATGGGGAGGTACTAGCTCCAACTCGGTTTTACAGTGAAAATTGCAGGAACTTCAATCCGGCACTAGGAAACAGACTGAGAAACCAGAGTAAAAGTTTCTCCTGCAACCCGTTCCCTTTGTGCTAGATGAACGAAAGTCTCTCCACATGCTCAGTTCTGAGAGATAATTGTGTGTTAAAGCCATCCTTCACCTAGCTTGTTGGGAACACAAAGTTTCTTTTCTCTTGCAAACTCCACTCCATACATATATATGGGGAGGTACTAGCTCCAACTCGGTTTTACAGTGCAAACTGCAGGAACTTCAAACCGGCACTAGGAAACAGACTGAGAAACCAGAGTAAAAGTTTCTCCTGCAACCCATTCCATTTGTGCTAGATGAACGAACGTCTCTCCACATGCTCATTTCTGAGAGATGAGTGTGTGTGAAAGCCGTACTTCACCTAGCTTGCTGGGAACACAAAGTTTCTTTTCACTTGCAAACTCCACTAAATACATATATATGGGGAGGTACTAGCTCCAACTCGGTTTTACAGTGCAAACTTCAGGAACTTCAAACCGGCACTAGGAAACAGACTGAGAAACCAGAGTAAAAGTTTCTCCTGCAAACCGTTCCATTTGTGCTAGATGAACGAACGTCTCTCCGCATGCTCAGTTCTGAGAGATAATTGTGTGTGAAAGCCGTCCTTCACCTAGCTTGTTGGGAACACAAAGTTTCTTTTAACTTGCAAACTCCACTCCATACATATATATGGGGAGGTACTAGCTCCAACTCGGTTTTACAGTGAAAACTGCAGGAACTTCAAACCGGCACTAGGAAACAGACTGAGAAACCAGAGTAAAAGTTTCTCCTGCAACAAGTTCCCTTTGTGCTAGATGAACGAACGACTCTCCACATGCTCAGTTCAGAGAGATAAGTGTGTTTGAAAGCCGTACTTCACCTAGCTTGTTGGGAACACAAAGTTTCTTTTCACTTGCAAACTCCACTCCATACATATATATGGGGAGGTACTAGCTCCAACTCGGTTTTACAGTGCAAACTGCAGGAACTTCAAACCGGCACTAGGAAACAGACTGAGAAACCAGAGTAAAAGTTTCTCCTGCAACCCGTTCACTTTGTGCTAGATGAACGAACGTCTCTCCACATGCTCAGTTCTGAGTGATAAGAGTGTGTGAAAGCCTTCCTTCACCTAGCTTGTTGGGAACACAAAGTTCCTTTTCACTTGCAAACTCCACTCCATACATATATATGGGGAGGTACTAGCTCAAACTCGGTTTTACAGTGCAAACTGCAGGAACTTCAAACCGGCACTAGGAAACAGACTGAGAAACCAGAGTAAAAGTTTCTCCTGCAACCCGTTCCCTTTGTGCTAGATGAACGAACGTCCCTCCACATGCTCAGTTCTGAGAGATAAGTGTGTGTGAAAGCCGTCCTTCACCTAGCTTGTTGGGAACACAAAGTTTCTTTTCACTTGCAAACTCCACTCCATACATATATATGGGGAGGTAATAGCCCCAACTCGGTTTTACAGTGCAAACTGCAGGAACTTCAAACCGGCACTAGGAAACAGACTGAGAAACCAGAGTAAAAGTTTCTCCTGCAACCCGTTCCCTTTGTGCTAGATGAACGAACGTACCTCCACATGCTCAGTTCTGAGAGATAAGTGTGTGTGAAAGCCGTCCTTCACCTAGCTTGTTGGGAACACAAAGTTTCTTTTCACTTGCAAACTCCACACCATACATATATATGGGGAGGTAATAGCCCCAACTCGGTTTTACAGTGCAAACTGCAGGAAGTTCAAACCGGCACTAGGAAACAGACTGAGAAACCAGAGTAAAAGTTTCTCCTGCAACCCGTTCCCTTTGTGCTAGATGAACGAACGTCTCTCCTCATGCTCATTTCTGAGAGATAATTGTGAGTGAAAGCCGTCCTTCACATAGCTTGTTGGGAACACAAAGTATCTTTTCACTTGCAAACTCCACTCCATACATATATATGGGGATGTACGAGCTCCAACTCGGTTTTACAGTGATAACTGCAGGAACTTCATACCGGCACTAGGAAACAGACTGAGAAACCAGAGTAAAAGTTTCTCCTGCAACCCGTTCCCTTTGTGCTAGATGAACGAAAGTCTCTCCACATGCTCACTTCAGAGAGATGAGTGTGTGTGAATGCCGTCCTTCACCTAGCTTGTTGGGAACACAAAGTTTTTTTTCACTTGAAAACTCCACTAGAAACATATATATGGGGAGGTACTAGCTCCAACTCTGTTTTACAGTGCAAACTTCAGGAACTTCAAACCGGCACTAGGAAACAGACTGAGAAACCAGAGTAAAAGTTTCTCCTGCAAACCGTTCCATTTGTGCTAGATGAACGAACGTCTCTCCGCATGCTCAGTTCTGAGAGATAAGTGTGTGTGAAAGCCGTCCTTCACCTAGCTTGTTGGGAACACAAAGTTTCTTTTAACTTGCAAACTCCACTCCATACATATATATGGGGATGTACTAGCTCCAACTCGGTTTTACAGTGAAAACTGCAGGAACTTCAAACCGGCACTAGGAAACAGACTGAGAAACCAGAGTAAAAGTTTCTCCTGCAACCAGTTCCCTTTGTGCTAGATGAACGAACGACTCTCCACATGCTCAGTTCAGAGAGATAAGTGTGTTTGAAAGCCGTACTTCACCTAGCTTGTTGGGAACACAAAGTTCCTTTTCAGTTGCAAACTCCACTCCATACATATATATGGGGAGGTACTAGCTCCAACTCGGTTTTACAGTGCAAACTGCAGGAACTTCAAACCGGCACTAGGAAACAGACTGAGAAACCAGAGTAAAAGTTTCTCCTGCAACCCGTTCCCTTTGTGCTAGATGAACGAACGTCTCTCCACCGCTCAGTTCTGAGAGATAAGAGTGTGTGAAAGCCTTCCTTCACCTAGCTTGTTGGGAACACAAAGTTCCTTTTCACTTGCAAACTCCACTCCATACATATATATGGGGAGGTACTAGCTCCAACTCGGTTTTACAGTGCAAACTGCAGGAACTTCAAACCGGCACTAGGAAACAGACTGAGAAACCAGAGTAAAAGTTTCTCCTGCAACCCGTTCCCTTTGTGCTAGATGAACGAAAGTCTCTCCACATGCTCAGTTCTTAGAGATAAGTGTGTGTTAAAGCCATCCTTCACCTAGCTTGTTGGGAACACAAAGTTTCTTTTCACTTGCAAACTCCTCTCCATACATATATATGGGGAGGTACTAGCTCCATCTCGGTTTTACAGTGCAAATTGCAGGAACTTCAAACCGGCACTAGGAAACAGACTGAGAAACCAGAGTAAAAGTTTCTCCTGCAACCCGTTCCCTTTGTGCTAGATGAACGAACGTCTCTCCACATGCTCATTTCTGAGAGATGAGTGTGTGTGAAAGCCGTTCTTCACCTAGCTTGTTGGGAACACAAAGTTTCTTTTCACTTGCAAACTCCACTAAATACTTATATATGGGGAGGTACTAGCTCCAACTCGGTTTTACAGTGCAAACTTCAGGAACTTCAAACCGGCACTAGGAAACAGACTGAGAAACCAGAGTAAAAGTTTCTCCTGCAAACCGTTCCATTTGTGCTAGATGAACGAACGTCTCTCCGCATGCTCAGTTCTGAGAGATAAGTGTGTGTGAAAGCCGTCCTTCACCTAGCTTGTTGGGAACACAAAGTTTCTTTTCACTTGCAAACTCCACTCCATACATATATATGGGGAGGTACTAGCTCCAACTCGGTTTTACAGTGAAAATTGCAGGAACTTCAAACCGGCACTGGGAAACAGACTGAGAAACCAGAGTAAAAGTTTCTCCTGCAACCAGTTCCCTTTGTGCTAGATGAACGAACGACTCTCCACATGCTCAGTTCAGAGAGATAAGTGTGTTTGAAAGCCGTACTTCACCTAGCTTGTTGGGAACACAAAGTTTCTTTTCACTTGCAAACTCCACTCCATACATATATATGGGGAGGTACTAGCTCCAACTCGGTTTTACAGTGCAAACTGCAGGAACTTCAAACCGGCACTAGGAAACAGACTGAGAAACCTGAGTAAAAGTTTCTCCTGCAACCCGTTCCCTTTGTGCTACATGAACGAACGTCTCTCCACATGCTCAGTTCTGAGAGATAAGTGTGTGTGAAAGCCGTCCTTCACCTAGCTTGTTGGGAACACAAAGTTTCTTTTCACTTGCAAACTCCACTAAATACATATATATGGGGAGGTACTAGCTCCAACTCGGTTTTACAGTGCAAACTTCAGGAACTTCAAACCGGCACTAGGAAACAGACTGAGAAACCAGAGTAAAAGTTTTTCCTGCAAACCGTTCCATTTGTGCTAGATGAACGAACGTCTCTCCGCATGCTCAGTTCTGATAGATAAGTGTGTGTGAAAGCCGTCCTTCACCTAGCTTGTTGGGAACACAAAGTTTCTTTTCACTTGCAAACTCCACTCCATACATTTATATGGGGAGGTATTAGCTCCAACTCGGTTTTACAGTGAAAATTGCAGGAACTTCAAACCGGCACTAGGAAACACACTGAGAAACCAGAGTAAAAGTTTCTCCTGCAACCAGTTCCCTTTGTGCTAGATGAACGAACGACTCTCCACATGCTCAGTTCAGAGAGATAAGTGTGTTTGAAAGCCGTACTTCACCTAGCTTGTTGGGAACACAAAGTTTCTTTTCACTTGCAAACTCCACTCCATACATATATATGGGGAGGTACTAGCTCCAACTCGGTTTTACAGTGCAAACTGCAGGAACTTCAAACCGGCACTAGGAAACAGACTGAGAAACCAGAGTAAAAGTTTCTCCTGCAACCCGTTCCCTTTGTGCTAGATGAACGAACGTCTCTCCACATGCTCAGTTCTGAGAGATAAGTGTGTGTGAAAGCCGTCCTTCACCTAGCTTGTTGGGAACACAAAGTTCCTTTTCAATTGCAAACTCCATTCCATACATATATATGGGGAGGTACTAGCTCCAACTCGGTTTTACAGTGCAAACTGCAGGAACTACAAACCGGCACTAGGAAACAGACTGAGAAACCAGAGTAAAAGTTTCTCCTGCAACCCGTTCCCTTTGTGCTAGATGAACGAACGACTCTCCACATGCTCATTTCTGAGAGATAAGCGTGAGTGAAAGCCGTCCTTCACATAGCTTGTTGGGAACACAAAGTATCTTTTCACTTGCAAACTCCACTCCATACATATATATGGGGAGGTACTAGCTCCAACTCGGTTTTACAGTGAAAATTGCAGGAACTTCAATCCGGCACTAGGAAACAGACTGAGAAACCAGAGTAAAAGTTTCTCCTACAACCCGTTCCCTTTGTGCTAGATGAACGAAAGTCTCTCCACATGCTCAGTTCTGAGAGATAATTGTGTGTTAAAGCCATCCTTCACCTAGCTTGTTGGGAACACAAAGTTTCTTTTCTCTTGCAAACTCCACTCCATACATATATATGGGGAGGTACTAGCTCCAACTCGGTTTTACAGTGCAAACTGCAGGAACTTCAAACCGGCACTAGGAAACAGACTGAGAAACCAGAGTAAAAGTTTCTCCTGCAACCCATTCCATTTGTGCTAGATGAACGAACGTCTCTCCACATGCTCATTTCTGAGAGATGAGTGTGTGTGAAAGCCGTACTTCACCTAGCTTGTTGGGAACACAAAGTTTCTTTTCACTTGCAAACTCCACTAAATACATATATATGGGGAGGTACTAGCTCCAACTCGGTTTTACAGTGCAAACTTCAGGAACTTCAAACCGGCACTAGGAAACAGACTGAGAAACCAGAGTAAAAGTTTCTCCTGCAAACCGTTCCATTTGTGCTAGATGAACGAACGTCTCTCCGCATGCTCAGTTCTGAGAGATAATTGTGTGTGAAAGCCGTCCTTCACCTAGCTTGTTGGGAACACAAAGTTTCTTTTAACTTGCAAACTCCACTCCATACATATATATGGGGAGGTACTAGCTCCAACTCGGTTTTACAGTGAAAACTGCAGGAACTTCAAACCGGCACTAGGAAACAGACTGAGAAACCAGAGTAAAAGTTTCTCCTGCAACCAGTTCCTTTTGTGCTAGATGAACGAACGACTCTCCACATGCTCAGTTCAGAGAGATAAGTGTGTTTGAAAGCCGTACTTCACCTAGCTTGTTGGGAACACAAAGTTTCTTTTCACTTGCAAACTCCACTCCATACATATATATGGGGAGGTACTAGCTCCAACTCGGTTTTACAGTGCAAACTGCAGGAACTTCAAACCGGCACTAGGAAACAGACTGAGAAACCAGAGTAAAAGTTTCTCCTGCAACCCGTTCACTTTGTGCTAGATGAACGAACGTCTCTCCACATGCTCAGTTCTGAGTGATAAGAGTGTGTGAAAGCCTTCCTTCACCTAGCTTGTTGGGAACACAAAGTTCCTTTTCACTTGCAAACTCCACTCCATACATATATATGGGGAGGTACTAGCTCAAAATCGGTTTTACAGTGCAAACTGCAGGAACTTCAAACCGGCACTAGGAAACAGTCTGAGAAACCAGAGTAAAAGTTTCTCCTGCAACCCGTTCCCTTTGTGCTAGATGAACGAAAGTCTCTCCACATGCTCATTTCAGAGAGATGAGTGTGTGTGAAAGCCGTCCTTCACCTAGCTTGTTGGGAACACAAAGTTTCTTTTCACTTGCAAACTCCACTAGATACATATATATGGGGAGGTACTAGCTCCAACTCGGTTTTACAGTGCAAACTTCAGGAACTTCAAACCGGCACTAGGAAACAGACTGAGAAACCAGAGTAAAAGTTTCTCCTGCAAACCGTTCCATTTGTGCTAGATGAACGAACGTCTCTCCGCATGCTCATTTCTGAGAGATAAGTGTGTGTGAAAGCCGTCCTTCACCTAGCTTGTTGGGAACACAAAGTTTCTTTTCACTTGCAAACTCCACTCCATACATATATATGGGGAGGTACTAGCTCCAACTCGGTTTTACAGTGCAAACTGCAGGAACTTCAAACCGGCACTAGGAAACAGACTGAGAAACCAGAGTAAAAGTTTCTCCTGCAACCCGTTCCCTTTGTGCTAGATGAACGAACGTCTCTCCACATGCTCAGTTCTGAGAGATAAGTGTGTGTGAAAGCCGTCCTTCACCTAGCTTGTTGGGAACACAAAGTTCCTTTTCAATTGCAAACTCCACTCCATACATATATATGGGGAGGTACTAGCTCCAACTCGGTTTTACAGTGCAAACTGCAGGAACTACAAACCGGCACTAGGAAACAGACTGAGAAACCAGAGTAAAAGTTTCTCCTGCAACCCGTTCCCTTTGTGCTAGATGAACGAACGACTCTCCACATGCTCATTTCTGAGAGATAAGCGTGAGTGAAAGCCGTCCTTCACATAGCTTGTTGGGAACACAAAGTATCTTTTCACTTGCAAACTCCACTCCATACATATATATGGGGAGGTACTAGCTCCAACTCGGTTTTACAGTGAAAATTGCAGGAACTTCAATCCGGCACTAGGAAACAGACTGAGAAACCAGAGTAAAAGTTTCTCCTGCAACCCGTTCCCTTTGTGCTAGATGAACGAAAGTCTCTCCACATGCTCAGTTCTGAGAGATAATTGTGTGTTAAAGCCATCCTTCACCTAGCTTGTTGGGAACACAAAGTTTCTTTTCTCTTGCAAACTCCACTCCATACATATATATGGGGAGGTACTAGCTCCAACTCGGTTTTACAGTGCAAACTGCAGGAACTTCAAACCGGCACTAGGAAACAGACTGAGAAACCAGAGTAAAAGTTTCTCCTGCAACCCATTCCATTTGTGCTAGATGAACGAACGTCTCTCCACATGCTCATTTCTGAGAGATGAGTGTGTGTGAAAGCCGTACTTCACCTAGCTTGCTGGGAACACAAAGTTTCTTTTCACTTGCAAACTCCACTAAATACATATATATGGGGAGGTACTAGCTCCAACTCGGTTTTACAGTGCAAACTGCAGGAACTTCTAACCGGCACTAGGAAACAGACTGAGAAACCAGAGTAAAAGTTTCTCCTGCAACCCGTTCACTTTGTGCTAGATGAACGAACGTCTCTCCACATGCTCAGTTCTGAGTGATAAGAGTGTGTGAAAGCCTTCCTTCACCTAGCTTGTTGGGAACACAAAGTTCCTTTTCACTTGCAAACTCCACTCCATACATATATATGGGGAGGTACTAGCTCAAACTCGGTTTTACAGTGCAAACTGCAGGAACTTCAAACCGGCACTAGGAAACAGACTGAGAAACCAGAGTAAAAGTTTCTCCTGCAACCCGTTCCCTTTGTGCTAGATGAACGAACGTCCCTCCACATGCTCAGTTCTGAGAGATAAGTGTGTGTGAAAGCCGTCCTTCAACTAGCTTGTTGGGAACACAAAGTTTCTTTTCACTTGCAAACTCCACTCCATACATATATATGGGGAGGTAATAGCCCCAACTCGGTTTTACAGTGCAAACTGCAGGAACTTCAAACCGGCACTAGGAAACAGACTGAGAAACCAGAGTAAAAGTTTCTCCTGCAACCCGTTCCCTTTGTGCTAGATGAACGAACGTACCTCCACATGCTCAGTTCTGAGAGATAAGTGTGTGTGAAAGCAGTCCTTCACCTAGCTTGTTGGGAACACAAAGTTTCTTTTCACTTGCAAACTCCACACCATACATATATATGGGGAGGTAATAGCCCCAACTCGGTTTTACAGTGCAAACTGCAGGAATTTCAAACCGGCACTAGGAAACAGACTGAGAAACCAGAGTAAAAGTTTCTCCTGCAACCCGTTCCCTTTGTGCTAGATGAACGAACGTCTCTCCTCATGCTCATTTCTGAGAGATAATTGTGAGTGAAAGCCGTCCTTCACATAGCTTGTTGGGAACACAAAGTATCTTTTCACTTGCAAACTCCACTCCATACATATATATGGGGATGTACGAGCTCCAACTCGGTTTTACAGTGATAACTGCAGGAACTTCAAACCGGCACTAGGAAACAGACTGAGAAACCAGAGTAAAAGTTTCTCCTGCAACCCGTTCCCTTTGTGCTAGATGAACGAAAGTCTCTCCACATGCTCATTTCAGAGAGATGAGTGTGTGTGAATGCCGTCCTTCACCTAGCTTGTTGGGAACACAAAGTTTTTTTTCACTTGAAAACTCCACTAGAAACATATATATGGGGAGGTACTAGCTCCAACTCTGTTTTACAGTGCAAACTTCAGGAACTTCAAACCGGCACTAGGAAACAGACTGAGAAACCAGAGTAAAAGTTTCTCCTGCAAACCGTTCCATTTGTGCTAGATGAACGAACGTCTCTCCGCATGCTCAGTTCTGAGAGATAAGTGTGTGTGAAAGCCGTCCTTCACCTAGCTTGTTGGGAACACAAAGTTTCTTTTCACTTGCAAACTCCACTCCATACATATATATGGGGAGGTACTAGCTCCAACTCGGTTTTACAGTGCAAACTGCAGGAACTTCAAACCGGCACTAGGAAACAGACTGAGAAACCAGAGTAAAAGTTTCTCCTGCAACCCGTTCCCTTTGTGCTAGATGAACGAACGTCTCTCCACATGCTCAGTTCTGAGAGATAAGTGTGTGTGAAAGCCGTCCTTCACCTAGCTTGTTGGGAACACAAAGTTCCTTTTCAATTGCAAACTCCACTCCATACATATATATGGGGAGGTACTAGCTCCAACTCGGTTTTACAGTGAAAATTGCAGGAACTTCAATCCGGCACTAGGAAACAGACTGAGAAACCAGAGTAAAAGTTTCTCCTGCAACCCGTTCCCTTTGTGCTAGATGAACGAAAGTCTCTCCACATGCTCAGTTCTGAGAGATAATTGTGTGTTAAAGCCATCCTTCACCTAGCTTGTTGGGAACACAAAGTTTCTTTTCTCTTACAAACTCCACTCCATACATATATATGGGGAGGTACTAGCTCCAACTCGGTTTTACAGTGCAAACTGCAGGAACTTCAAACCGGCACTAGGAAACAGACTGAGAAACCAGAGTAAAAGTTTCTCCTGCAACCCATTCCATTTGTGCTAGATGAACGAACGTCTCTCCACATGCTCATTTCTGAGAGATGAGTGTCTGTGAAAGCCGTACTTCACCTAGCTTGTTGGGAACACAAAGTTTCTTTTCTCTTGCAAACTCCACTCCATACATATATATGGGGAGGTACTAGCTCCAACTCGGTTTTACAGTGCAAACTTCAGGAACTTCAAACCGGCACTAGGAAACAGACTGAGAAACCAGAGTAAAAGTTTCTCCTGCAAACCGTTCCATTTGTGCTAGATGAACGAACGTCTCTCCGCATGCTCAGTTCTGAGAGATAATTGTGTGTGAAAGCCGTCCTTCACCTAGCTTGTTGGGAACACAAAGTTTCTTTTAACTTGCAAACTCCACTCCATACATATATATGGGGAGGTACTAGCTCCAACTCGGTTTTACAGTGAAAACTGCAGGAACTTCAAACCGGCACTAGGAAACAGACTGAGAAACCAGAGTAAAAGTTTCTCCTGCAACCAGTTCCCTTTGTGCTAGATGAACGAACGACTCTCCACATGCTCAGTTCAGAGAGATAAGTGTGTTTGAAAGCCGTACTTCACCTAGCTTGTTGGGAACACAAAGTTTCTTTTCACTTGCAAACTCCACTCCATACATATATATGGGGAGGTACTAGCTCCAACTCGGTTTTACAGTGCAAACTGCAGGAACTTCAAACCGGCACTAGGAAACAGACTGAGAAACCAGAGTAAAAGTTACTCCTGCAACCCGTTCACTTTGTGCTAGATGAACGAACGTCTCTCCACATGCTCAGTTCTGAGTGATAAGAGTGTGTGAAAGCCTTCCTTCACCTAGCTTGTTGGGAACACAAAGTTCCTTTTCACTTGCAAACTCCACTCCATACATATATATGGGGAGGTACTAGCTCGAACTCGGTTTTACAATGCAAACTGCAGGAACTTCAAACCGGCACTAGGAAACAGACTGAGAAACCAGAGTAAAAGTTTCTCCTGCAACCCGTTCCCTTTGTGCTAGATGAACGAACGTCCCTCCACATGCTCAGTTCTGAGAGATAAGTGTGTGTGAAAGCCGTCCTTCACCTAGCTTGTTGGGAACACAAAGTTTCTTTTCACTTGCAAACTCCACTCCATACATATATATGGGGAGGTACTAGCTCCAACTCGGTTTTACAGTGCAAACTGCAGGAACTTCAAACCGGCACTAGGAAACAGACTGAGAAACCAGAGTAAAAGTTTCTCCTGCAACCCGTTCCCTTTGTGCTAGATGAACGAACGTCTCTCCACATGCTCAGTTCTGAGAGATAAGTGTGTGTGAAAGCCGTCCTTCACCTAGCTTGTTGGGAACACAAAGTTCCTTTTCAATTGCAAACTCCACTCCATACATATATATGGGGAGGTACTAGCTCCAACTCGGTTTTACAGTGCAAACTGCAGGAACTACAAACCGGCACTAGGAAACAGACTCAGAAACCAGAGTAAAAGTTTCTCCTGCAACCCGTTCCCTTTGTGCTAGATGAACGAACGACTCTCCACATGCACATTTCTGAGAGATAAGCGTGAGTGAAAGCCGTCCTTCACATAGCTTGTTGGGAACACAAAGTATCTTTTCACTTGCAAACTCCACTCCATACATATATATGGGGAGGTACTAGCTCCAACTCGGTTTTACAGTGAAAATTGCAGGAACTTCAATCCGGCACTAGGAAACAGACTGAGAAACCAGAGTAAAAGTTTCTCCTGCAACCCGTTCCCTTTGTGCTAGATGAACGAAAGTCTCTCCACATGCTCAGTTCTGAGAGATAATTGTGTGTTAAACCATCCTTCACCTAGCTTGTTGGGAACACAAAGTTTCTTTTCTCTTGCAAACTCCACTCCATACATATATATGGGGAGGTACTAGCTCCAACTCGGTTTTACAGTGCAAACTGCAGGAACTTCAAACCGGCACTAGGAAACAGACTGAGAAACCAGAGTAAAAGTTTCTCCTGCAACCCATTCCATTTGTGCTAGATGAACGAACGTCTCTCCACATGCTCATTTCTGAGAGATGAGTGTCTGTGAAAGCCGTACTTCACCTAGCTTGTTGGGAACACAAAGTTTCTTTTCACTTGCAAACTCCACTAAATACATATATATGGGGAGGTACTAGCTCCAACTCGGTTTTACAGTGCAAACTTCAGGAACTTCAAACCGGCACTAGGAAACAAACTGAGAAACCAGAGTAAAAGTTTCTCCTGCAAACCGTTCCATTTGTGCTAGATGAACGAACGTCTCTCCGCATGCTCAGTTCTGAGAGATAATTGTGTGTGAAAGCCGTCCTTCACCTAGCTTGTTGGGAACACAAAGTTTCTTTTAACTTGCAAACTCCACTCCATACATATATATGGGGAGGTACTAGCTCCAACTCGGTTTTACAGTGATAACTGCAGGAACTTCAAACCGGCACTAGGAAACAGACTGAGAAACCAGAGTAAAAGTTTCTCCTGCAACCAGTTCCCTTTGTGCTAGATGAACGAACGACTCTCCACATGCTCAGTTCAGAGAGATAAGTGTGTTTGAAAGCCGTACTTCACCTAGCTTGTTGGGAACACAAAGTTTCTTTTCACTTGCAAACTCCACTAGATACATATATATGGGGAGGTACTAGCTCCAACTCGGTTTTACAGTGCAAACTTCAGGAAATTCAAACCGGCACTAGGAAACAGACTGAGAAACCAGAGTAAAAGTTTCTCCTGCAAACCGTTCCATTTGTGCTAGATGAACGAACGTCTCTCCGCATGCTCAGTTCTGAGAGATAAGTGTGTGTGAAAGCCGTCCTTCACCTAGCTTGTTGGGAACACAAAGTTTCTTTTAACTTGCAAACACCACTCCATACATATATATGGGGAGGTACTAGCTCCAACTCTGTTTTACAGTGAAAACTGCAGGAACTTCAAACCGGCACTAGGAAAAAGACTGAGAAACCAGAGTAAAAGTTTCTCCTGCAACCAGTTCCCTTTGTGCTAGATGAACGAACGACTCTCCACATGCTCATTTCTGAGAGATAAGTGTGATTGAAAGCCGTACTTCACCTAGCTTGTTGGGAACACAAAGTATCTTTTCACTTGCAAACTCCACTCCATACATATATATGGGGATGTACTAGCTCCAACTCGGTTTTACAGTGATAACTGCAGGAACTTCAATTCGGCACTAGGAAACAGACTGAGAAACCAGAGTAAAAGTTTCTCCTGCAACCCGTTCTCTTTGTGCTAGATGAACGAAAGTCTCTCCACATGCTCAGTTCTGAGAGATAAGTGTGTGTTAAAGCCATCCTTCACCTAGCTTGTTGGGAACACAAAGTTTCTTTTCACTTGCAAACTCCACTCCATACATATATATGGGGAGGTACTAGCTCCAACTCGGTTTTACAGTGCAAACTGCAGGAACTTCAAACCGGCACTAGGAAACAGACTGAGAAACCAGAGTAAAAGTTTCTCCTGCAACCCATTCCCTTTGTGCTAGATGAACGAACGTCTCTCCACATGCTCAGTTCTGAGAGATGAGTGTGTGTGAATGCCGTCCTTCACCTAGCTTGTTGGGAACACAAAGTTTCTTTTCACTTGCAAACTCCACTCCATACATATATATGGGGAGGTACTAGCTCCAACTCGGTTTTACAGTGAAAATTGCAGGAACTTCGAACCGGCACTGGGAAACAGACTGAGAAACCAGAGTAAAAGTTTCTCCTGCTACCAGTTCCCTTTGTGCTAGATGAACGAACGACTCTCCACATGCTCAGTTCAGAGAGATAAGTGTGTTTGAAAGCCGTACTTCACCTAGCTTGTTGGGAACACAAAGTTTCTTTTCACTTGCAAACTCCACTCCATACATATATATGGGGAGGTACTAGCTCCAACTCGGTTTTACAGTGCAAACTGCAGGAACTTCAAACCGGCACTAGGAAACAGACTGAGAAACCTGAGTAAAAGTTTCTCCTGCAACCCGTTCCCTTTGTGCTAGATGAACGAACGTCTCTCCACATGCTCAGTTCTGAGAGATAAGTGTGTGGGAAAGCCGTCCTTCACATAGCTTCTGAGGAACACAAAGTTTCTTTTCACTTGCAAACTCCACTAAATACATATATATGGGCAGGTACTAGCTCCAACTCGGTTTTACAGTGCAAACTTCAGGAACTTCAAACCGGCACTAGGAAACAGACTGAGAAACCAGAGTAAAAGTTTCTCCTGCAACCAGTTCCCTTTGTGCTAGATGAACGAACGACTCTCCACATGCTCAGTTCAGAGAGATAAGTGTGTTTGAAAGCCGTACTTCACCTAGCTTGTTGGGAACACAAAGTTTCTTTTCACTTGCAAACTCCACTCCATACTTATATATGGGGAGGTACTAGCTCCAACTCGGTTTTACAGTGCAAACTGCAGGAACTTCAAACCGGCACTAGGAAACAGACTGAGAAACCAGAGTAAAAGTTTCTCCTGCAACCCGTTCCCTTTGTGCTAGATGAACGAACGTCTCTCCACATGCTCAGTTCTGAGAGATAAGTGTGTGTGAAAGCCGTCCTTCACCTAGCTTGTTGGGAACAGAAAGTTCCTTTTCAATTGCAAACTCCACTCCATACATATATATGGGGAGGTACTAGCTCCAACTCGGTTTTACAGTGCAAACTGCAGGAACTACAAACCGGCACTAGGAAACAGACTGAGAAACCAGAGTAAAAGTTTCTCCTGCAACCCGTTCCCTTTGTGCTAGATGAACGAACGACTCTCCACATGCTCATTTCTGAGAGATAAGCGTGAGTGAAAGCCGTCCTTCACATAGCTTGTTGGGAACACAAAGTATCTTTTCACTTGCAAACTCCATTCCATACATATATATGGGGAGGTACTAGCTCCAACTCGGTTTTACAGTGAAAATTGCAGGAACTTCAATCCGGCACTAGGAAACAGACTGAGAAACCAGAGTAAAAGTTTCTCCTGCAACCCGTTCCCTTTGTGCTAGATGAACGAAAGTCTCTCCACATGCTCAGTTCTGAGAGATAATTGTGTGTTAAAGCCATCCTTCACCTAGCTTGTTGGGAACACAAAGTTTCTTTTCTCTTGCAAACTCCACTCCATACATATATATGGGGAGGTACTAGCTCCAACTCGGTTTTACAGTGCAAACTGCAGGAACTTCAAACCGGCACTAGGAAACAGACTGAGAAACCAGAGTAAAAGTTTCTCCTGCAACCCGTTCCCTTTGTGCTAGATGAACGAAAGTCTCTCCACATGCTCATTTCAGAGAGATGAGTGTGTGTGAAAGCCGTCCTTCACCTAGCTTGTTGGGAACACAAAGTTTCTTTTCACTTGCAAACTCCACTAGATACATATATATGGGGAGGTACTAGCTCCAACTCGGTTTTACAGTGCAAACTTCAGGAACTTCAAACCGGCACTAGGAAACAGACTGAGATACCAGAGTAAAAGTTTCTCCTGCAAACCGTTCCATTTGTGCTAGATGAACGAACGTCTCTCCGCATGCTCAGTTCTGAGAGATAAGTGTGTGTGAAGCCGTCCTTCACTAGCTTGTTGGGAACACAAAGTTTCTTTTAACTTGCAAACTCCACTCCATACATATATATGGGGAGGTACTAGCTCCAACTCTGTTTTACAGTGAAAACTGCAGGAACTTCAAACCGGCACTAGGAAACAGACTGAGAAACCAGAGTAAAAGTTTCTCCTGCAACCAGTTCCCTTTGTGTTAGATGAACGAATGACTCTCCACATGCTCATTTCTGAGAGATAAGTGTGAGTGAAAGCCGTACTTCACCTAGCTTGTTGGGAACACAAAGTTTCTTTTCACTTGCAAACTCCACTCCATACATATATATGGGGATGTACGAGCTCCAACTCGGTTTTACAGTGATAACTGCAGGAACTTCAATCCGGCACTAGGAAACAGACTGAGAAACCAGAGTAAAACTTTCTCCTGCAACCCGTTCTCTTTGTGCTAGATGAACGAAAGTCTCTCCACATGCTCAGTTCTGAGAGATAAGTGTGTGTTAAAGCCATCCTTCACCTAGCTTGTTGGGAACACAAAGTTTCTTTTCACTTGCAAACTCCACTCCATACATATATATGGGGAGGTACTAGCTCCAACTCGGTTTTACAGTGCAAACTGCAGGAACTTCAAACCGGCACTAGGAAACAGACTGAGAAACCAGAGTAAAAGTTTCTCCTGCAACCCATTCCCTTTGTGCTAGATGAACGAACGTCTCTCCACATGCTCAGTTCTGAGAGATGAATGTGTGTGAATGCCGTCCTTCACCTAGCTTGTTGGGAACACAAAGTTTCTTTTCACTTGCAAACTCCACTCCATACATATATATGGGGAGGTACTAGCTCCAACTCGGTTTTACAGTGCAAACTGCAGGAACTTCAAACCGGCACTTGGAAACAGACTGAGAAACCAGAGTAAAAGTTTCTCCTGCAACCCGTTCCCTTTGTGCTAGATGAACGAACGTCTCTCCACATGCTCAGTTCTGAGAGATAAGTGTGTCTGAAAGTCGTCCTTCACCTAGCTTGTTGGGAACACAAAGTTTCTTTTCACTTGCAAACTCCACTCCATACATATATATGGGGAGGTACTAGCTCCAACTCGGTTTTACAGTGCAAACTGCTGGAACTTCAAACCGGCACTAGGAAACAGACTGAGAAACCTGAGTAAAAGTTTCTCCTGCAACCCGTTCCCTTTGTGCTAGATGAACGAACGTCTCTCCACATGCTCATTTCTGAGAGATAAGTGTGTGTGAAAGCCGTCCTTCACTTAGCTTGTTGGGAACACAAAGTTTCTTTTCACTTGCAAACTCCACTCCATGCATATATATGGGGAGGTACTAGCTCCAACTCGGTTTTACAGTGCAAACTGCAGGAACTTCAAACCGGCACTATGAAACAGACTGAGAAACCAGAGTAAAAGTTTCACCTGCAACCCGTTATCTTTGTGCTAGATGAACGAATGTCTCTCCACATGCTCAGTTCTGAAAGATAAGTGTGTGTGAAAGCCGTCCTTCACCTAGCTTGTTGGGAACACAAAGTTTCTTTTCACTTGCAAACTCCACTAGATACATATATATGGGGAGGTACTAGCTCCAACTCGGTTTTACAGTGCAAACTTCAGGAACTTCAAACCGGCACTAGGAAACAGACTGAGAAACCAGAGTAAAAGTTTCTCCTGCAACCAGTTCCCTTTGTGCTAGATGAACGAACGACTCTCCACATGCTCATTTCTGAGAGATAAGTGTGAGTGAAAGCCGTACTTCACCTAGCTTGTTGGGAACACAAAGTATCTTTTCACTTGCAAACTCCACTCCATACATATATATGGGGATGTACGAGCTCCAACTCGGTTTTACAGTGATAACTGCAGGAACTTCAATCCGGCACTAGGAAACAGACTGAGAAACCAGAGTAAAAGTTTCTCCTGCAACCCGTTCTCTTTGTGCTAGATGAACGAAAGTCTCTCCACATGCTAAGTTCTGAGAGATAAGTGTGTGTTAAAGCCATCCTTCACCTAGCTTGTTGGGAACACAAAGTTTCTTTTCACTTGCAAACTCCACTCCATACATATATATGGGGAGGTACTAGCTCCAAATCGGTTTTACAGTGCAAACTGCAGGAACTTCAAACCGGCACTAGGAAACAGACTGAGAAACCAGAGTAAAAGTTTCTCCTGCAACCCATTCCCTTTGTGCTAGATGAACGAACGTCTCTCCACATGCTCAGTTCTGAGAGATGAGTGTGTGTGAATGCCATCCTTCACCTAGCTTGTTGGGAACACAAACTTTCTTTTCACTTGCAAACTCCACTCCATACATATATATGGGGAGGTACTAGCTCCAACTCGGTTTTACAGTGCAAACTGCAGGAACTTCAAACCGGCACTTGGAAACAGACTGAGAAACCAGAGTAAAAGTTTCACCTGCAACCCGTTCCCTTTGTGCTAGATGAACGAACGTCTCTCCACATGCTCAGTTCTGAGAGATAAGTGTGTGTGAAAGTCGTCCTTCACCTAGCTTGTTGGGAACACAAAGTTTCTTTTCACTTGCAAACTTCACTCCATACATATATATGGGGAGGTACTAGCTCCAACTCGGTTTTACAGTGCAAACTGCTGGAACTTCAAACCGGCACTAGGAAACAGACTGAGAAACCTGAGTAAAAGTTTCTCCTGCAACCCGGTCCCTTTGTGCTAGATGAACGAACGTCTCTCCACATGCTACATTCTGAGATATAAGTGTGTGTGAAAGCCGTCCTTCACTTAGCTTGTTGGGAACACAAAGTTTCTTTTCACTTGCAAACTCCACTCCATGCATATATATGGGGAGGTACTAGCTCCAACTCGGTTTTACAGTGCAAACTGCAGGAACTTCAAACCGGCACTATGAAAAGACTGAGAAACCAGAGTAAAAGTTTCACCTGCAACCCGTTATCTTTGTTCTAGATGAACGAATGTCTCTCCACATGCTCAGTTCTGAAAGATAAGTGTGTGTGAAAGCCGTCCTTCACCTAGCTTGTTGGAAACACAAAGTTTCTTTTCAGTTGCAAACTCCACTCCATACATATATATGGGGATGTACGAGCTCCAACTCGATTTTACAGTGAAAAGTGCAGGAACTTCAAACCGGCACTAGGAAACAGACTGAGAAACCAGAGTAAAAGTTTCTCCTGCAACCCGTTCCCTTTGTGCTAGATGAACGAACGTCTCTCCACGTGCTCAGTTCTGAGAGATAACTGTGTGTGAAAGCCGTCCTTCACATAGCTTGTTGGGAACACAAAGTTTCTTTTCACTTGCAAACTCCACTCCATACATATATATGGGGAGGTACTAGCTCCAACTCGGTTTTACAGTGCAAATTGCCGGAACTTCAAACCGGCACTAGGAAACAGACTGAGAAACCAGAGTAAAAGTTTCTCCTGCAACCCGTTCCTTTTTTGCTAGATGAACGAACGTCTCTCCACATGCTCAGTTCTGAGAGATAAGTGTGTGTGAAAGCCGTCCTTCACCTAGCTTGTTGGGAACACAAAGTTCCTTTTCACTTGCAAACTCCACTCCATACATATATATGGGGAGGTACTAGCTCCAACTCGGTTTTACAGTGCAAACTGCAGGAACTTCAAACCGGCACTAGGAAACAGAGTGAGAAACCAGAGTAAAAGTTTCTCCCGCAACCCGTTCCCTTTGTGCTAGATGAACGAACGTCTATCCACATGCTCATTTCTGAGGGATAAGTGTGTGTGAAAGCCGTCCTTCACATAGCATGTTTGTTAACACAAAGTTTCTTTTCACTTGCAAACTCCAATCCATACATATATATGGGGAGGTATAAGCTCCAACTCGGTTTTACAGTGCAAACTGGAGGAACTTCAAACCGGCACTAGGAAACAGACTGAGAAACCAGGGTAAAAGTTTCTCCTGCCACCCGTTCCCTTTGTGCTAGTTGAACGAACGTCTCTCCACATGCTCAGTTCTGAGAGATAAGTGTGTGTGAAAGCCGTCCTTCACCTAGCTTGTTGGGAACACAAAGTTTCTTTTCACTTGCAAACTCCACTCCATACATATAAATGGGGAGGTACTAGCTCCAACTCGGTTTTACAGTGCAAACTGCAGGAACTTCAAACCGGCACTAGGAAACAGACTGAGAAACCAGAGTAAAAGTTTGTCCTGCAACCCGTTCCCTTTGTGCTAGATGAACGAACGTCTCTCCCCTTGCTCAGTTCTGAGAGATGAGTGTGTGTGAAAGCCGTCCTTCACCTAGCTTGTTGGGAACACAAAGATTCTTTTCACTTGCAAACTCCACTCCATACATATATATGGGGAGGTACTAGCTCCAACTCGGTTTTACAGTGCAAACTGCAGGAACTTCAAACCGGCACTAGGAAACAGACTGAGAAACCAGAGTAAAAGTTTCTCCTGCAACCCGTTCCCTTTGTGCTAGATGAACGAAAGTCTCTCCACATGCTCAGTTCTGAGAGATAAGTGTGTGTGAAAGCCGTCCTTCACCTAGCTTGTTGGGAACACAAAGTTTCTTTTCACTTGCAAACTCCACTCCATACATATATATGGGGAGGTACTAGCTCCAACTCGGTTTTACAGTGCAAACTGCAGGAACTTCAAACCGGCACTAGGAAACAGACTGAGAAACCAGAGTAAAAGTTTCTCCTGCAACCCGTTCCCTTTGTGCTAGATGAACGAACGTCTCTTCACATGTTAAATTCTGAGATATAAGTGTGTGTGAAAGCCGTCCTTCACATAGCTTGTTGGGAACACAAAGTTTCTTTTCACTTGCAAACTCCACTCCATACATATATATGGGGAGGTACTAGCTCCAACTCTGTTTTACAGTGAAAACTTCAGTAACTTTAAACCGGCACTAGGAAATAGACTGAGAAACCAGAGTAAAAGTTTCTCCTGGAACCCGTTCCCTTTGTGCTAGATGAACGAACGTCTCTCCACATGCTCAGTTCTGAGAGATAAGTGTGTGTGAAAGCCATCCTTCAACTAGCTTTTTGGGAACACATAGTTTCTTTTCAGTTGCAAACTCCACTCCATACATATATATGTTTATGTACGAGCTCCAACTCGGTTATACTGTGAATACTGCAGGAAATTGAATCCGGCACTAGGAAACAGACTGAGATACCAGAGTAAAAGTTTCTCCTGCAACCCGTTATCTTTGTGCTAGATGAACGACAGTCTCTCCACATGCTCAGTTCTGAGAGATAAGAGTGTGTGAAAGCAGTCCTTCACCTAGCTTGTTGGGAACACAAAGTTTCTTTTCAGTTGAATACTCCACTCCATACCTATATATGGGGAGGTACGAGCTCCAACTCGGTTTTAGAGTGTAAACTGCAGGAAATTCAAATCGGCACTAGGAAAGAGACTGAGATACCAGAGTTAATGTTTCTCCTGCAACCCGTTCCATTTGTGCTAGATGAACGAACGTCTCTCCACATGCTCAGTTCTGAGAGAAAAGTGTGTGTGAAAGCCGTCCTTCACCTAGCTTGTTGGGAACACAAAGTTTCTTTTCACTTGCAAACTCCACTTCATAAATATATATGGGGATGTACTAGCTCCAACTCTGTTTTACAGTGCAAACTGCAGGATCTTCAAACCGGCACTAGGAAACAGACTGAGAAACCAGAATAAAAGTTTCCCCTGCAAACCGTTCCCTTTGTGCTAGATGAACGAACGTCTCTCCGCATGCTCAGTTCTGAGAGATAAGTGTGTGTGAAGCCGTCCTTCACCTAGCTTGTTGGGAACACAAAGTTTCTTTTAACTTGCAAACTCCACTCCATGCATATATATGGGGAGGTACTAGCTCCAACTCGGTTTTACAGTGCAAACTGCAGGAACTTCAAACCGGCACTATGAAACAGACTGAGAAACCAGAGTAAAAGTTTCACCTGCAACCCTTTATCTTTGTGCTAGATGAACGAATGTCTCTCCACATGCTCAGTTCTGAAAGATAAGTGTGTGTGAAAGCCGTCCTTCACCTAGCTTGTTGGGAACACAAAGTTTCTTTTCACTTGCAAACTCCACTAGATACATATATATGGGGAGGTACTAGCTCCAACTCGGTTTTACAGTGCAAACTTCAGGAACTTCAAACCGGCACTAGGAAACAGACTGAGAAACCAGAGTAAAAGTTTCTCCTGCAACCAGTTCCCTTTGTGCTAGATGAACGAACGACTCTCCACATGCTCATTTCTGAGAGATAAGTGTGAGTGAAAGCCGTACTTCACCTAGCTTGTTGGGAACACAAAGTATCTTTTCACTTGCAAACTCCACTCCATACATATATATGGGGATGTACGAGCTCCAACTCGGTTTTACAGTGCAAACTTCAGGAACTTCAAACAGGCACTAGGAAACAGACTGAGAAACCAGAGTAAAAGTTTCTCCTGCAACCCGTTCTCTTTGTGCTAGATGAACGAAAGTCTCTCCACATGCTAAGTTCTGAGAGATAAGTGTGTGTTAAAGCCATCCTTCACCTAGCTTGTTGGGAACACAAAGTTTCTTTTCACTTGCAAACTCCACTCCATACATATATATGGGGAGGTACTAGCTCCAAATCGGTTTTACAGTGCAAACTGCAGGAACTTCAAACCGGCACTAGGAAACAGACTGAGAAACCAGAGTAAAAGTTTCTCCTGCAACCCATTCCCTTTGTGCTAGATGAACGAACGTCTCTCCACATGCTCAGTTCTGAGAGATGAGTGTGTGTGAATGCCATCCTTCACCTAGATTGTTGGGAACACAAAGTTTCTTTTCACTTGCAAACTCCACTCCATACATATATATGGGGAGGTACTAGCTCCAACTCGGTTTTACAGTGCAAACTGCAAGAACTTCAAACCGGCACTTGGAAACAGACTGAGAAACCAGAGTAAAAGTTTCACCTGCAACCCGTTCCTTTGTGCTAGATGAACGAACGTCTCTCCACATGCTCAGTTCTGAGAGATAAGTGTGTGTGAAAGTCGTCCTTCACCTAGCTTGTTGGGAACACAAAGTTTCTTTTCACTTGCAAACTTCACTCCATACATATATATGGGGAGGTACTAGCTCCAACTCGGTTTTACAGTGCAAACTGCTGGAACTTCAAACCGGCACTAGGAAACAGACTGAGAAACCTGAGTAAAAGTTTCTCCTGCAACCCGGTCCCTTTGTGCTAGATGAACGAACGTCTCTCCACATGCTAAATTCTGAGATATAAGTGTGTGTGAAAGCCGTCCTTCACTTAGCTTGTTGGGAACACAAAGTTTCTTTTCACTTGCAAACTCCACTCCATGCATATATATGGGGAGGTACTAGCTCCAACTCGGTTTTACAGTGCAAACTGCAGGAACTTCAAACCGGCACTATGAAACAGACTGAGAAACCAGAGTAAAAGTTTCACCTGCAACCCGTTATCTTTGTGCTAGATGAACGAATGTCTCTCCACATGCTCAGTTCTGAAAGATAAGTGTGTGTGAAAGCCGTCCTTCACCTAGCTTGTTGGAAACACAAAGTTTCTTTTCAGTTGCAAACTCCACTCCATACATATATATGGGGATGTACGAGCTCCAACTCGATTTTACAGTGAAAAGTGCAGGAACTTCAAACCGGCACTGGGAAACAGACTGAGAAACCAGAGTAAAAGTTTCTCCTGCAACCCGTTCCCTTTGTGCTAGATGAACGAACGTCTCTCCACTTGCTCAGTTCTGAGTGATAACTGTGTGTGAAAGCCGTCCTTCACATAGCTTGTTGGGAACACAAAGTTTCTTTTCACTTGCAAACTCCACTAGATACATATATATGGGGAGGTACTAGCTCCAACTCGGTTTTACAGTGCAAACTTCAGGAACTTCAAACCGGCACTAGGAAACAGAGTGAGAAACCAGAGTAAAAGTTTCTCCCGCAACCCGTTCCCTTTGTGCTAGATGAACGAACGTCTATCCACATGCTCATTTCTGAGGGATAAGTGTGTGTGAAAGCCGTCCTTCACATAGCATGTTGGGAACACAAAGTTTCTTTTCACTTGCAAACTCCAATCCATACATATATATGGGGAGTTATAAGCTCCAACTCGGTTTTACAGTGCAAACTGCAGGAACTTCAAACCGGCACTTGGAAACAGACTGAGAAACCAGAGTAAAAGTTTCACCTGCAACCCGTTCCTTTGTGCTAGATGAACGAACGTCTCTCCACATGCTCAGTTCTGAGAGATAAGTGTGTGTGAAAGTCGTCCTTCACCTAGCTTGTTGGGAACACAAAGTTTCTTTTCACTTGCAAACTTCACTCCATACATATATATGGGGAGGTACTAGCTCCAACTCGGTTTTACAGTGCAAACTGCTGGAACTTCAAACCGGCACTAGGAAACAGACTGAGAAACCTGAGTAAAAGTTTCTCCTGCAACCCGGTCCCTTTGTGCTAGATGAACGAACGTCTCTCCACATGCTAAATTCTGAGATATAAGTGTGTGTGAAAGCCGTCCTTCACTTAGCTTGTTGGGAACACAAAGTTTCTTTTCACTTGCAAACTCCACTCCATGCATATATATGGGGAGGTACTAGCTCCAACTCGGTTTTACAGTGCAAACTGCAGGAACTTCAAACCGGCACTATGAAACAGACTGAGAAACCAGAGTAAAAGTTTCACCTGCAACCCGTTATCTTTGTGCTAGATGAACGAATGTCTCTCCACATGCTCAGTTCTGAAAGATAAGTGTGTGTGAAAGCCGTCCTTCACCTAGCTTGTTGGAAACACAAAGTTTCTTTTCAGTTGCAAACTCCACTCCATACATATATATGGGGATGTACGAGCTCCAACTCGATTTTACAGTGAAAAGTGCAGGAACTTCAAACCGGCACTAGGAAACAGACTGAGAAACCAGAGTAAAAGTTTCTCCTGCAACCCGTTCCCTTTGTGCTAGATGAACGAACGTCTCTCCACTTGCTCAGTTCTGAGTGATAACTGTGTGTGAAAGCCGTCCTTCACATAGCTTGTTGGGAACACAAAGTTTCTTTTCACTTGCAAACTCCACTCCATACATATATATGGGGAGGTACTAGCTCCAACTCGGTTTTACAGTGCAAATTGCCGGAACTTCAAACCGGCACTAGGAAACAGACTGAGAAACCAGAGTAAAAGTTTCTCCTGCAACCCGTTCCTTTTGTGCTAGATGAACGAACGTCTCTCCACATGCTCAGTTCTGAGAGATAAGTGTGTGTGAAAGCCGTCCTTCACCTAGCTTGTTGGGAACACAAAGTTCCTTTTCACTTGCAAACTCCACTCCATACATATATATGGGGAGGTACTAGCTCCAACTCGGTTTTACAGTGCAAACTGCAGGAACTTCAAACCGGCACTAGGAAACAGAGTGAGAAACCAGAGTAAAAGTTTCTCCCGCAACCCGTTCCCTTTGTGCTAGATGAACGAACGTCTATCCACATGCTCATTTCTGAGGGATAAGTGTGTGTGAAAGCCGTCCTTCACATAGCATGTTGGGAACACAAAGTTTCTTTTCACTTGCAAACTCCAATCCATACATATATATGGGGAGGTATAAGCTCCAACTCGGTTTTACAGTGCAAACTGGAGGAACTTCAAACCGGCACTAGGAAACAGACTGAGAAACCAGGGTAAAAGTTTCTCCTGCCACCCGTTCCCTTTGTGCTAGTTGAACGAACGTCTCTCCACATGCTCAGTTCTGAGAGATAAGTGTGTGTGAAAGCCGTCCTTCACCTAGCTTGTTGGGAACACAAAGTTTCTTTTCACTTGCAAACTCCACTCCATACATATAAATGGGGAGGTACTAGCTCCAACTCGGTTTTACAGTGCAAACTGCAGGAACTTCAAACCGGCACTAGGAAACAGACTGAGAAACCAGAGTAAAAGTTTGTCCTGCAACCCGTTCCCTTTGTGCTAGATGAACGAACGTCTCTCCCCTTGCTCAGTTCTGAGAGATGAGTGTGTGTGAAAGCCGTCCTTCACCTAGCTTGTTGGGAACACAAAGATTCTTTTCACTTGCAAACTCCACTCCATACATATATATGGGGAGGTACTAGCTCCAACTCGGTTTTACAGTGCAAACTGCAGGAACTTCAAACCGGCACTAGGAAACAGACTGAGAAACCAGAGTAAAAGTTTCTCCTGCAACCCGTTCCCTTTGTGCTAGATGAACGAAAGTCTCTCCACATGCTCAGTTCTGAGAGATAAGTGTGTGTGAAAGCCGTCCTTCACCTAGCTTGTTGGGAACACAAAGTTTCTTTTCACTTGCAAACTCCACTCCATACATATATATGGGGAGGTACTAGCTCCAACTCGGTTTTACAGTGCAAACTGCAGGAACTTCAAACCGGCACTAGGAAACAGACTGAGAAACCAGAGTAAAAGTTTCTCCTGCAACCCGTTCCCTTTGTGCTAGATGAACGAACGTCTCTTCACATGTTAAATTCTGAGATATAAGTGTGTGTGAAAGCCGTCCTTCACATAACTTGTTGGGAACACAAAGTTTCTTTTCACTTGCAAACTCCACTCCATACATATATATGGGGAGGTACTAGCTCCAACTCGGTTTTACAGTGAAAACTTCAGTAACTTTAAACCGGCACTAGGAAATAGACTGAGAAACCAGAGTAAAAGTTTCTCCTGGAACCCGTTCCCTTTGTGCTAGATGAACGAACGTCTCTCCACATGCTCAGTTCTGAGAGATAAGTGTGTGTGAAAGCCATCCTTCAACTAGCTTTTTGGGAACACATAGTTTCTTTTCAGTTGCAAACTCCACTCCATACATATATATGTTTATGTACGAGCTCCAACTCGGTTATACTGTGAATACTGCAGGAAATTCAATCCGGCACTAGGAAACAGACTGAGATACCAGAGTAAAAGTTTCTCCTGCAACCCGTTATCTTTGTGCTAGATGAACGACAGTCTCTCCACATGCTCAGTTCTGAGAGATAAGAGTGTGTGAAAGCAGTCCTTCACCTAGCTTGTTGGGAACACAAAGTTTCTTTTCAGTTGAATACTCCACTCCATACCTATATATGGGGAGGTACGAGCTCCAACTCGGTTTTAGAGTGTAAACTGCAGGAAATTCAAATCGGCACTAGGAAAGAGACTGAGATACCAGAGTTAATGTTTCTCCTGCAACCCGTTCCATTTGTGCTAGATGAACGAACGTCTCTCCACATGCTCAGTTCTGAGAGAAAAGTGTGTGTGAAAGCCGTCCTTCACCTAGCTTGTTGGGAACACAAAGTTTCTTTTCACTTGCAAACTCCACTTCATAAATATATATGGGGATGTACTAGCTCCAACTCTGTTTTACAGTGCAAACTGCAGGATCTTCAAACCGGCACTAGGAAACAGACTGAGAAACCAGAATAAAAGTTTCCCCTGCAAACCGTTCCCTTTGTGCTAGATGAACGAACGTCTCTCCACATGCTCAATTCTGAGAAATAAGTGTGTGTGAAAGCCGTACTTCACCTAGCTTGTTGGGAACACAAAGTTCTTTTCAGTTGCAAAACCCACTCCATACTTATATATGGGAAGGTACGAGAACCAACTCGGTTTTACAGTGAAAACTGCAGGAAATTCAAACCGGAACTAGGAAGCAGACTGAGATACCGGAGTAAAAGTTTCTCCTGCAACCCGTTCCCTTTGTGCTAGATGAACGAACGTCTATCCACATGCTCAGTTCTTTAAGATAAGTGTGTGTGAAAGCCTTCCTTAACCTAGCTTTTTGGGAAGACAAAGTTTCTTTTCACTTGCAAACTCCACTCCTTTCATATATATGGGGAGGTACGAGCTCCAACTCGGATTCACAGTGAAAACTGCAGGAACTTCAATCCGGCACTAGGAAACAGACTGAGAAACCAGAGTAAAAGTTTCCCCTGCAACCCGTTATCTTTGTGCTAGATGAACGAACGTCTCTCCACATGCTCAGTTCTGAGAGTTAAGAGTGTGTGAAAGCCGTCCTTCACCTAGCTTGTTGGGAACACAAAGTTTCTTTTCAGTTGAAAACTCCACTCCATACAAATATATGGGGAGGTACTAGCTCCAACTCTGTTTTAGAGTGAAAAATGCAGGAACTCCAAACCGGCACTAGAAAACAGACTGAGAAACCAGAGTAATAGTTTCTCCTGCCCAGCGTTCCCTTTGTGCTAGATAAACGAACGTCTCTCCACATGCTCGGTTTTGAGAGGTAATTGTCTGTGAAAGCCGTCCTTCACCTAGCTTGTTGGGAACACAAATTTAACTTTCAGTTGCATACACCACTCCGTACATATATATGGGGAGGTACTAGTTCCAACTGTGTTTTACAGTGATAACTCAGTATCTTCAAACCAGCACTAGGAAACAGACTGTGAAACCAGAGTAAAAGTTTCTCCTGCAACCCTTTCCCTTTGTGCTAGATGAACGAACGTCTCTCCACATGCTCATTTCTGAGAGATAAGTGTGTGTTAAAGACGTCCTTCACATAGATTTTTGGGAACACAAAGTTACTTTTCAGTTGCCAAATCCACTCCTTACATATAAATATTGAGGTATAAATCCAACACTGTTTTACAGAGAAAACTGCAGGAACTTCAAACCGGCACTAGGAAACAGACTGAGAATCCAGAGTAAAACTTTCCCCTGCAAAACGTTCAATTTTTGCTAGATGAACTAAAGTATCTCCACATGCTCAGTTGTGAGAGATAAGTGTGTGTGAAAGCCGTCTTTCACCTAGCTTGTTGGGAACAGAAAGATTCTGTTCAGTTAGGAAATCCTCTCCATACATATATATGGGTGGGTACTAGCTCCAACTCGGTTTTACAGTGAAAAGTGCAGGAACTTTAAACCGGCACTAGGAAACAGACTGAGAAACCAGAGTAAAAGTTTCACATGCAACCCGTTCCCTTTGTGCTAGATGAACGAACGTCTCTCCACATGCTCAGTTCTGAGAGATAAGTGTGTGTGAAAGCCGTCCTTCACCTAGCTTGTTGGGAACACAAAGTTTCTTTTAAATTTCAAACTCCACTCCATACATATATATGGGGAGGTACTAGCTCCAACTCGGTTTTACAGTGAAAAATGCAGGAACTTCAAACCGGCACTAGGAAAAAGACTGAGAAACCAGAGTAAAAGTTTCTCCTGCAACCCGTTCCATTTGTGCTAGATGAACGGACGTCTCTCCACATGCTCAGTTCTGAGAGATAAGTGCGTGTGAAATCCGTCCTTCACATAGTTTGTTGGGAACACAAAGTTTCTTTTCAGTTGCCAACACCAATCCATACATATTTATATGGAGGTACTAGCTCCAACTCGGTTTTACAGTGAAAACTGCAGGAAATTCAAACCGGCACTAGGAAACAGACTGAGAAACCAGAGTAAAAGTTTCTCCTGCAACCTGTTCCCTTGTGCTAGATGAACGAACGTCTCTCCTCATTCTCAGTTCTGAGAGATAAGTTTGTGTGAAAGCCGTCCTTCACCTAGCCTGTTGGGAACACAACGTTTCTTTTAACTTGCAAACTCCACTCCGTAGATATATATGGGGAGGTACTAGCTCCAACTCGGTTTTACAGTGAAAACTGCAGGAAATTGAAACCGGCACTAGGAAACAGACTGAGAAACCTGAGTAAAAGTTTCTCCAGCAACCTGTTCCCTTGTGCTAGATGAACGAACGTCTCTCCACATGCTCAGTTCTGAGAGATAAGTGTGTGTGAAAGCCGTCCTTCCCCTAGCCTGTTGGGAACACAAATTTCTTTTCAGTTACAAACTACACTCCATACATATATATGGGAAGGTACGAGATCCAACTCGGTTTTACAGTGAAAACTGCAGGAACTTCAAACCGGCACTAGGAAACAGACTGAGATACCGGAGTAAAAGTTTCTCCTGCAACCCGTTCCCTTTGTGCTAGATGAACGATCGTCTATCCACATGCTCAGTTCTGAAAGATAAGTGTGTGTGAAAGCCGTCCTTCACCTAGCTTGTTGGGAACACCAAGTTTCTTTTCACTTGCAAACTCCACTCCTTACATATATATGGGGAGGTACGAGCTCCAACTCGGTTTTACAGTGCAAACTGCAGGAACTTCAATCCGGCACTAGGAAACAGACTGAGAAACCAGAGAAAAAGTTTCTCCTGCAACCCGTTATCTTTCTGCTAGATGAACGAACGTCTCTCCACATGCTCATTTCTGAGAGATAAGAGTGTGTGAAAGCCAAACTTCACCTAGCTTGTTGGGAACACAAAGTTTCTTTTCAGTTGAAAACTCCAATCCATACAAATATATGGGGAGGTACAAGCTCCAACTCGATTTTACAGTGAAAACTGCAGTAACATCAAACCGGCACTAGAAAAAAACTGAGAATCCACAGAAAATGTTTCGCCTGCAACCGATTCCCTTTGTGCTAGATGAACGAAAGTCTCTCCACATGCTCGGTTTTGAGAGATAAATGTGTGTAGAAGCCGTCCTTCACCTAGCTTGTTGGGAACACAATGTTTCTTTTCAGTTGAAAACTCCACTCCATACATATATATGGGGAGTTACGAGCTCCAACTCGGTTTTACATTGAAAACTGCAGGAACTCCAAACCGGCACTAGAAAGCAGACTGAGAAACCAGAGTAATAGTTTCTCCTGCCCAGCGTTCCCTTTGTGCTACATAAACGAACGTCTCTCCACATGCTCGGTTTTGAGAGGTAATTGTCTGTGAAAGTCGTCCTTCACCTAGCTTGTTGGGAACACAAAGTTAACTTTCAGTTGCATACTCCACTCCGTACATATATATGGGGAGGTACTAGTTCCAACTGTGTTTTACAGTGATAACTCAGTATCTTCAAACCAGCACTAGGAAACAGACTGAGAAACCAGAGTAAAAGTTTCTCCTGCAAAACTTTCCCTTTGTGCTGGATGAACGAACGTCTCTCCACATGCTCATTTCGGAGAGATAAGTGTGTGTGAAAGACGTCCTTCACATAGATTGTTGGGAACACAAAGTAACTTTTCAGTTGCCAAATCCAGTCCTTACATATATATATTGAGGTATAAATACAACTCTATTTTACAGAGAAAACTGCAGGAACTTCAAACCGGCACTAAGTAACAGACTGAGAATCCAGAGTAAAACTTTCCCCTGCAACCCGTTCAATTTTTGCTAGATGAACTAAAGTCTCTCCACATGCTCAGTTCTGAGAGATAAGTGTGTGTGAAAGCCGTCCTTCACCTAGCTTGTTGGGAAAACAAAGTTCTTTTCAGTTGCAAAACCCACTCCATACATATATATGGGAAGGTACGAGATCCAACTCGGTTTTACAGTGAAAACTGCAGGAACTTCAAACCGGCACTAGGAAGCAGACTGAGATACCGGAGTAAAAGTTTCTCCTGCAACCCGTTCCCTTTGTGCTAGATGAACGAACGTCTATCCACATGCTCAGTTCTTTAAGATAAGTGTGTGTGAAAGCCTTCCTTAACCTAGCTTTTTGGGAACACAAAGTTTCTTTTCAGTTGCAAACTCCACTCCATACATATATATGTTTATGTACGAGCTCCAACTCGGTTTTACTGTGAAAACTGCAGGAACTTCAATCCGGCACTAGGAAACAGACTGAGATACCAGAGTAAAAGTTTCTCCTGCAACCCGTTATCTTTGTGCTAGATGAACGACAGTCTCTCCACATGCTCAGTTCTGAGAGATAAGAGTGTGTGAAAGCCGTCCTTCACCTAGCTTGTTGGGAACACAAAGTTTCTTTTCAGTTGAATACTCCACTCCATACCTATATATGGGGAGGTACAAGATCCAACTCGGTTTTACAGTGAAAACTGCAGGAAATTCAAACCGGCACTAGGGAACAGTCTGAGAGTCCAGAGTAAAAGTTTCTCCTGCAACCCGATCCCTTTGTGCTAGATGAACGAACGTCTCAACACATGCTCATTTCTGAGAGATAAGTGTTTGTGAAGCCGTCCTTCACATAGCTTGTTGGGAACACAAAGTTTCTTTTAACTTGCAAACCGCAATCCATACAAATATATGGGGAGGTACAAGCTCCAACTCGATTTTACAGTGAAAACTGCAGTAACATCAAACCGGCACTAGGAAAAAACTGAGAATCCACAGAAAAAGTTTCCCCTGCAACCGATTCCCTTTGTGCTAGATGAACGAAAGTCTCTCCACATGCTCGGTTTTGAGAGATAAATGTGTGTAGAAGCCGTCCTTCACCTAGCTTGTTGGGAACACAATGTTTCTTTTCAGTTGAAAACTCCACTCCATACATATATATGGGGAGTTACGAGCTCCAACTCGGTTTTACATTGAAAACTGCAGGAACTCCAAACCGGCACTAGAAAGCAGACTGAGAAACCAGAGTAATAGTTTCTCCTGCCCAGCGTTCCCTTTGTGCTACATAAACGAACGTCTCTCCACATGCTCGGTTTTGAGTGGTAATTGTCTGTGAAAGTCGTCCTTCACCTAGCTTGTTGGGAACACAAAGTTAACTTTCAGTTGCATACTCCACTCCGTACATATATATGGGGAGGTACTAGTTCCAACTGTGTTTTACAGTGATAACTCAGTATCTTCAAACCAGCACTAGGAAACAGACTGAGAAACCAGAGTAAAAGTTTCTCCTGCAAAACTTTCCCTTTGTGCTAGATGAACGAACGTCTCTCCACATGCTCATTTCTGAGAGATAAGTGTGTGTGAAAGACGTCCTTCACATAGATTGTTGGGAACACAAAGTAACTTTTCAGTTGCCAAATCCAGTCCTTACATATATATATTGAGGTATAAATACAACTCTATTTTACAGAGAAAACTGCAGGAACTTCAAACCGGCACTAAGTAACAGACTGAGAATCCAGAGTAAAACTTTCCCCTGCAACCCGTTCAATTTTTGCTAGATGAACTAAAGTCTCTCCACATGCTCAGTTCTGAGAGATAAGTGTGTGTGAAAGCCGTCCTTCACCTAGCTTGTTGGGAACACAAAGTTCTTTTCAGTTGCAAAACCCACTCCATACATATATATGGGAAGGTACGAGATCCAACTCGGTTTTACAGTGAAAACTGCAGGAACTTCAAACCGGCACTAGGAAGCAGACTGAGATACCGGAGTAAAAGTTTCTCCTGCAACCCGTTCCCTTTGTGCTAGATGAACGAACGTCTATCCACATGCTCAGTTCTTTAAGATAAGTGTGTGTGAAAGCCTTCCTTAACCTAGCTTTTTGGGAACACAAAGTTTCTTTTCAGTTGCAAACTCCACTCCATACATATATATGTTTATGTACGAGCTCCAACTCGGTTTTACTGTGAAAACTGCAGGAACTTCAATCCGGCACTAGGAAACAGACTGAGATACCAGAGTAAAAGTTTCTCCTGCAACCCGTTATCTTTGTGCTAGATGAACGACAGTCTCTCCACATGCTCAGTTCTGAGAGATAAGAGTGAGTGAAAGCCGTCCTTCACCTAGCTTGTTGGGAACACAAAGTTTCTTTTCAGTTGAATACTCCACTCCATACCTATATATGGGGAGGTACAAGATCCAACTCGGTTTTACAGTGAAAACTGCAGGAAATTCAAACCGGCACTAGGGAACAGTCTGAGAGTCCAGAGTAAAAGTTTCTCCTGCAACCCGATCCCTTTGTGCTAGATGAACGAACGTCTCAACACATGCTCATTTCTGAGAGATAAGTGTTTGTGAAGCCGTCCTTCACATAGCTTGTTGGGAACACAAAGTTTCTTTTAACTTGCAAACCCCAATCCATACAAATATATGGGGAGGTACGAGCTCCAACTCGGTTTTAGAGTGTAAACTGCAGGAAATTCAAATCGGCACTAGGAAAGAGACTGAGATACCAGAGTTAATGTTTCTCCTGCAACCCGTTCCATTTGTGCTAGATGAACGGACGTCTCTCCACATGCTCAGGTCTGAGAGATAAGTGTGTGTGAAAGCCGTCCTTCACATAGCTTGTTGGGAACACAAAGTTTCTTTTCACTTGCAAACTCCACTTCATAAATATATATGGGGATGTACTAGCTCCAACTCTGTTTTACAGTGCAAACTGCAGGAACTTCAAACCGGCACTAGGAAACAGACTGAGAAACCAGAGTAAAAGTTTCCCCTGCAAACCGTTCCCTTTGTGCTAGATGAACGAACGTCTCTCCACATGCTCAATTCTGAGAAATAAGTGTGTGTGAAAGCCGTCCTTCACCTAGCTTGTTGGGAACACAAAGATCTTTTCAGTTGCAAAACCCACTCCATACTTATATATGGGAAGGTACGAGAACCAACTCGGTTTTACAGTGAAAACTGCAGGAAATTCAAACCGGAACTAGGAAGCAGACTGAGATACCGGAGTAAAAGTTTCTCCTGCAACCCGTTCCCTTTGTGCTAGATGAACGAACGTCTATCCACATGCTCAGTTCTTTAAGATAATTGTGTGTGAAAGCCTTCCTTAACCTAGCTTTTTGGGAACACAAAGTTTCTTTTCACTTGCAAACTCCACTCCTTTCATATATATGGGGAGGTACGAGCTCCAACTCGGATTCACAGTGAAAACTGCAGGAACTTCAATCCGGCACTAGGAAACAGACTGAGAAACCAGAGTAAAAGTTTCCCCTGCAACCCGTTATCTTTGTGCTAGATGAACGAACGTCTCTCCACATGCTCAGTTCTGAGAGATAAGAGTGTGTGAAAGCCGTCCTTCACCTAGCTTGTTGGGAACACAAAGTTTCTTTTCAGTTGAAAACTCCACTCCATACAAATATATGGGGAGGTACTAGCTCCAACTCTGTTTTAGAGTGAAAAATGCAGGAACTCCAAACCGGCACTAGAAAACAGACTGAGAAACCAGAGTAATAGTTTCTCCTGCCCAGCGTTCCCTTTGTGCTAGATAAACGAACGTCTCTCCACATGCTCGGTTTTGAGAGGTAATTGTCTGTGAAAGCCGTCCTTCACCTAGCTTGTTGGGAACACAATGTTTCTTTTCACTTGCAAACTCCACTAAATACATATATATGGGGAGGTACTAGCTCCAACTCGGTTTTACAGTGCAAACTTCAGGAACTTCAAACCGGCACTAGGAAACAGACTGAGAAACCAGAGTAAAAGTTTTTCCTGCAAACCGTTCCATTTGTGCTAGATGAACGAACGTCTCTCCGCATGCTCAGTTCTGAGAGATAAGTGTGTGTGAAAGCCGTCCTTCACCTAGCTTGTTGGGAACACAAAGTTTCTTTTCACTTGCAAACTCCACTCCATACATATATATGGGGAGGTACTAGCTCCAACTCGGTTTTACAGTGAAAATTGCAGGAACTTCAAACCGGCACTAGGAAACAGACTGAGAAACCAGAGTAAAAGTTTCTCCTGCAACCAGTTCCCTTTGTGCTAGATGAACGAACGACTCTCCACATGCTCAGTTCAGAGAGATAAGTGTGTTTGAAAGCCGTACTTCACCTAGCTTGTTGGGAACACAAAGTTTCTTTTCACTTGCAAACTCCACTCCATACATATATATGGGGAGGTACTAGCTCCAACTCGGTTTTACAGTGCAAACTGCAGGAACTTGAAACCGGCACTAGGAAACAGACTGAGAAACCAGAATAAAAGTTTCTCCTGCAACCCGTTCCCTTTGTGCTAGGTGAACGAACGTCTCTCCACATGCTCAGTTCTGAGAGATAAGTGTGTGTGAAAGCCGTCCTTCACATAGCTTGTTGGAAACACAAAGTTCCTTTTCAATTGCAAACTCCACTCCATACATATATATGGGGAGGTACTAGCTCCAACTCGGTTTTACAGTGCAAACTGCAGGAACTACAAACCGGCACTAGGAAACAGACTGAGAAACCAGAGTAAAAGTTTGTCCTGCAACCCGTTCCCTTTGTGCTAGATGAACGAACGACTCTCCACATGCTCATTTCTGAGAGATAAGTGTGAGTGAAAGCCGTCCTTCACATAGCTTGTTGGGAACACAAAGTATCTTTTCACTTGCAAACTCCACTCCATACATATATATGGGGAGGTACTAGCTCCAACTCGGTTTTACAGTGAAAACTGCAGGAACTACAATCCGGCACTAGGAAACAGACTGAGAAACCAGAGTAAAAGTTTCTCCTGCAACCCGTTCCCTTTGTGCTAGATGAACGAAAGTCTCTCCACATGCTCAGTTCGGAGAGATAAGTGTGTGTTAAAGCCATCCTTCACCTAGCTTGTTGGGAACACAAAGTTTCTTTTCTCTTGCAAACTCCACTCCATACATATATATGGGGAGGTACTAGCTCCAACTCGGTTTTACAGTGCAAACTGCAGGAACTTCAAACCGGCACTAGGAAACAGACTGAGAAACCAGAGTAAAAGTTTCTCCTGCAACCCATTCCATTTGTGCTAGATGAACGAACGTCTCTCCACATGCTCATTTCTGAGAGATGAGTGTGTGTGAAAGCCGTACTTCACCTAGCTTGTTGGGAACACAAAGTTTCTTTTCACTTGCAAACTCCACTCCATACATATATATGGGGAGGTACTAGCTCCAACTCGGTTTTACAGTGCAAACTGCAGGAACTTCAAACCGGCACTAGGAAACAGACTGAGAAACCAGAGTAAAAATTTCACCTGCAACCCGTTCCCTTTGTGCTAGATGAACGAACGTCTCTCCACATGCTCAGTTCTGAGAGATAAGAGTGTGTGAAAGCCTTCCTTCACCTAGCTTGTTGGGAACAAAAAGTTCCTTTTCACTTGCAAACTCCACTGCATACATATATATGGGGAGGTACTAGCTCCAACTCGGTTTTACAGTGCAAACTGCAGGAACTTCAAACCGGCACTAGGAAACAGACTGAGAAACCAGAGTAAAAGTTTCTCCTGCAACCCGTTCCCTTTGTGCTATATGAACGGAAGTCTCTCCACATGCTCATTTCAGAGAGATAAGTGTGTGTTAAAGCCATCCTTCACCTAGCTTGTTGGGAACACAAAGTTTCTTTTCACTTGCAAACTCCTCTCCATACATATATATGGGGAGGTACTAGCTCCAACTCGGTTTTACAGTGCAAACTGCAGGAACTTCAAACCGGCACTAGGAAACAGACTGAGAAACCACAGTAAAAGTTTCTCCTGCAACCCGTTCCCTTTGTGCTAGATGAACGAAAGTCTCTCCACATGCTCAGTTCTGAGAGATAAGTGTGTGTTAAAGCCATCCTTCACCTAGCTTGTTGGGAACAAAAAGTTTCTTTTCACTTGCAAACTCCACTCCATACATATATATGGGGAGGTACTAGCTCCAACTCGGTTTTACAGTGCAAATTGCAGGAACTTCAAACCGGCACTAGGAAACAGACTGAGAAACTAGAGTAAAAGTTTCTCCTGCAACACATTCCATTTGTGCTAGATGAACGAACGTCTCTCCACATGCTCATTTCTGAGAGATGAGTGTGTGTGAAAGCCGTCCTTCACCTAGCTTGTTGGGAACACAAAGTTTCTTTTCACTTGCAAACTCCACTAAATACTTATATATGGGGAGGTACTAGCTCCAACTCGGTTTTACAGTGCAAACTGCAGGAACTTCAAACCGGCACTAGGAAACAGACTGAGAAACCAGAGTAAAAGTTTCTCCTGCAAACCGTTCCATTTGTGCTAGATGAACGAACGTCTCTCCGCATTCTCAGTTCTGAGAGATAAGTGTGTGTGAAAGCCGTCCTTCACCTAGCTTGTTGGGAACACAAAGTTTCTTTTCACTTGCAAACTCCACTCCATACATATATATGGGGAGTTACTAGCTCCAACTCGGTTTTACAGTGAAAATTGCAGGAACTTCAAACCGACACTGGGAAACAGACTGAGAAACCAGAGTAAAAGTTTCTCCTGCAACCAGTCCCCTTTGTGCTAGATGAACGAACGACTCTCCACATGCTCAGTTCAGAGAGATAAGTGTGTTTGAAAGCCGTACTTCACCTAGCTTGTTGGGAACAAAAAGTTTCTTTTCACTTGCAAACTCCACTCCATACATATATATGGGGAGGTACTAGCTCCAACTCGGTTTTACAGTGCAAACTGCAGGAACTTCAAACCGGCACTAGGAAACAGACTGAGAAACCTGAGTAAAAGTTTCTCCTGCAACGCGTTCCCTTTGTGCTAGATGAACGAACGTCTCTCCACATGCTCAGTTCTGAGAGATAAGTGTGTGTGAAAGCCGTCCTTCACCTAGCTTGTTGGGAACACAAAGTTTCTTTTCACTTGCAAACTCCACTAAATACATATATATGGGGATGTACTAGCTCCAACTCGGTTTTACAGTGCAAACTTCAGGAACTTCAAACCGGCACTAGGAATCAGACTGAGAAACCAGAGTAAAAGTTTTTCCTGCAAACCGTTCCATTTGTGCTAGATGAACGAACGTCTCTCCGCATGCTCAGTTCTGAGAGATAAGTGTGTGTGAAAGCCGTCCTTCACCTAGCTTGTTGGGAACACAAAGTTTCTTTTCACTTGCAAACTCCACTCCATACATATATATGGGGAGGTACTAGCTCCAACTCGGTTTTACAGTGCAAACTGCAGGAACTTCAAACCGGCACTAGGAAACAGACTGAGAAACCAGAGTAAAAGTTTCTCCTGCAACCCGTTCCCTTTGTGCTAGATGAACGAACGTCTCTCCACATGCTCAGTTCTGAGAGATAAGTGTGTGTGAAAGCCGTCCTTCACCTAGCTTGTTGGGAACAAAAAGTTTCTTTTCACTTGCAAACTCCACTCCATACATATATATGGGGAGGTACTAGATCCAACTCGGTTTTACAGTGCAAATTGCAGGAACTTCAAACCGGCACTAGGAAACAGACTGAGAAACTAGAGTAAAAGTTTCTCCTGCAACACATTCCATTTGTGCTAGATGAACGAACGTCTCTCCACATGCTCATTTCTGAGAGATGAGTGTGTGTGAAAGCCGTCCTTCACCTAGCTTGTTGGGAACACAAAGTTTCTTTTCACTTGCAAACTCCACTAAATACTTATATATGGGGAGGTACTAGCTCCAACTCGGTTTTACAGTGCAAACTGCAGGAACTTCAAACCGGCACTAGGAAACAGACTGAGAAACCAGAGTAAAAGTTTCTCCTGCAAACCGTTCCATTTGTGCTAGATGAACGAACGTCTCTCCGCATTCTCAGTTCTGAGAGATAAGTGTGTGTGAAAGCCGTCCTTCACCTAGCTTGTTGGGAACACAAAGTTTCTTTTCACTTGCAAACTCCACTCCATACATATATATGGGGAGTTACTAGCTCCAACTCGGTTTTACAGTGAAAATTGCAGGAACTTCAAACCGACACTGGGAAACAGACTGAGAAACCAGAGTAAAAGTTTCTCCTGCAACCAGTCCCCTTTGTGCTAGATGAACGAACGACTCTCCACATGCTCAGTTCAGAGAGATAAGTGTGTTTGAAAGCCGTACTTCACCTAGCTTGTTGGGAACAAAAAGTTTCTTTTCACTTGCAAACTCCACTCCATACATATATATGGGGAGGTACTAGCTCCAACTCGGTTTTACAGTGCAAACTGCAGGAACTTCAAACCGGCACTAGGAAACAGACTGAGAAACCTGAGTAAAAGTTTCTCCTGCAACGCGTTCCCTTTGTGCTAGATGAACGAACGTCTCTCCACATGCTCAGTTCTGAGAGATAAGTGTGTGTGAAAGCCGTCCTTCACCTAGCTTGTTGGGAACACAAAGTTTCTTTTCACTTGCAAACTCCACTAAATACATATATATGGGGATGTACTAGCTCCAACTCGGTTTTACAGTGCAAACTTCAGGAACTTCAAACCGGCACTAGGAATCAGACTGAGAAACCAGAGTAAAAGTTTCTCCTGCAAACCGTTCCATTTGTGCTAGATGAACGAACGTCTCTCCGCATGCTCAGTTCTGAGAGATAAGTGTGTGTGAAAGCCGTCCTTCACCTAGCTTGTTGGGAACACAAAGTTTCTTTTCACTTGCAAACTCCACTCCATACATATATATGGGGAGGTACTAGCTCCAACTCGGTTTTACAGTGCAAACTGCAGGAACTTCAAACCGGCACTAGGAAACAGACTGAGAAACCAGAGTAAAAGTTTCTCCTGCAACCCGTTCCCTTTGTGCTAGATGAACGAACGTCTCTCCACATGCTCAGTTCTGAGAGATAAGTGTGTGTGAAAGCCGTCCTTCACCTAGCTTGTTGGGAACACAAAGTTCCTTTTCAATTGCAAACTCCACTCCATACATATATATGGGGAGGTACTAGCTCCAACTCGGTTTTACAGTGCAAACTGCAGGAACTACAAACCGGCTCTAGGAAACAGACTGAGAAACCAGAGTAAAAGTTTCTCCTGCAACCCGTTCCCTTTGTGCTAGATGAACGAACGTCTCTCCACATGCTCATTTCTGAGAGATAAGTGTGAGTGAAAGCCGTCCTTCACATAGCTTGTTGGGAACACAAAGTATCTTTTCACTTGCAAACTCCACTCCATACTTATATATGGGGAGGTACTAGCTCCAACTCGGTTTTACAGTGCAAACTGCAGGAACTTCAAACCGGCACTAGGAAACAGACTGAGAAACCAGAGTAAAAGTTTCTCCTGCAACCCGTTCCCTTTGTGCTAGATGAACGAACGTCTCTCCACATGCTCAGTTCTGAGAGATAAGTGTGTGTGAAAGCCGTCCTTCACCAAGCTTGTTGGGAACACAAAGTTCCTTTTCACTTGCAAACTCCACTCCATACATATATATGGGGAGGTACTAGCTCCAACTCGGTTTTACAGTGCAAACTGCAGGAACTACAAACCGGCACTAGGAAACAGACTGAGAAACCAGAGTAAAAGTTTCTCCTGCAACCCGTTCCCTTTGTGCTAGATGAACGAACGTCTCTCCACATGCTCATTTCTGAGAGATAAGTGTGAGTGAAAGCCGTCCTTCACATAGCTTGTTGGGAACACAAAGTATCTTTTCACTTGCAAACTCCACTCCATACTTATATATGGGGATGTACGAGCTCCAACTCGGTTTTACAGTGATAACTGCAGGAACTTCAATCCGGCACTAGGAAACAGACTGAGAAACCAGAGTAATAGTTTCTCCTGCAACCCGTTCCCTTTGTGCTAGATGAACGAAAGTCTCTCCACATGCTCAGTTCTAAGAGATAAGTGTGTGTTAAAGCCATCCTTCACCAAGCTTGTTGGGAACACAAAGTTTCTTTTCTCTTGCAAACTCCACTCCATACATATATACGTGGAGGTACTAGCTCCAACTCGGTTTTACAGTGCAAACTGCAGGAACTTCAAACCGGCACTAGGAAACAGACTGAGAAACCAGAGTAAAAGTTTCTCCTGCAACCCATTCCATTTGTGCTAGATGAACGAACGTCTCTCCACATGCTCATTTCTGAGAGATAAGTGTGAGTGAAAGCCGTCCTTCACATAGCTTGTTGGGAACACAAAGTATCTTTTCACTTGCAAACTCCACTCCATACATTTATATGGGGATGTACGAGCTCCAACTCGGTTTTACAGTGATAACTGCAGGAACTTCAATCCGGCACTAGGAAACAGACTGAGAAACCAGAGTAAAAGTTTCTCCTGCAACCCGTTCTCTTTGTGCTAGATGAACGAAAGTCTCTCCACATGCTCAGTTCTGAGAGATAAGTGTGTGTTAAAGCCATCCTTCACCTAGCTTGTTGGGAACACAAAGTTTCTTTTCACTTGCAAACTCCACTCCATACATATATATGGGGAGGTACTAGCTCCAACTCGGTTTTACAGTGCAAACTGCAGGAACTTCAAACCGGCACTAGGAAACAGACTGAGAAACCAGAGTAAAAGTTTCTCCTGCAACCCGTTCCCTTTGTGCTAGATGAACGAACGTCTCTCCACATGCTCAGTTCTGAGAGATGAGTGTGTGTGAATGCCGTCCTTCACCTAGCTTGTTGGGAACACAAAGTTTCTTTTCACTTGCAAACTCCACTCCGTACATATATATGGGGAGGTACTAGCTCCAACTCGGTTTTACAGTGCAAACTGCAGGAACTTCAAACCGGCACTTGGAAACAGACTGAGAAACCAGAGTAAAAGTTTCTCCTGCAACCCGTTCCCTTTGTGCTAGATGAACGAACGTCTCTCCACATGCTCAGTTCTGAGAGATAAGTGTGTGTGAAAGCCGTCCTTCACATAGCTTGTTGGGAACACAAAGTATCTTTTCACTTGCAAACTCCACTCCATACATATATATGGGGAGGTACTAGCTCCAACTCGGTTTTACAGTGAAAACTGCAGGAACTTCAATCCGGCACTAGGAAACAGACTGAGAAACCAGAGTAAAAGTTTCTCCTGCAACCCGTTCCCTTTGTGCTAGATGAACGAACGTCTCTCCACATGCTCATTTCTGAGAGATGAGTGTGTGTGAAAGCCGTACTTCACCTAGCTTGTTGGGAACACAAAGTTTCTTTTCACTTGCAAACTCCACTAAAAACATATATATGGGGAGGTACTAGCTCCAACTCGGTTTTACAGTGCAAACTTCAGGAACTTCAAACCGGCACTAGGAAACAGACTGAGAAACCAGAGTAAAAGTTTCTCCTGCAAACCGTTCCATTTGTGCTAGATGAACGAACGTCTCTCCGCATGCTCAGTTCTGACAGATAAGTGTGTGTGAAAGCCGTCCTTCACCTAGCTTGTTGGGAACACCAAGTTTCTTTTAACTTGCAAACTCCACTCCATACATATATATGGGGAGGTACTAGCTCAAACTAGGTTTTACAGTGAAAACTGCAGGAACTTCAAACCGGCACTAGGAAACAGACTGAGAAACCAGAGTAAAAGTTTCTCCTGCAATCAGTTCCCTTTGTGCTAGATGAACGAACGACTCTCCACATGCTCACTTCAGAGAGATAAGTGTGTTTGAAAGCCGTACTTCACCTAGCTTGTTGGGAACACAAAGTTTCTTTTCACTTGCAAACTCCACTCCATACATATATATGGGGAGGTACTAGCTCCAACTCGGTTTTACAGTGCAAACTGCAGGAACTTCAAACCGGCACTAGGAAACAGACTGAGAAACCAGAGTAAAAGTTTCTCCTGCAACCCGTTCCCTTTGTGCTAGATGAACGAACGTCTCTCCAAATGCTCAGTTCTGAGAGATAAGAGTGTGTGAAAGCCTTCCTTCACCTAGCTTGTTGGGAACACAAAGTTCCTTTTCACTTGCAAACTCCACTCCATACATATATATGGGGAGGTACTAGCTCCAACTCGGTTTTACAGTGCAAACTGCAGGAACTTCAAACCGGCACTAGGAAACAGACTGAGAAACCAGAGTAAAAGTTTCTCCTGCAACACGTTCCCTTTGTGCTAGATGAACGAAAGTCCCTCCACATGCTCAGTTCTGAGAGATAAGTGTGTGTGAAAGCCGTCCTTCACCTAGCTTGTTGGGAACACAAAGTTTCTTTTCACTTGCAAACTCCACTCCATACATATATATGGGGAGGTACTAGCCGCAACTCGGTTTTACAGTGCAAACTGCAGGAAATTCAAACCGGCACTAGGAAACAGACTGAGAAACCAGAGTAAAAGTTTCTCCTGCAACCCGTTCCCTTTGTGCTAGATGAACGAACGTCTCTCCACATGCTCATTTCTGAGAGATAAGTGTGAGTGAAAGCCGTCCTTCACATAGCTTGTTGGGAACACAAAGTATCTTTTCACTTGCAAACTCCACTCCATACTTATATATGGGGATGTACGAGCTCCAACTCGGTTTTACAGTGATAACTGCAGGAACTTCAATCCGGCACTAGGAAACAGACTGAGAAACCAGAGTAATAGTTTCTCCTGCAACCCGTTCCCTTTGTGCTAGATGAACGAAAGTCTCTCCACATGCTCAGTTCTAAGAGATAAGTGTGTGTTAAAGCCATCCTTCACCAAGCTTGTTGGGAACACAAAGTTTCTTTTCTCTTGCAAACTCCACTCCATACATATATACGTGGAGGTACTAGCTCCAACTCGGTTTTACAGTGCAAACTGCAGGAACTTCAACCGGCACTAGGAAACAGACTGAGAACCCAGAGTAAAAGTTTCTCCTGCAACCCATTCCATTTGTGCTAGATGAACGAACGTCTCTCCACATGCTCATTTCTGAGAGATAAGTGTGAGTGAAAGCCGTCCTTCACATAGCTTGTTGGGAACACAAAGTATCTTTTCACTTGCAAACTCCACTCCATACATATATATGGGGATGTACGAGCTCCAACTCGGTTTTACAGTGATAACTGCAGGAACTTCAATCCGGCACTAGGAAACAGACTGAGAAACCAGAGTAAAAGTTTCTCCTGCAACCCGTTCTCTTTGTGCTAGATGAACGAAAGTCTCTCCACATGCTCAGTTCTGAGAGATAAGTGTGTGTTAAAGCCATCCTTCACCTAGCTTGTTGGGAACACAAAGTTTCTTTTCACTTGCAAACTCCACTCCATACATATATATGGGGAGGTACTAGCTCCAACTCGGTTTTACAGTGCAAACTGCAGGAACTTCAAACCGGCACTAGGAAACAGACTGAGAAACCAGAGTAAAAGTTTCTCCTGCAACCCGTTCCCTTTGTGCTAGATGAACGAACGTCTCTCCACATGCTCAGTTCTGAGAGATAAGTGTGTGTGAAAGCCGTCCTTCACCTAGCTTGTTGGGAACACAAATTTTCTTTTCAGTAGCAAACTCCACTCCATACATATATATGGGGAGGTACGAGCTCCAACTCGGTTTTACAGTGAAAACTGCAGGAACTTCAAACCGGCACTAGGAAACAGACTGAGAAACCAGAGTAAAAGTTTCTCCTGCAACCCGTTCCCTTTGTGCTAGATGAACGAACGTCTCTCCACGTGCTCAGTTCTGAGTGATAAGTGTGTGTGAAAGCCGTCCTTCACATAGCTTGTTGGGAACACAAAGTTTCTTTTCACTTGCAAACTCCACTCCATACATATATATGGGGAGGTACTAGCTCCAACTCGGTTTTACAGTGCAAATTGCAGGAACTTCAAACCGGCACTAGGAAACAGACTGAGAAACCAGAGTAAAAGTTTCTCCTGCCACCCGTTCCCTTTGTGCTAGATGAACGAACGTCTCTCCACATGCTCAGTTCTGAGAGATGAGTGTGTGTGAAAGCCGTCCTTCACCTAGCTTCTTGGGAACACAAAGTTTCTTTTCTCTTGCAAACTCCACTCCATACATATATATGGGGAGGTACTAGCTCCAATTCGGTTTTACAGTGCAAACTGCAGGAACTTCAAACCGGCACTAGGAAACAGACTGAGAAACCAGAGTAAAAGTTTCTCATGCAACCCGTTCCATTTGTGCTAGATGAACGAACGTCTCTCCACATGCTCAGTTCTGAGAGATAAGTGTGTGTGAAAGCCGTCCTTCACCTAGCTTGTTGGGAACACAAAGTTTCTTTTCACTTGCAAAATCCACTCCATACATATATATGGGGAGGTACTATCTCCAACTCGGTTTTACAGTGCAAAGTGCAGGAACTTCAAACCGGCACTAGGAAACAGACTGAGAAACCAGAGTAATAGTTTCTCCTGCAACCCGTTTCCTTTGTTCTAGATGAACGATCGTCTCTCCACATGCTCAGTTCTGAGAGATAAGTGTGTGTGAAAGCCGTCCTTCACCTAGCTTGTTGGGAACACAAAGTTTCTTTTCACTTGCAAACTCCACTCCATACATATATATGGGGAGGTACTAGCTCCAACTCGGTTTTACAGTGCAAACTGCAGGAACTTCAAACCGGCACTAGGAAACAGACTGAGAAACCAGAGTAAAAGTTTCTCCTGCAACCCGTTCCCTTTGTGCTAGATGAACGAACGTCTCTTCACATGTTAAATTCTGAGATATAACTGTGTGTGAAAGCCGTCCTTCACATAGCTTGTTGGGAACACAAAGTTTCTTTTCACTTGCAAACTCCACTCCATACATATATATGGGGAGGTACTAGCTCCAACTCGGTTTTACAGTGCAAACTGCAGGAACTTCAAACCGGCACTAGGAAACAGACTGAGAAACCAGAGTAAAAGTTTCTCCTGCAACCCGTTCCCTTTGTGCTAGATGAACGAACGTCTCTTCACATGTTAAATTCTGAGATATAAGTGTGTGTGAAAGCCATCCTTCACCTAGCTTGTTGGGAACACAAAGTTTCTTTTCACTTGCAAACTCCACTCCATACATATATATGGGGAGGTACTAGCTCCAACTCGGTTTTACAGTGCAAACTGCAGGAACTTCAAACCGGCACTAGGAAACATACTGAGAAACCAGAGTAAAAGTTTCTCCTGCAACCCGTTCCCTTTGTGCTAGATGAACGAACGTCTCTCCACATGCTCAGTTCTGAGGGATGAGTGTGTGTGAATGCCGTCCTTCACCTAACTTGTTGGGAACACAAAGTTTCTTTTCACTTGCAAACTCCACTCCATACATATATATGGGGAGGTACTAGCTCCAACTCGGTTTTACAGTGCAAACTGCAGGAACTTCAAACCGGCACTTGGAAACAGACTGAGAAACCAGAGTAAAAGTTTCTCCTGCAACCCGTTCCTTTGTGCTAGATGAACGAACGTCTCTCCACATGCTCAGTTCTGAGAGATAAGTGTGTGTGAAAGTCGTCCTTCACCTAGCTTGTTGGGAACACAAATTTTCTTTTCACTTGCAAACTCCACTCCATACATATATATGGGGAGGTACTAGCTCCAACTCGGTTTTACAGTGCAAACTGCTGGAACTTCAAACCGGCACTAGGAAACAGACTGAGAAACCTGAGTAAAAGTTTCTCCTGCAACCCGTTCCCTTTGTGCTAGATGAACGAACGTCTCTCCACATGCTAAATTCTGAGATATAAGTGTGTGTGAAAGCCGTCCTTCACTTAGCTTGTTGGGAACACAAAGTTTCTTTTCACTTGCAAACTCCACTCCATGCATATATATGGGGAGGTACTAGCTCCAACTCCGTTTTACAGTGCAAACTGCAGGAACTTCAAACCGGCACTATGAAACAGACTAAGAAACCAGAGTAAAAGTTTCACCTGCAACCCGTTATCTTTGTGCTAGATGAACGAATGTCTCTCCACATGCTCAGTTCTGAAAGATAAGTGTGTGTGAAAGCCGTCCTTCACCTAGCTTGTTGGGAACACAAAGTTTCTTTTCAGTTGCAAACTCCACTCCATACATATATATGGGGATGTACGAGCTCCAACTCGATTTTACAGTGAAAACTGCAAGAACTTCAAACCGGCACTAGGAAACAGACTGAGAAACCAGAGTAAAAGTTTCTCCTGCAACCCGTTCCCTTTGTGCTAGATGAACGAATGTCTCTCCACGTGCTCAGTTCTGAGTGATAAGTGTGTGTGAAAGCCGTCCTTCACATAGCTTGTTGGGAACACAAAGTTTCTTTTCACTTGCAAACTCCACTCCATACATATATATGGGGAGGTACTAGCTCCAACTCGGTTTTACAGTGCAAATTGCAGGAACTTCAAACCGGCACTAGGAAACAGACTGAGAAACCAGAGTAAAAGTTTCTCCTGCAACCCGTTCCCTTTGTGCTAGATGAACGAACGTCTCTCCACATGCTCAGTTCTGAGAGATAAGTGTGTGTGAAAGCCGTCCTTCACCTAGCTTCTTGGGAACACAAAGTTTCTTTTCTCTTGCAAACTCCACTCCATACATATATATGGGGAGGTACTAGCTCCAATTCGGTTTTACAGTGCAAACTGCAGGAACTTCAAACCGGCACTAGGAAACAGACTGAGAAACCAGAGTAAAAGTTTCTCATGCAACCCGTTCCATTTGTGCTAGATGAACGATCGTCTCTCCACATGCTCAGTTCTGAGAGATAAGTGTGTGTGAAAGCCGTCCTTCACCTAGCTTGTTGGGAACACAAAGTTTCTTTTCACTTGCAAAATCCACTCCATACATATATATGGGGAGGTACTATCTCCAACTCGGTTTTACAGTGCAAAGTGCAGGAACTTCAAACCGGCACTAGGAAACAGACTGAGAAACCAGACTAATAGTTTCTCCTGCAACCCGTTCCCTTTGTTCTAGATGAACGATCGTCTCTCCACATGCTCAGTTCTGAGAGATAAGTGTGTGTGAAAGCCGTCCTTCACCTAGCTTGTTGGGAACACAAAGTTTCTTTTCACTTGCAAACTCCACTCCATACATATATATGGGGAGGTAATAGCTCCAACTCGGTTTTACAGTGCAAACTGCAGGAACTTCAAACCGGCACTAGGAAACAGACTGAGAAACCAGAGTAAAAGTTTCTCCTGAAACCCGTTCCCTTTGTGCTAGATGAACGAACGTCTCTTCACATGTTAAATTCTGAGATATAAGTGTGTGTGAAAGCCGTCCTTCACATAGCTTGTTGGGAACACAAAGTTTCTTTTCACTTGCAAACTCCACTCCATACATATATATGGGGAGGTACTAGCTCCAACTCGGTTTTACAGTGAAAACTTCAGTAACTTTAAACCGGCACTAGGAAATAGACTGAGAAACCAGAGTAAAAGTTTCTCCTGGAACCCGTTCCCTTTGTGCTAGATGAACGAACGTCTCTCCACATGCTCAGTTCTGAGAGATAAGTGTGTGTGAAAGCCATCCTTCAACTAGCTTTTTGGGAACACATAGTTTCTTTTCATTTGCAAACTCCACTCCATACATATATATGTTTATGTACGAGCTCCAACTCGGTTTTACTGTGAAAACTGCAGGAACTTCAATCCGGCACTAGGAAATAGACTGAGAAACCAGAGTAAAAGTTTCTCCTGCAACCCGTTCCCTTTGTGCTAGATGAACGAAAGTCTCTCCACATGCTCAGTTCTAAGAGATAAGTGTGTGTTAAAGCCATCCTTCACCTAGCTTTTTGGGAACACAAAGTTTCTTTTCTCTTGCAAACTCCACTCCATACATATATATGTGGAGGTACTAGCTCCAACTCGGTTTTACAGTGCAAACTTCAGGAACTTCAAACCGGCACTAGGAAACAGACTGAGAAACCAGAGTAAAAGTTTCTCCTGCAACCCATTACATTTGTGCTAGATGAACGAACGTCTCTCCACATGCTCATTTCTGAGAGATAAGTGTGAGTGAAAGCCGTCCTTCACATAGCTTGTTGGGAACACAAAGTATCTTTTCACTTGCAAACTCCACTCCATACATATATATGGGGAGGTACTAGCTCCAACTCGGTTTTACAGTGATAACTGCAGGAACTTCAATCCGGCACTAGGAAACAGACTGAGAAACCAGAGTAAAAGTTTCTCCTGCAACCCGTTCTCTTTGTGCTAGATGAACGAAAGTCTCTCCACATGCTCAGTTCTGAGAGATAAGTGTGTGTTAAAGCCATCCTTCACCTAGCTTGTTGGGAACACAAAGTTTCTTTTCACTTGCAAACTCCACTCCATACATATATATGGGGAGGTACTAGCTCCAACTCGGTTTTACAGTGCAAACTGCAGGAACTTCAAACCGGCACTAGGAAACAGACTGAGAAACCAGAGTAAAAGTTTCTCCTGCAACCCGTTCCCTTTGTGCTAGATGAACGAACGTCTCTCCACATGCTCAGTTCTGAGAGATGAGTGTGTGTGAATGCCGTCCTTCACCTAGCTTGTTGGGAACACAAAGTTTCTTTTCACTTGCAAACTCCACTCCATACATATATATGGGGAGGTACTAGCTCCAACTCGGTTTTACAGTGCAAACTGCAGGAACTTCAAACCGGCACTTGGAAACAGACTGAGAAACCAGAGTAAAAGTTTCTCCTGCAACCCGTTCCTTTGTGCTAGATGAACGAACGTCTCTCCACATGCTCAGTTCTGAGAGATAAGTGTGTGTGAAAGTCGTCCTTCACCTAGCTTGTTGGGAACACAAATTTTCTTTTCACTTGCAAACTCCACTCCATACATATATATGGGAAGGTACTAGCTCCAACTCGGTTTTACAGTGCAAACTGCTGGAACTTCAAACCGGCACTAGGAAACAGACTGAGAAACCTGAGTAAAAGTTTCTCCTGCAACCCGTTCCCTTTGTGCTAGATGAACGAACGTCTCTCCACATGCTAAATTCTGAGATATAAGTGTGTGTGAAAGCCGTCCTTCACTTAGCTTGTTGGGAACACAAAGTTTCTTTTCACTTGCAAACTCCACTCCATGCATATATATGGGGAGGTACTAGCTCCAACTCGGTTTTACAGTGCAAACTGCAGGAACTTCAAACCGGCACTATGAAACAGACTAAGAAACCAGAGTAAAAGTTTCACCTGCAACCCGTTATCTTTGTGCTAGATGAACGAATGTCTCTCCACATGCTCAGTTCTGAAAGATAAGTGTGTGTGAAAGCCGTCCTTCACCTAACTTGTTGGGAACACAAAGTTTCTTTTCAGTTGCAAACTCCACTCCATACATATATATGGGGATGTACGAGCTCCAACTCGATTTTACAGTGAAAACTGCAAGAACTTCAAACCGGCACTAGGAAACAGACTGAGAAACCAGAGTAAAAGTTTCTCCTGCAACCCGTTCCCTTTGTGCTAGATGAACGAATGTCTCTCCACGTGCTCATTTCTGAGTGATAAGTGTGTGTGAAAGCCGTCCTTCACATAGCTTGTTGGGAACACAAAGTTTCTTTTCACTTGCAAACTCCACTCCATACATATATATGGGGAGGTACTAGCTCCAACTCGGTTTTACAGTGCAAATTGCAGGAACTTCAAACCGGCACTATGAAACAGACTGAGAAACCAGAGTAAAAGTTTCTCCTGCAACCCGTTCCCTTTGTGCTAGATGAACGAACGTCTCTCCACATGCTCAGTTCTGAGAGATAAGTGTGTGTGAAAGCCGTCCTTCACCTAGCTTCTTGGGAACACAAAGTTTCTTTTCTCTTGCAAACTCCACTCCATACATATATATGGGGAGGTACTATCTCCAACTCGGTTTTACAGTGCAAAGTGCAGGAACTTCAAACCGGCACTAGGAAACAGACTGAGAAACCAGAGTAATAGTTTCTCCTGCAACCCGTTCCCTTTGTGCTAGATGAACGATCGTCTCTCCACATGCTCAGTTCTGAGAGATAAGTGTGTGTGAAAGCCGTCCTTCACCTAGCTTGTTGGGAACACAAAGTTTCTTTTCACTTGCAAACTCCACTCCATACATATATATGGGGAGGTAATAGCTCCAACTCGGTTTTACAGTGCAAACTGCAGGAACTTCAAACCGGCACTAGGAAACAGACTGAGAAACCAGAGTAAAAGTTTCTCCTGAAACCCGTTCCCTTTGTGCTAGATGAACGAACGTCTCTTCACATGTTAAATTCTGAGATATAAGTGTGTGTGAAAGCCGTCCTTCACATAGCTTGTTGGGAACACAAAGTTTCTTTTCACTTGCAAACTCCACTCCATACATATATATGGGGAGGTACTAGCTCCAACTCGGTTTTACAGTGAAAACTTCAGTAACTTTAAACCGGCACTAGGAAATAGACTGAGAAACCAGAGTAAAAGTTTCTCCTGGAACCCGTTCCCTTTGTGCTAGATGAACGAACGTCTCTCCACATGCTCAGTTCTGAGAGATAAGTGTGTGTGAAAGCCATCCTTCAACTAGCTTTTTGGGAACACATAGTTTCTTTTCAGTTGCAAACTCCACTCCATACATATATATGTTTATGTACGAGCTCCAACTCGGTTTTACTGTGAAAACTGCAGGAACTTCAATCCGGCACTAGGAAACAGACTGAGAAACCAGAGTAAAAGTTTCTCCTGCAACCCGTTCCCTTTGTGCTAGATGAACGAAAGTCTCTCCACATGCTCAGTTCTAAGAGATAAGTGTGTGTTAAAGCCATCCTTCACCTAGCTTTTTGGGAACACAAAGTTTCTTTTCTCTTGCAAACTCCACTCCATACATATATATGTGGAGGTACTAGCTCCAACTCGGTTTTACAGTGCAAACTTCAGGAACTTCAAACCGGCACTAGGAAACAGACTGAGAAACCAGAGTAATAGTTTCTCCTGCAACCCATTACATTTGTGCTAGATGAACGAACGTCTCTCCACATGCTCATTTCTGAGAGATAAGTGTGAGTGAAAGCCGTCCTTCACATAGCTTGTTGGGAACACAAAGTATCTTTTCACTTGCAAACTCCACTCCATACATATATATGGGGAGGTACTAGCTCCAACTCGGTTTTACAGTGATAACTGCAGGAACTTCAATCCGGCACTAGGAAACAGACTGAGAAACCAGAGTAAAAGTTTCTCCTGCAACCCGTTCTCTTTGTGCTAGATGAACGAAAGTCTCTCCACATGCTCAGTTCTGAGAGATAAGTGTGTGTTAAAGCCATCCTTCACCTAGCTTGTTGGGAACACAAAGTTTCTTTTCACTTGCAAACTCCACTCCATACATATATATGGGGAGGTACTAGCTCCAACTCGGTTTTACAGTGCAAACTGCAGGAACTTCAAACCGGCACTAGGAAACAGACTGAGAAACCAGAGTAAAAGTTTCTCCTGCAACCCGTTCCCTTTGTGCTAGATGAACGAACGTCTCTCCACATGCTCAGTTCTGAGAGATGAGTGTGTGTGAATGCCGTCCTTCACCTAGCTTGTTGGGAACACAAAGTTTCTTTTCACTTGCAAACTCCACTCCATACATATATATGGGGAGGTACTAGCTCCAACTCGGTTTTACAGTGCAAACTGCAGGAACTTCAAACCGGCACTTGGAAACAGACTGAGAAACCAGAGTAAAAGTTTCTCCTGCAACCCGTTCCTTTGTGCTAGATGAACGAACGTCTCTCCACATGCTCAGTTCTGAGAGATAAGTGTGTGTGAAAGTCGTCCTTCACCTAGCTTGTTGGGAACACAAATTTTCTTTTCACTTGCAAACTCCACTCCATACATATATATGGGAAGGTACTAGCTCCAACTCGGTTTTACAGTGCAAACTGCTGGAACTTCAAACCGGCACTAGGAAACAGACTGAGAAACCTGAGTAAAAGTTTCTCCTGCAACCCGTTCCCTTTGTGCTAGATGAACGAACGTCTCTCCACATGCTAAATTCTGAGATATAAGTGTGTGTGAAAGCCGTCCTTCACTTAGCTTGTTGGGAACACAAAGTTTCTTTTCACTTGCAAACTCCACTCCATGCATATATATGGGGAGGTACTAGCTCCAACTCGGTTTTACAGTGCAAACTGCAGGAACTTCAAACCGGCACTATGAAACAGACTAAGAAACCAGAGTAAAAGTTTCACCTGCAACCCGTTATCTTTGTGCTAGATGAACGAATGTCTCTCCACATGCTCAGTTCTGAAAGATAAGTGTGTGTGAAAGCCGTCCTTCACCTAACTTGTTGGGAACACAAAGTTTCTTTTCAGTTGCAAACTCCACTCCATACATATATATGTTTATGTACGAGCTCCAACTCGGTTTTACTGTGAAAACTGCAGGAACTTCAATCCGGCACTAGGAAACAGACTGAGAAACCAGAGTAAAATTTTCTCCTGCAACCCGTTCCCTTTGTGCTAGATGAACGAAAGTCTCTCCACATGCTCAGTTCTAAGAGATAAGTGTGTGTTAAAGCCATCCTTCACCTAGCTTTTTGGGAACACAAAGTTTCTTTTCTCTTGCAAACTCCACTCCATACATATATATGTGGAGGTACTAGCTCCAACTCGGTTTTACAGTGCAAACTTCAGGAACTTCAAACCGGCACTAGGAAACAGACTGAGAAACCAGAGTAAAAGTTTCTCCTGCAACCCATTACATTTGTGCTAGATGAACGAACGTCTCTCCACATGCTCATTTCTGAGAGATAAGTGTGAGTGAAAGCCGTCCTTCACATAGCTTGTTGGGAACACAAAGTATCTTTTCACTTGCAAACTCCACTCCATACATATATATGGGGAGGTACTAGCTCCAACTCGGTTTTACAGTGATAACTGCAGGAACTTCAATCCGGCACTAGGAAACAGACTGAGAAACCAGAGTAAAAGTTTCTCCTGCAACCCGTTCTCTTTGTGCTAGATGAACGAAAGTCTCTCCACATGCTCAGTTCTGAGAGATAAGTGTGTGTTAAAGCCATCCTTCACCTAGCTTGTTGGGAACACAAAGTATCTTTTCACTTGCAAACTCCACTCCATACATATATATGGGGAGGTACTAGCTCCAACTCGGTTTTACAGTGCAAACTGCAGGAACTTCAAACCGGCACTAGGAAACAGACTGAGAAACCAGAGTAAAAGTTTCTCCTGCAACCCGTTCCCTTTGTGCTAGATGAACGAACGTCTCTCCACATGCTCAGTTCTGAGAGATGAGTGTGTGTGAATGCCGTCCTTCACCTAGCTTGTTGGGAACACAAAGTTTCTTTTCACTTGCAAACTCCACTCCATACATATATATGGGGAGGTACTAGCTCCAACTCGGTTTTACAGTGATAACTGCAGGAACTTCAATCCGGCACTAGGAAACAGACTGAGAAACCAGAGTAAAAGTTTCTCCTGCAACCCGTTCTCTTTGTGCTAGATGAACGAAAGTCTCTCCACATGCTCAGTTCTGAGAGATAAGTGTGTGTTAAAGCCATCCTTCACCTAGCTTGTTGGGAACACAAAGTTTCTTTTCACTTGCAAACTCCACTCCATACATATATATGGGGAGGTACTAGCTCCAACTCGGTTTTACAGTGCAAACTGCAGGAACTTCAAACCGGCACTAGGAAACAGACTGAGAAACCAGAGTAAAAGTTTCTCCTGCAACCCGTTCCCTTTGTGCTAGATGAACGAACGTCTCTCCACATGCTCAGTTCTGAGAGATGAGTGTGTGTGAATGCCGTCCTTCACCTAGCTTGTTGGGAACACAAAGTTTCTTTTCACTTGCAAACTCCACTCCATACATATATATGTGGAGGTACTAGCTCCAACTCGGTTTTACAGTGCAAACTGCAGGAACTTCAAACCGGCACTAGGAAACAGACTGAGAAACCAGAGTAAAAGTTTCTCCTGCAACCCATTACATTTGTGCTAGATGAACGAAAGTCTCTCCACATGCTCATTTCTGAGAGATAAGTGTGAGTGAAAGCCGTCCTTCACATAGCTTGTTGGGAACACAAAGTATCTTTTCACTTGCAAACTCCACTCCATACATATATATGGGGAGGTACTAGCTCCAACTCGGTTTTACAGTGATAACTGCAGGAACTTCAATCCGGCACTAGGAAACAGACTGAGAAACCAGAGTAAAAGTTTCTCCTGCAACCCGTTCTCTTTGTGCTAGATGAACGAAAGTCTCTCCACATGCTCAGTTCTGAGAGATAAGTGTGTGTTAAAGCCATCCTTCACCTAGCTTGTTGGGAACACAAAGTTTCTTTTCACTTGCAAACTCCACTCCATACATATATATGGGGAGGTACTAGCTCCAACTCGGTTTTACAGTGCAAACTGCAGGAACTTCAAACCGGCACTAGGAAACAGACTGACAAACCAGAGTAAAATTTCTCCTGCAACCCGTTCCCTTTGTGCTAGATGAACGAACGTCTCTCCACATGCTCAGTTCTGAGAGATGAGTGTGTGTGAATGCCGTCCTTCACCTAGCTTGTTGGGAACACAAAGTTTCTTTTCACTTGCAAACTCCACTCCATACATATATATGGGGAGGTACAAGCTCCAACTCGGTTTTACAGTGCAAACTGCAGGAACTTCAAACCGGCACTTGGAAACAGACTGAGAAACCAGAGTAAAAGTTTCTCCTGCAACCCGTTCCCTTTGTGCTAGATGAACGAACGTCTCTCCACATGCTCAGTTCTGAGAGATAAGTGTGTGTGAAAGTCGTCCTTCACCTAGCTTGTTGGGAACACAAAGTTTCTTTTCAGTTGCAAACTCCACTCCATACATATATATGGGGATGTACGAGCTCCAACTCGATTTTTCAGTGAAAACTGCAGGAACTTCAAACCGGCACTAGGAAACAGACTGAGAAACCAGAGTAAAAGTTTCTCCTGCAACCCGTTCCCTTTGTGCTAGATGAACGAACGTCTCTCCACGTGCTCAGTTCTGAGTGATAAGTGTGTGTGAAAGCCGTCCTTCACATAGCTTGTTGGGAACACAAAGTTTCTTTTCACTTGCAAACTCCACTCCATACATATATATGGGGAGGTACTAGCTCCAACTCGGTTTTACAGTGCAAATTGCAGGAACTTCAAACCGGCACTAGGAAACAGACTGAGAAACCAGAGTAAAAGTTTCTCCTGCAACCCGTTCCCTTTGTGCTAGATGAACGAACGTCTCTCCACATGCTCAGTTCTGTGAGATAAATGTGTGTGAAAGCCGTCCTTCACCTAGCTTCTTGGGAACACAAAGTTTCTTTTCTCTTGCAAACTCCACTCCATACATATATATGGGGAGGTACTAGCTCCAATTCGGTTTTACAGTGCAAACTGCAGGAACTTCAAACCGGCACTAGGAAACAGACCGAGAAACCGGAGTAAAAGTTTCTCATGCAACCCGTTCCATTTGTGCTAGATGAACGATCGTCTCTCCACATGCTCAGTTCTGAGAGATAAGTGTGTGTGAAAGCCGTCCTTCACCTAGCTTGTTGGGAACACAAAGTTTCTTTTCACTTGCAAAATCCACTCCATACATATATATGGGGAGGTACTATCTCCAACTCGGTTTTACAGTGCAAAGTGCAGGAACTTCAAACCGGCACTAGGAAACAGACTGAGAAACCAGAGTAAAAGTTTCTCCTGCAACCCGTTCCCTTTGTGCTAGATGAACGATCGTCTCTCCACATGCTCAGTTCTGAGAGATAAGTGTGTGTGAAAGCCATCCTTCAACTAGCTTTTTGGGAACACATAGTTTCTTTTCAGTTGCAAACTCCACTCCATACATATATATGTTTATGTACGAGCTCCAACTCGGTTTTACTGTGAAAACTGCAGGAACTTCAATCCGGCACTAGGAAACAGACTGAGATACCAGAGTAAAAGTTTCTCCTGCAACCCGTTATCTTTGTGCTAGATGAACGACAGTCTCTCCACATGCTCAGTTCTGAGAGATAAGAGTGTGTGAAAGCCGTCCTTCACCTAGCTTGTTGGGAACACAAAGTTTCTTTTCAGTTGAATACTCCACTCCATACCTATATATGGGGAGGTACAAGATCCAACTCGGTTTTACAGTGAAAACTGCAGGAAGTTCAAACCGGCACTAGGGAACAGTCTGAGAGACCAGAGTAAAAGTTTCTCCTGCAACGCGATCCCTTTGTGCTAGATGAACGAACGTCTCAACACATGCTCATTTCTGAGAGATAAGTGTTTGTGAAGCCGTCCTTCACATAGCTTGTTGGGAACACAAAGTTTCTTTTAACTTGCAAACCCCAATCCATACAAATATATGGGGAGGTACGAGCTCCAACTCGGTTTTAGAGTGTAAACTGCAGGAAATTCAAATCGGCACTAGGAAAGAGACTGAGATACCAGAGTTAATGTTTCTCCTGCAACCCGTTCCATTAGTGCTAGATGAACGAACGTCTCTCCACATGCTCAGTTCTGAGAGAAAAGTGTGTGTGAAAGCCGTCCTTCACCTAGCTTGTTGGGAACACAAAGTTTCTTTTCACTTGCAAACTCCACTTCATAAATATATATGGGGATGTACTAGCTCCAACTCTGTTTTACAGTGCAAACTGCAGGAACTTCAAACCGGCACTAGGAAACAGACTGAGAAACCAGAGTAAAAGTTTCTCCAGCAACCTGTTCCCTTGTGCTAGATGAACGAACGTCTCTCCACATGCTCAGTTCTAAGAGATAAGTGTGTGTTAAAGCCATCCTTCACCTAGCTTGTTGGGAACACAAAGTTTCTTTTCTCTTGCAAACTCCACTCCATACATATATATGTGGAGGTACTAGCTCCAACTCGGTTTTACAGTGCAAACTTCAGGAACTTCAAACCGGCACTTGGAAACAGACTGAGAAACCAGAGTAAAAGTTTCTCCTGCAACCCGTTCCCTTTGTGCTAGATGAACGAACGTCTCTCCACATGCTCAGTTCTGAGAGATAAGTGTGTGTGAAAGTCGTCCTTCACCTAGCTTGTTGGGAACACAAAGTTTCTTTTCACTTGCAAACTCCACTCCATACATATATATGGGGAGGTACTAGTTCCAACTCGGTTTTACAGTGCAAACTGCTGGAACTTCAAACCGGCACTAGGAAACAGACTGAGAATCCTGAGTGAAAGTTTCTCCTGCAACCCGTTCCCTTTATGCTAGATGAACGAACGACTCTCCACATGCTCAGTTCTGAAAGATAAGTGTGTGTGAAAGCCGTCCTTCACCTAGCTTGTTGGGAACACAAAGTTTCTTTTCAGTTGCAAACTCCACTCCATACATATATATGGGGATGTACGAGCTCCAACTCGATTTTTCAGTGAAAACTGCAGGAACTTCAAACCGGCACTAGGAAACAGACTGAGAAACCAGAGTAAAAGTTTCTCCTGCAACCCGTTCCCTTTGTGCTAGATGAACGAACGTCTCTCCACGTGCTCAGTTCTGAGTGATAAGTGTGTGTGAAAGCCGTCCTTCACATAGCTTGTTGGGAACACAAAGTTTCTTTTCACTTGCAAACTCCACTCCATACATATATATGGGGAGGTACTAGCTCCAACTCGGTTTTACAGTGCAAATTGCAGGAACTTCAAACCGGCACTAGGAAACAGACTGAGAAACCAGAGTAAAAGTTTCTCCTGCAACCCGTTCCCTTTGTGCTAGATGAACGAACGTCTCTCCACATGCTCAGTTCTGTGAGATAAATGTGTGTGAAAGCCGTCCTTCACCTAGCTTCTTGGGAACACAAAGTTTCTTTTCTCTTGCAAACTCCACTCCATACATATATATGGGGAGGTACTAGCTCCAATTCGGTTTTACAGTGCAAACTGCAGGAACTTCAAACCGGCACTAGGAAACAGACCGAGAAACCGGAGTAAAAGTTTCTCATGCAACCCGTTCCATTTGTGCTAGATGAACGATCGTCTCTCCACATGCTCAGTTCTGAGAGATAAGTGTGTGTGAAAGCCGTCCTTCACCTAGCTTGTTGGGAACACAAAGTTTCTTTTCACTTGCAAAATCCACTCCATACATATATATGGGGAGGTACTATCTCCAACTCGGTTTTACAGTGCAAAGTGCAGGAACTTCAAACCGGCACTAGGAAACAGACTGAGAAACCAGAGTAAAAGTTTCTCCTGCAACCTGTTCCCTTTGTGCTAGATGAACGATCGTCTCTCCACATGCTCAGTTCTGAGAGATAAGTGTGTGTGAAAGCCATCCTTCAACTAGCTTTTTGGGAACACATAGTTTCTTTTCAGTTGCAAACTCCACACCATACATATATATGTTTATGTACGAGCTCCAACTCGGTTTTACTGTGAAAACTGCAGGAACTTCAATCCGGCACTAGGAAACAGACTGAGATACCAGAGTAAAAGTTTCTCCTGCAACCCGTTATCTTTGTGCTAGATGAACGACAGTCTCTCCACATGCTCAGTTCTGAGAGATAAGAGTGTGTGAAAGCCGTCCTTCACCTAGCTTGTTGGGAACACAAAGTTTCTTTTCAGTTGAATACTCCACTCCATACCTATATATGGGGAGGTACAAGATCCAACTCGGTTTTACAGTGAAAACTGCAGGAAGTTCAAACCGGCACTAGGGAACAGTCTGAGAGACCAGAGTAAAAGTTTCTCCTGCAACGCGATCCCTTTGTGCTAGATGAACGAACGTCTCAACACATGCTCATTTCTGAGAGATAAGTGTTTGTGAAGCCGTCCTTCACATAGCTTGTTGGGAACACAAAGTTTCTTTTAACTTGCAAACCCCAATCCATACAAATATATGGGGAGGTACGAGCTCCAACTCGGTTTTAGAGTGTAAACTGCAGGAAATTCAAATCGGCACTAGGAAAGAGACTGAGATACCAGAGTTAATGTTTCTCCTGCAACCCGTTCCATTAGTGCTAGATGAACGAACGTCTCTCCACATGCTCAGTTCTGAGAGAAAAGTGTGTGTGAAAGCCGTCCTTCACCTAGCTTGTTGGGAACACAAAGTTTCTTTTCACTTGCAAACTCCACTTCATAAATATATATGGGGATGTACTAGCTCCAACTCTGTTTTACAGTGCAAACTGCAGGAACTTCAAACCGGCACTAGGAAACAGACTGAGAAACCAGAGTAAAAGTTTCTCCAGCAACCTGTTCCCTTGTGCTAGATGAACGAACGTCTCTCCACATGCTCAGTTCTGAGAGATAAGTGTGTGTGAAAGCCGTCCTTCCCCTAGCCTGTTGGGAACACAAAGTTCTTTTCAGTTACAAACTACACTCCATACATATATATGGGAAGGTACGAGATCCAACTCGGTTTTACAGTGAAAACTGCAGGAACTTCAAACCGGCACTAGGAAACAGACTGAGATACCGGAGTAAAAGTTTCTCCTGCAACCCGTTCCCTTTGTGCTAGATGAACGATCGTCTATCCACATGCTCAGTTCTGAAAGATAAGTGTGTGTGAAAGCCGTCCTTCACCTAGCTTGTTGGGAACACCAAGTTTCTTTTCACTTGCAAACTCCACTCCTTACATATATATGGGGAGGTACGAGCTCCAACTCAGTTTTACAGTGCAAACTGCAGGAACTTCAATCCGGCACTAGGAAACAGACTGAGAAACCAGAGTAAAAGTTTCTCCTGCAACCCGTTATCTTTGTGCTAGATGAAAGAACGTCTCTCCACATGCTCATTTCTGAGAGATAAGAGTGTGTGAAAGCCAAACTTCACCTAGCTTGTTGGGAACACAAAGTTTCTTTTCAGTTGAAAACTCCAATCCATACAAATAAATGGGGAGGTACAAGATCCAACTCGATTTTACAGTGAAAACTGCAGTAACATCAAACCGGCACTAGGAAAAAACTGAGAATCCACAGAAAAAGTTTCCCCTGCAACCGATTCCCTTTGTGCTAGATGAACGAAAGTCTCTCCACATGCTCGGTTTTGAGAGATAAATGTGTGTAGAAGCCGTCCTTCACCTAGCTTGTTGGGAACACAATGTTTCTTTTCAGTTGAAAACTCCACTCCATACATATATATGGGGAGTTACGAGCACCAACTCGGTTTTTCATTGAAAACTGCAGGAACTCCAAACCGGCACTAGAAAGCAGACTGAGAAACCAGAGTAATAGTTTCTCCTGCCCAGCGTTCCCTTTGTGCTACATAAACGAACGTCTCTCCACATGCTCGGTTTTGAGAGGTAATTGTCTGTGAAAGTCGTCCTTCACCTAGCTTGTTGGGAACACAAAGTTAACTTTCAGTTGCATACTCCACTCCGTACATATATATGGGGAGGTACTAGTTCCAACTCTGTTTTACAGTGATAACTCAGTATCTTCAAACCAGCACTAGGAAACAGACTGAGAAACCAGAGTAAAAGTTTCTCCTGCAAAACTTTCCCTTTGTGCTAGATGAACGAACGTCTCTCCACATGCTCATTTCTGAGAGATAAGTGTGTGTGAAAGCCGTCCTTCACCTAGCTTGTTGGGAACACAAAGTAACTTTTCAGTTGCCAAATCCAGTCCTTACATATATATATTGAGGTATAAATACAACTCTATTTTACAGAGAAAACTGCAGGAACTTCAAACCGGCACTAAGTAACAGACTGAGAATCCAGAGTAAAACTTTCCCCTGCAACCCGTTCAATTTTTGCTAGATGAACTAAAGTCTCTCCACATGCTCAGTTCTGAGAGATAAGTGTGTGTGAAAGCCGTCCTTCACCTAGCTTGTTGGGTACACAAAGTTCTTTTCAGTTGCAAAACCTACTCCATACATATATATGGGAAGGTACGAGATCAAACTCGGTTTTACTGTGAAAACTGCAGGAACTTCAAACCGGCACTAGGAAGCAGACTGAGATACCGGAGTAAAAGTTTCTCCTGCAACCCGTTCCCTTTGTGCTAGATGAACGATCGTCTATCCACATGCTCAGTTCTTTAAGATAAGTGTGTGTGAAAGCCTTCCTTAACCTAGCTTTTTGGGAACACAAAGTTTCTTTTCACTTGCAAACTCCACTCCTTTTATATATATGGGGTGGTACGAGCTCCAACTCGGATTCACAGTGAAAACTGCAGGAACTTCAATCCGGCACTAGGAAACAGACTGAGAAACCAGAGTAAAAGTTTCCCCTGCAACCCGTTATCTTTGTGCTAGATGAACGAAAGTCTCTCCACATGCTCATTTCTGAGAGATAAGAGTGTGTGAAAGCCGTCCTTCACCTAGCTTGTTGGGAACTCAAAGTTTCTTTTCAGTTGAAAACTCCACTCCATACAAATATATATGGGGAGGTACTAGCTCCAACTCGGTTTTAGAGTGAAAAATGCAGGAACTCCAAACCGGCACTAGAAAATTGACTGAGAAACCAGAGTAATAGTTTCTCCTGCCCAGCGTTCCCTTTGTGGTAGATAAACGAACGTCTCTCCACACGCTCAGTTCTGAGAGATAACTGTGATTGAAAGCCGTCCTTCACCTATCTTGTTGGGAACACAAAGTCTCTGTTCAGTTAGAACATCCACTCCATACATATATATGGGGAGGTACTAGCTCCAACTCGGTTTTACATTGAAAACTGCAGGAACGTCAAACCGGCACTAGGAAACAGACTGAGAACCCAGAGTAAAAGTTTCTCCTGCAACCCGTTCCCTTTGTGCTAGATGAACGAACGTCTCTCCAGATGCTCAGTTCTGAGAGATAAGTGTGAGTGAAAGCCGTCCTTTACATAGCTTGTTGGGAACACAAAATTTCTTTTCATTGGCCAACTCCACTCCATACATATATATGGGAGGTTCTAGCTCCAACTCGGTTTTACAGTGATAACTCAGGAACTTCAAACCGGCACTAGGAAACACACTGTGAATCCAGAGTAAAAGTTTCTCCTGCAACCCGTTCCCTTTTTGCTAGGTGAACGAACGTCTCTCCACATGCACAGTTCTGAAAGTGAAGTATGTGTGAAAGCCGTCCTTCAGCTAGCTTGTTTGGAACACAAAGTTTCTTTTCAGTTGCAAACTCCATCCTTACATATATATGGGGAAGTACTAGCTCCCACTCGGTTTTACAGTGAAACTGCAAGAACTTCAACCCGGCACTAGGAAACAGACTCAGAAAGCAGAGTAAAAGTTTCTCCTGCATCCCGTTCCCTTTGTGCTAGATGAACGAACGTCTCTCCACATTCTCAGTTCTGAGAGATAAGTGTGTGTGAAAGCCGTCCTTCACCTAGCTTGTTGGGAATACAAAGTTTCTTTTCAGTTGCAACTCTACTCCATACATATATGTGGGGATGTACTAGCTCCAACCCGGTTTTACAGTGAAAACTGCAAGAACTTCAATCCAGCACTAGGAAATCGACAAAAAATCCATTATAAGTCTTTCTACTGGACCCCCTTCCTTTTGTTAGTTGAACAAACCTCTCTCTATATGTTGAATATTGAGTTTTAAATTTTTGGGAAGTCTTCAATCTTCTAGATTGTTAAGAACACATATTTTTTCTGTTGGAATCTGCCCTTCATACATATATATGGTGATTACTAGCTCCAACTCAGCTTTACAGATATAGTTCATGATATTTGCCCGGATCTAGGATAATATACTGAGAAACCAGTGTAATTTTTTCTACTACATTCCATTCCATTTATACTGGATGATAAAACTTCTCTTCTCATTCTCAATTCTGACAGGTAAATATTTGTGCATGGCATCAGAAAGCTTAGTTGTTGGAAAAACCGTTTCTTTTCAGTGGGTAAATACATTACATGCATATATATCGGGAGGTACTAGCTCCAACTCAGTTTTACAGTGAAAACTGCAGGAACTTCAAACCGGCACTAGGAAACAGACTGAGAAACCAGAGTAAAAGTTTCTCCTGCAACCCGTTCCCTTTTTGTAAGATGAACGAAAGTCTCTCCACATGCTCAGTTCTGAGTGATATGTGTGTGTGAAAGCCGTCCTTCACCTAGCTTGTTGGGAACACAAAGTTTCTTTTCAGTTGCAAACTCCACTCCATACATATATATGGGGAGGTACTAGCTCCAACTCGGTTTTACAGTGAAAACTGCGTGAACTTCAAAGCGTCACTCTGAATCATACTGTGAGTCCAGGGTATGTGATTCTATTTCAACCCTTTTCCTTTTTATAGATGAACGAACTTCTCTCCACTTGCACAATTCTGAGTGTTAAGTGTGTGTGAAAGTCTTCAATTAAATTTCCTGTTGGGAACACACAGTTTCTTATGAGTGGTTTAATTCACTACATTTGTATAAATGTGGAGATACTAGTTACAACTCGTATTTACAATGAAAACTGCATGAACTTCAAACCAGCACTAGGAAGCATAGTGAGAATCCAGTGTAGGTGTTTCTCTTGCACACCATTCCCTTTATGCTAGACAAATGAATATCTCTCCACATTCTCAATATTCAGAACTGAATGAGTGTTGAAGCCATCCTTCATCTACCTTGTTGATAACCCAGAGTTTCAGTCCAATGGAAATTACTTTTCTTTCATATATATAGGAACTTTCTAGCACGGACTCGGTTTTATACTGCAAACTTCTTTTATTTGAAACCGGCTTTGAGAAACATGCTGACAACTCATAGAATCTGTTTCTGTATATCACTTAACCTTCAATGCTGGATGAAAAAACTCCTCTCCACAGGCTTACTTCTGACATCTAAATTTGTTTTGGAGACGACCTTCACTTAACTTGTTTGAAAACCAGAGGTTCTGTTGTAGGGGAACTGAGCTACTTACGTATCTAAGGGCAGGCGCTCACTCCAACGTGGTTTTCCACACTAAATCGCTTTTACATTGAAAACGGCGTTAGGAAACATGCTGAAATTTTAGAGAATGTGTGTCTGTAATACCTCTGCATTTTATTCTGCATGAAGGAACTCCTCTCAACATGCTCAATTTTCATAACTCTATGAGTTTGGAAGCTGTAATTCACCTAGCTTGTTGGAAACCCAGAGTTTCAGTCCAAGGCAAACTAAGCTGCTTCCATATATATCGGGATGTAATAGTACTAACTCAATTTTAAACTGCAAATCGCCTTTACTTGAAATCGGCTTTGAGAAACATGCTGAGAAATCAGAGTAATTATTTCTGTATGTCACTTAACCTTCAATGCTGGATGAAAGAACGTCTCTCCACAAGCTCAATTCTGATATCTGAGTTTGCATTGGAGCCGTCCTTCAGCTAACTTGTTGGAAATCCATAGTTTCTGGTACAGGGGAACTACGCTACTTACATATCTAAGGGGAGACACTCGCTCCAACGTGGTTTTCCACACTAAATCGCTTTTACATTGAAAAAGGCGTTAGGAAACATGCTTACAAATCAGAGAATTTGTGTCTAGAATACCTCTGCCTTTTATGCTGCATGAAGGAACGCCTCTCAACATGCTCAATTATCAGATCTGTACGAGTTTGAAAGCCGTTCTTCACCTAAGTTTTTGGAAACCCAGTGTTTCATTCCAAGGTAAATTACGCTGCTTTCCAATATATGGGGAAGTATTAGCATGAACTCGATTTTTCACTGCAATCGGCTTTTACTTGAAACCGGCTTTGAGAAACATGCTGAGAAATCAGAGTACTTGTTTCTGTATGTAACTTAACCTTCAAGGCTGGATGAAAGAAGCCTCTCCACAAGCTCACTTTTGACATCTGAATTTCTCTTGGAGCTGTCCTTCACCTAACTTGTTGGAACCCCAGAGTTTCTTGTATAGGGTAACTACGCTACTTACATTTGTAAGGGGGGGCTTTCGCTCCAACTTCGTTTTCCAGATCAAACCGCTTTTACATTGAAACCGGCATAAGAAACACGGTCAGAAATCAGAGAATGTGTGTCTAGAAGTCCCTCTGCCTTTTATGCTGGATAAAGGAACGCCTCTCCACATGCTCAATTTTCAGGAATATAGGAGTGTGGAAGCCACCTTTCACCTAGCTTGTTGGAAACCCAGATTTTCAGTCCAAGGTAAACTTCGCTGCTTTCATATATATGGGGACGTACTAGCACGAACTCAGTTTTTCACTGCAAACCGCTTTTACTTGAAACCGGGTTTAAGAAACATACTGAGAAATCAGAGAACGTGTTTGTACATTTCACTCTGCCTTTTATGTTTACTGTGAAACGCTGGTTTGAAAGAAAAATCACTTTGCTTTGGTAAACTGCTTTGAATCGAGTTCCTCCGCTTTGATATGTAAATTGGGTAGTTCCCGTTTTCCAGAAGCTCTGGTTTTCCAACAGGTTAGGAGAAGGACGTCTCCAACACAAATTCAAGTGTCAGAAGTGATCTTGTGGAAAGGCGTTCTTTCATCCAGCATTGAAGGTTAAGTGACATACAGAAATACTTACTCTGAATTCTCAGCATGTTTCCTAATGCCAGTTTCTAAGGAAGAGTAGTTTGCTGTGGAAAACCACTTTGGAGCGAGAGCCTCCTCTTAGATATGTAAGCAGCGTAGTACCCTTAGACCAGAAAATCTTGTTTTCCAACATTTTAAGTGAAGGACGTCCCCAACACTCATCCAGCTGTCATAAGTGAGCATGTGGAGAGGCGTTCTTTCATCCTGCATTGAAGGTTAAGTGACATACTGAAACACTATCTCTGATTTCTCAGCATGTTTCTCAAAGCCGGTTTCAAGTAAAGCGGTGTGCAGTGGAAATGAGAGTTGGTGCTAGGACGTCCCCAAATATAAGAAAGCAGCGTAGTTCCCCTAGTCCTGAAACTATGGTTCCCAACAAATAGGTGAAAGAAGGCTTCCATACATATACAGATTTGAAAATAGAGCATTTGGAGTGGCGTTCTTTCATCCATCATAAAAGGCAGAGTGACATGTAGAAACACATTCTCTGAATTCTCAGCGTGTTTACTAACGCTGGTTTCAAAGTAAAAGTGGTTTGCTTAGGAAAACCGCGTTGGAGCGACTGCCTCCGGTTACATATGTAAGTAGCTTAGTTCCCCTAGACCAGAAACTCTGGGTTTCCAACAAGTAAGGTGAAGGACACCTCCAACACACATTCAAATGTCAGAAGTTATCATGTGGAGAGGCGTTCTTTCGTCCAGCATTGACGGTTAAGTGACATACAGAAACACTTACTCTGATTTCTCAGTGTGTTTTTCAGAGCCGGTTGCAAGTAAACACGGTTTGCAGTGAAAAACCGTTTTGGTACTAATGCATCCCCATAGATATGTATGTAGCGTAGTTTCCCTACCCCAGAAACTGTGGGTTCCCAATTAGCTAGTTGAAGGACAGCTTCCAAACTCATACATTATCTAAAAATTGAGCATGTGGTGTGGAGTTCTTTCATACAGCATAAAAGGTGGAGTGACATATAGAAACACTAACTCTGATTTCTCAGCATGATTCTGAAAGCTGGTTTCAAGTAAAAGCTCTTTGGAATGGAAAAGCCAACTGGAGCTTGTGCCTCACCTTATATAAGTAAGTACCGTAATTCCCCGAGACCAGAAACTGGGTTCTCAAAAACCTAGGTGAAAGTTGGCTTCCACTCACATATGTTTCCAAAATGGAAAAAGTGTAGAAGAATTCCTTTGTCTCACCTAAACAGCAAGGCTAAATCTCAAGCACTTACCATGATTTCTCTGCATGTTTACTTGAGTAGATTTAAAGCTAAAAGCATTTTTCGCTCAGATACCTAGTTAGAGCTTATTCCTGCTGTTATATATATCGGTCGGGCAGTGCCCCAACACCACAATTCTGTTTTTCCAGCAGTGTTGGTGAAGGGAGGCTTCCACACATATTCGGTTTTCTCTCATCCTCACTCTTCTGCTTAGACATCAATGCAGGTTGTGTATTGTGGAAGCCAAGGAAATTTTTTTTCATTTAGGATCAGCCTCGGAGAAAACTGAGACCTGCTTCTGCTTCTTTTCCCTGCTAGATTTCCTCTTGGTGCATTACCAATCCTCAAGAGTGAGTTCCTTTAACCAAGTATTTCAAAAAAATGAGCAGGTTTCCATAGGGCCATTACTTCTTTTATATTCTTGCTTTTTAACACCTCTCTTCCATCTCTTTATCTCCAGGTGTCTTATTTCTATGTCCTTTGGTTTGGGCTGATGGCTAATCAGCATTAGTGTAGAAATTGTTGCTTGATATTACTGATCTATATTCTTTCCATGGATATTTGATTTATCATTGGATTTTAGGGAAGATAGTTTCTTTAAAAAATCTCTGGTAAGTAACTTGTGGAGGACCCTGATTCTGTTGGTCTAGATCTATAATGCTTAATTTCTGAATAAGTGATACTTTCACAGAGCTCAAAATTCCAAAGGTTTGAGTGCCACCACTGTCCCGAAGACTTTCAAACTTTTCTTTGGGGGCACTCAGAACTGAGTGTGTGTGTTTGTGTGTGTGTGTGTGTGTGTGTGTGTGTGTGTGTGTCCTTCTGGACTTAGTTTAGCCTGAAATGAGCAAAGGCAAGTACCCCCCATTTTACACAATCAATAGACGACTTTCACAATTTGATACCTTTTAAAAATATATGAACTGTAATGTTGTAGAATTTTACAAGAGGCAGTGACCTTCAGGACTGTCAGCAATGGAGGCAGAACAGTTGGAGGGACAGCAGGTGCTCGTGCTCAGTGGCTGAATCACACAACATCCACGGCCACCTCTGGTTAATCTTATAGAGTGGGTGCTGTCTGCAGGCTTTCAGGGCTGTGCCCCCTCCCCACCAAACATATATATTAGGAAAAGTGGTGAGCCTCAGTATGAGAAACAATAAAGAATTAGTAGGGTAAATTGAGTTTATTGTTTTTAAAAGAAAAATTAACATCCAGGTAGTTTAATTTCAGCTCCTAATAGACTGATGTGTTGACATTCACAAGGATGCGTAAACACCTGCAAGATCATGGGGCAGGACCGGAGACTCTGAAGCAGCAATCACCACACACAACTTCCACTGCTGTCCTTGACAGCCTTATAGAATTACTTCATTAAGAAAAGGCCATAGATGTTAAATATCATCATTTTGAGAAACCAGTTCTTTTGAAATCTTATATACTAATGTAACTGAATTGGATAAAGAAATGTTAAATGTGTAATAAAGTATCCAAAGAGGTAATGATTACTGAAAACACCACAAATTGAAGAGGACCACAGCATAATGTGCATATATATTTTAATGATCTGGAAGAATCAGCTCAGCAGTGTATTCGAGACATCTAGAGATGATGTCAAAAGTGGGTGTCCTTGGATAGCTTTTTGTGAATGTTAGAGTGAAGTCAGGGTCAGGTACACAAATTTAGTTTAAAAGCAAAAGGTGAACCAGATTTCTTTTCAAAAATCTATTGTGTCTTGTTAGAAATCATCAAATCCAGTGTCAAGGGAAGGAAAAAAAAACCTAGTGACCACGTGAGTGTTTCAGGAGCTGGTAGTAAAATGACAGTTGACAATTGTGTAAATTAGATATGATCTTGATGTCCAACTGACCCAAAGATTTTTAGCCCATGTGCCAATAATATATCAAGGAATAAATAGTGATATATGTTTTATCAGCTCTGTTATCCCCCCTTCAAGCCTGCATTTTGATTGGGAAACTAAGAACTTCTACTGCAGGGAGGGGGATTTTCAAAAATGGAGTGTCCCCCAACCGAGAAAATTAAGAAAATGTAGCCATACACTGTAGAGACACAGGGAGATCTGTTGAGCCAGATGACACTTGCTTTACTGTCAACTAGTGGAGGTGCAGCTTTTTGAAGACTTGGGTACCACGTTGCTGCCTTTCTCAAGGTATTGCCCACGGCTCTTGAGAAGCGTTGAAGTGAGGCCAAGGAATTAGCCTCCGAATGCCCTTTGCCATGGATGTTGTCTCTATTCGCCACTTTTAAGATTTAGCTTAGACAAGTTGCCGTGTCTTGCCAAGTGAGCTAAATACACTAAGTACATCTTGAAGCACACGACTCTTTCCTCCTCACTGCAGCAGAGGACCTCTGCATTGGAGCATCCTGAGATGTCATCAATTGTCATTTTTCATGTTCGGAATCAGTAAGGATGCTATGTCCACATGGATGAGGAGGGTAAGATTTCAGTCTCTAAAGTGGCAATGATGGGTTGACCTTTTCACTTAAAGGGTCTCACATCAACAAATGCGTGTCTGTTCTGGACCAAGAAGAAACAAGTGTTTGCAAAAGAATAGCTTGAAAGGTCAGTGGGACATGTCAGGCATCTCCTTCATGTCCTCAAGTTCGGGTATCCAACATGGTTTTCCTATCCTGAGTGATACTGACAATTTGCCGTGCTCTGTGCCACATGTATACCAAAGGCTTTCCTAAATAAAATATCTAGAAATGGTAACATTCTTGATATGTGTTAAACCGGGGGATGTGAAGGATTTAAAATTAGTCCCTAATGTGCATTGATTTTTTTAAAGACATCAATTTTATAGAAACTTTTGAAGAATTAAAGTGACAGAAAATTACAAAGCACCTTTTCCTTCTGGTAAGAAAGGGTTCTGTATTCCTTTATTGATGAATCTAACATAGAATCAGTACTAATATTGTTTGTATTGTACTTAGTGTTTACAGAGTGATTCACAGATATTCTCCTATTTCATCTGTGCAATGACCTCTGGACGATAAGATTTCCTAGTTATGCTTTTTAATGTCTATTTTTAACTCTGTCTAAAAGCAGATTGATTGAGCCCCATTTGCTCAATTTAGAAGGCTGGACTGATATTGTGTCAGAACATTCCAGGAGGCAGAGGAAAGGAAGAGACTGGGGTTCTACATGATGGAAGCTGCTCCTGAAATGATTTGACCAGCAGTCTTATCCATTTTTCCCAAGGCTGGAAACAAAACATAACCCAAGACAAGGAAAACAGGGAGCCCATGTGACTCCATCCTTGGCACGTAGAGTCACTGCTGTCCTTCTGTGCCTTGGAGAGGAGGATGCTTTGGGTCTCTGTTCTACAAACTCTGTTTTGTTTATCTCCACAGTGTCTTGTTTTACTGGCATATGCTGTAACTTGATTTACATTTCATAGCATTAAAACAAAAATCAAGATCTCTTTATCATTTATTAACTATTTGGTAAAGAGTTTTTGGTGAATATTGAACTTTATTATTAGGTCTTACCATGGCAATGCACAACACCTAGTTCCCCAGATAACAGCAGTGGCTTAAACATGCTAAAATTGTATTTCCCTCTTACATAAAGAAGTCAAGCAATCGGTAGCCCAGGGCTGGTTTGCATGATGGCCCCTGGGTCAGAGAACAAGATGCCTGTTATCTTCAGCCCATCAACCTGATGGCCCAAAGTGGCTGCCTGAGGGTCAACCATCAGGTCCACATTCCAGGCAGCAGAGAGGAGGGAAGAAAGGTGCTTCAGTTCCCTTTTGGGGTGGTTCTGTAAAGTCCCAGGTAGCTTTCCTGCTTTTATCTTGCTTTAGACAGAGGGCTGAGAGACAGCTTGCTATGAGGTAAGCTCAACTCAGGACCAGCCTTCTCCCTCGAGGGGAGGGGAGGGAGTGCGCGGGGAGGAACCGATCATCCTGCACATGGTGTAAGACACCACGATGAGCCGCCGGGGGCCTCTTCAGTCCGCCCATTGCTTTGGGCTGCACTGAGCGGTTGGTAACGGTTGAGATTTTCACGTAGAGGTGCGTGTATGCTTGAACAATTGCTCGGTTCATTTAAACTAGTGGCTACCAGAGCACGTTGGAGAACACATTTGTTCTCACCTTCTAGCCAGTGACCCTCCCGCCAGGTTGCTGTCCTGCTGTTCATTTCCACGTTATTTTCCAAGACTTCCAGAGGAAATGTAAGCAGCCTGATGCTCAAATGCTTTTCTGTGTGATTCCCCCCTTGTTCTTTGAAGGAACAACAAATTGCCTAGAGAAGAGTGGACAAAATTCCAACCCTCCATTTCTTTAAAGCTCTGAGATTTGGTGTTAGGAAATAGAAGAAAATTCCAGAAACACCGTTAAGAAACATTATTTCTTTCAAATGTGATTTTTAACAGCAAAGGACAATATAATTTATAGAACAACTTTTAAGACAATTGAATTGGCAGTAAGTTCACATAATGAAACTTCCAACAAGTCTTTATATTTCTCCTGGAAATTCCTTGGCTATTGGTGTAAATTATTAATAATTAATATCAGCTTTCTATTCTTTCTCTTCCTGTAGTTGTAGAGTTAACGTGAAAATAGCTTGTTGTGTCACTGAGAAAGCCTCCTGGTCAGCCTTCTAGTTAAACAGCTTGTGTGCGTTTCGGTGGCAGGTGTGCTAAATAGTAGTTTTCAGGCACTTGGGGGATGCCCATCACACCAGCACTGTGGGAGCCTATTTCTCACCCACGACCAGGTGAGACCCTCCTTTCCTCCACTGCCTCGCCCAGCCCCCCACATTCTGGTTATTTCTCACCACTCAATTTCATCAGATTCAGCCCTGCACAAGCAGAGCAAGTCTTGGTTTCTCAAAGACCAGGATCTTAGTTCTAGGCTTTCTGTTAAAGGACAGTGTATAAAATCAGGCAAATTTATGTGTCTATTGAGGCCTCGGGATCTCTGCAATTAAAACAAGAAGTTGAGTTACAATACTATTCTTTTCCACTTCTGAATTTCTATAACTCCACACAATAGCTTTTTTATTAATTAGCTAAAAATTTTTCCAGAATATATTTTCCTAAGATTCACAAATATCTGTTACTTTATATTTAAAGATGCTATATTTAAAAAATGGAATAATTATTTACTTTTAAAAAGTAATTTAAGTCAAGAAATGTTTGATACTGAAAGTTTACTATGAGTCCAAGTATGTAAGCTTAATTTTTGTGGTACTGTCGTTAAAACACACAACGTGAGAGTTGTGGGTTAAGTTTTATCTGGGGCAAAATGAGGACCAGAGCCCAGGTGTCAGCATCTCAGAGAGCTCGGAGGAACTGCTCTGAATTTGAGGGGGAGTTCAGCATTATATGAGATTTCATTGAATGCTGACGTGCAGTCAAGTATACGTTAAGTCAGAGGCTGCTGCTATTCGAGGAACAGGTGTCTCTGTTAATGATTTTAGTGCTTTTCTAGATAGGAGGAGATGCAAGAATTTGGGCTCATAAAATTTCCTGAAAATGTCTAACTATCTGAAAGATTTTCTGCCCATTTTCCCAGAGCACAGAGCGCCCCATTCCTGATCTCCACCCTGAACTACTTTCAGAGGGTGTTCAAGGTCAGCAGCTGCAGCGGCTCATGACTTAATCAAATCAGAGGCAGATGACAAGTGCCAACTTTTAGTTGACAATATGTATATATTGTAGGAAAAAATGTTACTTTCCAACCCTACCCCTGTTTTACTTTTAGTTAGAGGTCAACTGATAACTGTTAGATGACTTAAGTCAGATGAGGGGTGAAGGAGTCGTCTCGTGAGCTGGCCAGTGCTCTATGTCAGCCTCCTTGATCACATTCAATTTTCTTTCTGTTCAAACAGCATGCATCTGATTTTATGAAGTTTGGAGACTGTCCTGAGCACATGGGGTCTGGAAGTGGCCCTGTTCCTGTGGTCTTTGTTTATTCTGTGAATTATGGTGTGAATCTTTATGTGCCCAAGCTTCATCATAATTTCAAACTTTAAGGATTTAAATATGGGAGATGGATGCCAAGTTCTGGGAATAGATTTTCAGGATAACAGCCAGGATTGGTAAAAAGTAGGGAGAATGGATACAGCCTTTAAAAAAGAAAAGTTATTTTACAATTTCTGGCAGATAAATTAAAGTCCTTGTTGGGATTCTATCAGGAATGTTTAATTGGGAGACCTACCTCCCATTTTCATGAAATAAAATAATTTTATTATTTGTTTAGTGCCTACTGTCTAACAAATAAGTATCCCCTTTGCATATATTTTTATCATTTAATCTCTACAAAGATTCCCTGGAGAACACACGTGTCACAGGTGAGGGAACCAAGATCATCCAGGGTAAGTGGCTGGAAGGCAGATGGGTTGGAGGGCTTACCCTCCTTCAGGCTGAGACAGAGACACCAAGGTTTATTGACAAGCGTGTAGCTGAAGTGGTTTATTTAATACTTTGCTTCCTTGATGAATTGGATCTCTTGAAATTGTTTATGTCTGTCTTATCTTCCCCTCTCTCCTCTGCCTCAGGACTTCTCCTCGTAAGTAGTATGAATTCAGCCTGAGCTGATTCAGGAAAATCAGAAAATAAAAAATTAGCCCACACAAATGACTTCTTAGTCCTTGTAATTCAGTACTTCCTAAAACTCTCAGAAAAGCAAGGAAGGTGTGTTACCTCGGGGACTGAGTGCATTTGAAGAGTGAGAAATGTTAAGTGTGATCTGGTAAAGGCACAGGATCTATAGACAAAGATCCGGGTTTGGATCCTGGCTCCATCAAGTACTGGAAACATGACCACCTAGAGCCTCAGTTTCTTCATGTGTTAAATGGGCTGATGGGGCTCACTTCCAAGTGGTCAGGTCAAAATTAGATGGTACGAGTGACTCTCAGGCAGAATGCTTGGCAAAGTGCTAGTTGCTCTTGCTGCTTTATAGTGTCCTCTTAGGTAATTCCGTTGTCCATTGGCTTGAGAATACCTCCTCATTTGATTTAAGAAAAATAGCATGCCTTAAGAATTTTAAAAATAAGGAATGAAGATTTACTGATTAATGCTGGGTATATTTTTATAGGTCATTTATTAAAAAAAAGTAGGAGTTCTCTAAACAGAATGTATTCAGTGTGCCTAGAATATGATTCAGTTAAAAATGATTTTCCTTTAAATACTTTTCAGAAATTTTCTGTGGTATTTTTCTTGAAAAGTACTTGAAGATTTCTGAGGAGGTTTTACATTTAGAAAAGTTTATTCTTGTAACAATTGACACATTAAATAAATGATTCAAACCCTGGACATCATAAAGCCCTGGCTTTTTTTTTTAATATATATAATTTTGGTGGTTAGTTCTATGACATTTTATTGGGTAGAATTATCTCCCATTTCCATTTTACAGGCAGAGAAGATGAGTCATACGATACTCACTATACAAGAGAAGCAGAGGCTGATTAATTTGGGCAGAAGAGTAAAACGGTGTGGAGAAAAAAATCCTTGACTCGCAAACTGGACGCATTCTGTGGTGCTGTGCAGCTGAAACGGATTTGATTTTGCTTCTGGGTTATCCTAGGTTTCGGCGCATGTGCCTGGAAATGTCTCTCGGGCAAAGATGCTTATTTAAGAAGATTGTCATTGTAAATGTTCTTAAGAGGATTAAACAAATTCCACAGCAAATAAATGAACATGTTTGGAAGGTTTTCCACCCTCATGTAATTTCCAGAAAACAGACATGATTCACTTGCTAAACCAAACACACAGGTACAATAATGAGCCTGGTTCACATGACTGGACAGCGCGGAGGGAGCCTCATCTATTGCCGTGGGTTACGCTGCAGTAACTGCACCTGAAATTTTAATTAGAATTTATTTACAGCGAGTGCTGCTTCCGCGTTTTTCTCCCCAAAGTAAGGAAGCGCCCTCCTTGCCCGGCCATTAGTCTGCAGATCCCCGCGGCTCACACACTCCCCTGCTCATCAGGAGGCTGATGGAGCCAGTTTGCTTAGACACACTTAGCTACACTCGCAGCGGGGATCATCAGTCTCTTCTGTGTGTTGATCTCCACGTGCAGGGGAGAAAATCGACTTTTGCTGCCGACAAACGCTAATTGACTACCAGTTGTTTCAGAGGGACTGTGATGTTGAAAACTGGTGTCCCATTCATTTTTATATGTTGGATGCTGACAAATTTCACGGCAACACCTGCACGGTAAGTACACCCACCAGGGAGGGTGTCGGAGTTTGAATCTGTGTGTTTTAGTATTCAGATCCTGGCACTGGTCAGTTTACAGTGTTCTCGCTGGGTTTGGGAGACTGTTTCTGGAGCGATTTCTTTGGCTTCCAATAAATTTGCAAAGCCGTCTCCTTCAGTCGATTTCTGATGAGTTGAGTTGGGAGGGGCATGTGAAATTGGGGCGGGCAGAGTGGTGCAATGAAAACTAGCCACCATCTGGTTACCTTTCATTTTTTGTGGGCCAAAAATGCTTGTCTTCTTTTCTTTCCTCCTCCATCCATCCCTTCAGGTCAGGGAGTCGTCTTCAAGAATTTCTTCCTAAAATGTAAAGTAATGATGAAGGCAGTGTGTTTCTGTGGTTGATTTCATTTGATTTGCTTTCATTGTTAAAGATTTTCTGGTGAGGTTCTTATGAGCTCTTAAAAGCTGGAAGAGCAGCAATACCAAGGAGAGAAAGTCAGAGAAACGAGTCAGCGGCCCCTGTGAGGTCTGCAGGATGAAGGCAGTAGGTGGGGCGGAGGCAGCATCGTGGCCTCCCCTGCAGCCCTGAGGGCAACGTGCGCATGTAAAGCCAGCGTCTCTTGTCACCATGTGTTCTAACAGGACTCCCACTAAAGGAATGCTAGGAGATTTGGGGAGGCCTTACCTTTTACCCTCTTGCCAAACATCTTTAATGCTGACTGTATTTATTCAAGATGACACAGAGATCACCTGCAGAGTGTGAGGAAGCGGTGCTTGCTTCCTGACTTGCCCGCCCCAGGCTCACTCATCAGACACCTGATTCTTGCAGGCACTGCAGTGCCCGTGGGGGGCGCTCTGCTCCTGGGGGTCTCTGCTACTGTGGGGGGAGCTCTGCTCCTCGGGGAGCTGGGCACGGGAGTGCGCACATTGGAGCCGGTCGCACCATCGCTGATCCCACTCCAAATGGTGAGATGAGCCCTTTGTGTAAGTAGTAGAGGTGGGATCCAGAGTCTTCCTGTGTCTAAGGAGTTCTGCAGTAAAGCCAACTTGGAGGAAAGAAAGAAAATGCCTACTGTCCCATGACTGTGTCCTAAGGGTTTAAAGCTCACTGTGGAGCACACGTGAGATCTCATTCAGTAAATACTCTGGGGTCTTGATTCTGACTTGTCTTGAATTTGGCATTCTCATGTTATTTCTCTTAAAATATGTCTAAGCAATCATTTTTGTGTGATGGTTATGTGTGCGTAAGGGTCCTGAAGAAACTGTTGTGGATGGAAGTGTGGGCATGAGTGGTACCAGAAGGCCTGGTGGCCCTGGGGGCTGCCCGAGCTCCACACCATTTGTCACCAGCAGTCTTTCAGATTGCATCTTATTCCAGAGCTCATCGGGGCTCCCATCTCTCACTACGTGTCTTGAGAGAATATTTGTTCAGAGGGGAGGGGATGGGGTGCTTCCAAGTTTGGGTTCTGGGATTCCCTGTCTAAAGGTGGCACTGGCACAAATCATTTATTCATGGAGTAATGAAGCCCCCCAGTCTCGTGGCTAATTGGGACTCCCTGTCCTTCTTCATGTTAGGAGCTGGAGGGCATGGGTTAGGCCCCCAAAGCTGTTTTTTGGTGAGATTTCAGCCCTATCACACCACCTGGGTTGTCCCGTTTCAGTCACATGACTTTGATTTTTGCAGGTAGGTGTGAATCCTGTATAGTGCCTGGGACTTCCAGGTTTCCCCTACAGTAGGGACACTGAAGAAAGTTCACCCCATAAGGTGTGTTCGGGGGCCTCGAGGACAAGTAGGGACCCACAGACAGATGTCTGGATGGGTGGCGATCAGGCCCGAGTCTTGGAAGAACAGAGATTCCATTACTGTTTTAACAGTGAAATTAAAGGAGTAATTCTGGAAGGTCTGATGCAACTGAGATTAAAATTATTATATGGTTTTTATTGTTAGCAGGAGTGGTTTTTAACCCTTAGACCCACTCCCCCCTATTTATAATAAATATTTTGTAACCTTTCTTTTCTGGTGCCCGGAAGTGAACGTCATAGAAAATGTAACCTAACTATAAATATGATAAACAAATAGACAGGTTGATGGAAAGATGTGGTGTCTAAATTCTTATATTATGGGGTATTTTATATTCTATGCTAATTAGTGACCTCTCAGGACAAAAGGAACAAACAAAGGGAGTCACTTCTAATAAACTATTTTTCCAAGCCTTACCTAACTGGGAAACAAGTGGCTTCAGAATGTTAGAGCACCTCCCATGTCCCCGGGGATATCTCCTTGTCAGAGTTACACTTGCTGATGGTGTCCTGTGCTAAGTGCAAGCAAATGCGGTTCGGAAGCTGCCCAGGGGCTGACTCCGGGGATTCCTTCTCCGTCGCAGCTGTGAGGGAGCCTTGTCTTTCCTGATCACAACCACAGAGGCGATTTTGAATCTCTTAAAACTGCCATACCAGTGTATATCACAACCCTCACAAGATACGTTGAATAAAGTAGAAAACTTTAAGTGTCTCCTTTAGGACAGAAATAGGGTATAAAAGAAATAAATTAAAAAATTCTAGTGCCCAAAAAAGTGCTACATTACACTGGCTGCATTATAAGGTTAGAAAACTTCATTACCGTTTTACACACCACATCTTGTAGTTAGATTTTATTTATCTTTTTTTCCCTAAAGAAAAAACAATCATTTGATGAGTTCTTGTGTCAGAGGTGACGAGCAGAGAGCGAGTGTAAAACCGGGAATCGTGGTGCTGGTTAGTCTAAGACCATCTCTGTCACTGCGCAGATCATCTTTACTCATTTTACTGCACTTTTTGGAATCACCTTCTCACTTGGAAAAACCCCTGTGACAGTTGGATTTGCTAGTAAAACAATTATTTTCTTACCTAGAACATCAGTGATGTTTTCAAGATGATAAAAAAAATTTGCCCATGGCATTTAAACAGTTGCTTGTTGTCGTAACTCATGGCTCACGGTCTCGTATTTGTCACAATTGGAGAACTGTGTTTTCTTTGTGCAAATTCTCATTGCTTTGGTGACGCAGGGACACTTGTCCTTACTGGATGGAGTATGATAGTAGTTTTTTGCATTCTCTCCCTAAATCTGGAGTCCTGTGTTATGTTTCCTGTTAACTTAAAAAATAGGAATATTGTTATTTACCTAAATATCTAACCTCACACCAGTGGTGCATATCAAATTGGTCCAAATAGGAATTCCAATGTTAAATGAAACAGTAATTTCACAACCCACTTTTCCAAAAATTTGGATTGATGGTTCAATTATACCAGGGACATTAGCTGTTTTAATTGAATCAATCATTGCTTTCTTCAATAAAATTTTCCATTCCATCTGCTCTTTTGGTTTATTGTTCTTCAGTGTTTCATTTGCTTTCTTTCCCAAAAATATATGATTTTGGCTTTTGTCATTGAAAACCCTTACTGGTTTTGCTACCTCATGCTGGAGAGGAAGGCTTGTGACTGTTTTATTGTCACTGGTTTCATGGTTGTATGAGTGCTTAATGACACGTTGCAGGGGTGTGGAGACCTAATGAATTGTGTACATAAAAGGCTTAGTCTACACTGAGTGCAGGGTTAGTGTTCGCAGTCCATGTCATCAGTATCATAATTAATCCATTACAATCATCATCTATTAATCAGTGTTTTCCTTCTAACGTCTCCAGGAGAGGAAATGTAGTAGTCTAAATGCAAATCTTTGCCAAACTTTCAGTCAATTCAAAACCTTTAAAGCTTTGCTGTCAATAGGACTGTGTGCCTTCTATCCCTAATTCTGCTCCTCCTGACCCAGGACGCGGTCTCCACAGCTGGTGATCCGTGAGACACTGGATTCTTGATCCCATGGCTCTGTGTGTTCTGAGACATCTGGGGACTTCAGCACTGTTTTAGGGGCTTTGGGTCCCACCTCTTCATAGCATTGCTGAGATGAGATCTGTGGGTTCACCCTCATTCTTGAGTGTATTGTGCATTTTTTCTAGAACCAACACACGCCACCGTGGCAGCACTGCTTTGACCACGTGCTGGGGCAGCGTGTGCTTGTCAGTTCTTGGGTTTAAATTTTCTGTTCAAATTTCTAAAATGGGGTATATTGACAGACACACTCCATGTAAACAGAAGCTCTGTGGGGTTTTCAGCAACTTCTAAGAGCATAAATATTCCTGAAGCAGCTAATCTTCCTCCCAACAAGTGAGGAGCAAGCCGGCAAGTCCTGGGCGCCTGTGGCGGCCAAGCTGTGCAGCCCAGGCTGCTCACCGAGGAGCAAGGAGAAAATCTTAAAAACCTACTTCCATGCCGTCTTTCACAGAATCTCAGAAATGAACGTTTTAATATCTAAAGAGGGGTGATTTTTTAAAATAAATTTTTTATTTTTTTCCTTTTTCAGTTTTATCAGGTAGAATTTTTACAGTTCAACGTCACATACACATATTGCATGTAAATACATGTATAGAGCATACTGCATTTTTTAGTTTACATATATGTACTAATTATTGTTTCTAAGAAGAGATTAGAGCTTTAGATTTTTAAAATTAGTTACCAGAGGAATAAGGACATCTACAAAAGAATAAACAGAATATGGTAATCCAATCACAAAGGACAGTCAGATGTGCTTGCATATATTCAAGAAATCAAAACAGTAGTTAGTTCATTTGTGGTCTTATTATTATTGCTATTAATTTTAGATTCCCCATAAATGAAGTCATATGGCATTTTTCTTTCTCTTTCCACCCCACTTCACTTAGAATGACAATCTTCAGGTCCATCCATGTTGCTGCAAATGGCATCTTTTATGGCTGAGTAGTATTCCATTGTATATATGTATCACCTCGTCTTTATCCAGTCATGTGCTGATGGACATTTGTGCTGTTTATATGTTCTTTGTTCTATGTCCCTTCTGGCAACAATTACGGATTTTAAATATTTTCCACCTTAAAATCCTTCCTGAAGGAGATGTGGTAACTGGAATCAAAAACAGTTACAGCACAGGGTTGTTTGTGATGGGCCCTGGGGTCTTGGTAGAAAGGTTGGCAGAAAGGATTTCAGATTCTGATCAAATGAGTCCTCCTCTTGTAGCCCTGCTGACCGCCTCTCTCACGGCCTGCCCTGCAAGTCTGACCAGTCCCTTTTGTGAATCCTACTGTATTGTGCACAAATTTTGTCCAACTGGTGTCATCCAGTAGGGACCTTAAGTGAGGCACCCAAACTCCTGTGTTGGTTTCTTCCATCAGCCCTTAACTTCCTTGGGAGCCAGGACTGTCTCATTGCCCCAAGGATCCCTAATGCCTAGTGAGATGCCTGATAAAGCTGGTACTTAATGAGCACATGGGTCAAATGGAAAAACCTGATCAAAAAAAGGCCCTCATTTTTCAGACATGCCTACTTGAGCACATAGGGTAAAATGACATGTCTTCTTGGATTTGCTGTCAAATACTTCAACAAAGGACAAATAAAAGAACAAAGGTCTGAATAAAGGAAATATGGAAAAGTTTGTGAATTCCTTTATCTGGGTGATGGGCTGATTGTACTATACTTACTGATGTATACTTAAGTTAGTTTATAATTTTACTGTCATTAGCTGAATAGCAAGTATTAAAACGTATTAATTGAAAACCTTAGAACTGAACAAACTTACCCCACACAAAATCCTTAATATCCTAGTAGTTTGTCTTTCAGAAATCTTTTCCCACAAAGACAAGAAAAAAGGGAAAGGCAGATCCGTGCAGTATTTCCACGTTGTCAAAGACCAAAGGCCGATACAAAAGAAGAGATTGTAAAAAAGATAAAGAGGCTGAAATCAATGTCCGGGAAACCTAGCTAACAATCCTAAATGGCCCAACTTAACTAACCTCAGCACTGCTGCATCAAGAATGGGGCAAATAGCACCTAGTGGATTTTTTTTTTAATAAATAAATAATAATCCAGTTCCTACCACAGGCAATTATGAGAAGACTGAGTATAATTTCTAACACCAACTATTGTACAAATCATAATTTCTACTTGATTCAAACTGCTTCTTCTATAAAATTTGAATCTTTTTATTCTTAAGACAAATTTGTGGCCTATGACCTAGTGATAAAATTTTCAACTCGCTTGTATTAAAAAAGGTTCACCATAGTGAGAGTTTATTACATCAAGTATTCCTTTTTGGGAAACCCATGTGCCTTGCCACTCTCTTTCATAAGATTTCCTGTGGAAAATTCAATCCTTCATTCAGGAAAAGGCTGAGCAATATATCTCATGGAAAACCTTCATAAACTGCAACACAAGAAAATGAAAATGACAGTGAGCAGCCCGTGAAGCCGGCAGACACACAGCGCACGGCTGTGTTCCCGCCTCGAATTTCTTTAACCAGCAGGGAAAATGTGCATTTCAAGAAATAGACATAAACAATTTTCAGGACCTGAGCACACAATTTCCCTTTCAGGGTTTAGTGGGCTTCCATTTAATTCTATGAGAAATGTTTAAAACAACAGAACAACAGCTGAGATAGGGTTTAAAGTAACTTTTATGTCTTAGTGAAAATAAAGCCAACTGATAGTTATCATTTTTACTTTATTTGATCTCACTCTCTTACTTTACCTCCCCAACCTCCTCCAGAAAATGATTGTGAACATCCCCTCCTGTGTCAGAAGGCTAAGTAGAAAGTACCAATCAAATGGAGGTGGGCTTTGTTGTTTTATTTTTCAAAACAAACAAGTTTAATTCATGTGATTTAATAATTTACATCAGAAACAAAGTCTACTCAATAAATGGTAGCCAACACATGTCATCATAGCTGCTCATCAGGTTTGGCCCCACGTTACACACTTTTACATGGACATGTGCCATGTGCTGTCATGGGAAATGGTGAGTGGGGACAGGGCCTCTGCTCTCACATGGCACACAGCCTGGTGGGGAGGTGGTGTTCAATCATTGCCCTTTTTTTTAATATACTTACAAATTATGGGAAATGCTATTTAAAAAGAACAAAATGAGTCAATGAAAGTGAAAAATACAAGGACAGTATTTAGGCTGAGGGAAGACAGGGAACCTCTTTGAAGAGCTGACACTCCACTGAGACCCAAAGGACAACTCCGGTGCTGCAGGTGAAGGGCAGGGACACATTGATAAAGGGCTGATATCCAGAATATACCAAAATCTCTTTAAACTCAACAAGAAGGATGAACAACCTGATTAAAAAATGAGCAAAATTCCTGACACAGATCTCATCAAAGAAAAAATCTAGATGCCAAAGAAGTCTATGGAAAGATGCTCCACAGCATCTGTCATCAAGGGGATGCAGACTGAAACAGCGAGGTACCACTGCACACCTGTCAGAACTGCCAAAACTCTGAACACTGACAGCACCAAATGCTGGTGAGGATGTGGAGCATAAGGAATTCTCATGCATTGCTGGTGGGAATGTAAAATGGCCCAGATACTTTGGAAGACGGTCTGGCAATTTTTTACAAAACTAAATGTACTCCTAACACATGATCCGGCAACTGTGCTCCTTGGTGTTTACTCGACGAAATGGAAACTTATGTCCACACACAAAACTGCATACAGATGTTAATAGCAGCTTTATTCATAATCACCAGAACTCAGAAGCAACTAAGCTGTTCTTCAGTAGGTGAATGGATTAACTGTGGTCCAGCCAGAAAATGGACTATTATTTGGTGCTAAAATGAAATGAGTTATCAAGGCATGGAAAGATAAGGAGGAACCTTAAATGCATATTACTAAGGGAAAGAAGCCAATCTGGGAAGGTTCCGCAACTGTCTGATTCCAACTGTATGGTGTTCTGGGAAAGGGAAAACCACAGAGACTAAAAGATCAGTGGCTGTCAGAGGCTAGAGGGGAAGGAGCAATGAATGAGGTGCAGCACGGAGCATTTTAAGGTCACTAAGACAGACTACTCTGTATGATGCTGTGACGGTGGATACATGTCATTGCACATCTGTCCAAACCCACAGAGTGCACACCACCAAGTGTAAATCCTAGTGTCAAGTATGGGCTCTGGGTGATGATGACGTGTCAGTGCAGGTTCACCCATTGTCGCAAATGCATGCTCTGGTGCAGGCGTCAATAGTGAGGAGGCTGTGGGGACAAACTGCAGTTCATACACTGAATCCAGCCCCAGACACCGCTGTTAATAAAGCTCTGTGGGTGTGTGGAATGTCCGGATGCTCTGGCATCTGAACAGCAGAGCTGAGCAGCTGCACCAGAGATCAGGAGGTTTGCAGACCCTGAAATATTTACTCCCAAGCCCTTGACAGAAAAAGTCTGCTGAGCCCTATTCTAAACGAATCAGAATTCACCCTGATGAGACAGGACAGCAGGGCCCAAACCAGGCATGGTTAATGGGACTGAAGCAATGTTTTAGTTCCAACACCTTTGCTGAAGTCCTGCAGATCCAGCGACAGACTGTAGCCAGGAAGCGTCTGCAGAAGGAGTCGGTAGCAGGTCTTCCCTCCAGGCTCCAGGATGCCGGGGGCCGCGCGCTGCACGGGGGCCACCCGCTTGAAGAAGGCGGACTTGCGGTGGAAGCCGATCAACTCATAGAGCTCGGAGAGGATGCTGCACTGCTGAATTCTCTCCTAGGAATGCTGAAGCACAGGGAGAAAAGCAACAAGCATCTGAACGAAACATGTAATTGAAAAAAGACCCATAAAAAATTTTCCCTTAAAACAGAGACCGAACGACACAGGAAGGAAGAGGAAGGCTGACTTCATGCACTGATGGGACCGGATGCAGAAATGCAGGGAAGCAGCGCTGTGCGGATGCTCCAGACCCCCTCTGGGCCCCACCTTTCCGCGTTCCGCCTCTCCTTTTACTAGAAAGTTCCGTATTCCCTGAAACAGAGGAATCTGCTACCTAAACATGGGACACAGAGAAGGGAAAAAGGAAAAGGACGGGAAAGTAAAGGAACAACAGTTCATCTACACCCTAGGGTTTGGGCGGGACTTTCACCAAACACACAACCTCTCAAAGCACAGAGCACACAGTGAGAGGCTGACAGAGTGACTGCGACTTCTGCTCCTTAAACACAAGCTACCTGCCAGCACACGCTGTGCCCGTTACTGAATCATTACAATCATTTCAGAAACTATTACTACCCCAGCTCACAGGCAAGGAAATCTGAATCTCGGGGAGGATTTATTATCATCCTGGACAAATTCCCATGGCCCAGAAGTGTCAGAGCCTCCGGCAGACCCTGGACTAAAATGCTTCTCATCACCACGGGCCCTGAGCCTCAGGCTGAGGCCACGTTAGGTCTGCAGCGGCCCAGAGCATGAGTCTGTGGGACAGGGAGTGGTCCCATTTGAAGTGCCAGGCCAAGGCCCTCAGGAACATATGTAATGAAACCAAATACCCAAACTCATTTCCAACGCACTTCCCTGTCCGGTAGGACTGCTCAGCACATCTGGCTTATCACCTGTGCACAGGCTGTGCAAGGGGCCCAGACAGTGACGTGACGTCCCCATGGAAGTGGCTCAGAGACCGTTTCATCACAGGACAGACTCTCCCGGCTTCCAACGTTAACTCTCCATTCCATTTCCAACTGGAAAGTAAGTTTAGACTTGTTTTCCTCTCCAGAAACAAAGACAGTGGTAACATCAGCGGGAAACTCAAGACTGAGGAAGAGTCTCCTGGACATTTGGAAGGATAGGCTGGGGAGGGAACAGAGATAGGGATCAGAAAGACCCGTGTTCCAGTCCAAAGTCTGCACATCACTCGCTTTGACAGTTTCCTTATTAATACAGGTGATAAAATCTAATTATGATTGTTTTGAAAACTAAAAGAAATAACGTATGCCACTAGCATAGGTGTAAAATCCTCCATGAGTGTTCCAGAAATGGACGTGACCATGGTTAGATACTGTCTGCCAAGTCTTGTGTGCTAAGCTCACATCAGCCAGCCAGAGATGTGCCAGAGAATGCCTCAACAGCCAGCAGCCTTCTCCAACTTGGAAACTCACAGTTTCCGAAGAACAGGCAGTGGTGGATGCTTTGGGACACTGTGGAGGTAGCACTCCAGTGATGACTTTAAAAAGCTGGGGAGAATTTAGGGGACCATACAGTTCAAATACAGTAAACTCATTCCATGTCTACAAATATTCATCTGTAGCCATGATGATTCAGAGAGGAAATACATATTCAAACGTACATCATTTTCCCACATAAGTGCATCAAAACAATTTGGAAAGAATGTAACTTTCTTCTCTAGATCACACAGTGGGGATTACAAGGTTTGTATTGACAGCACTACGTGTAAATCATCTGCAAACGTAACTGGGTCCATTATCAGTCATCATCATTTGAAGGGAAGGATGGAAAAGAACAAAGCCAAGCTAATACGCTCCGGTAATTTGTTGGGTTATGATGTCACAGAGGAGACGGACAGCTCAACAAGGAACCACTCTGCCGTGATCACGGAGCCGGGGAACGGGATGGGCGGCAAGATGTATGGCGCAGCCGTAGCTGTGCCCGCCCTTCTAGGCAGGTACCCAGTCACTTTGACAAGGTGTCAAAAGTGTATGCCCACGTCCTCATCACCTGTCATGCATTAAAGAGAAATGGAAACCTATTAACGGCCAATAACCTCGGTGGGTACACCGTCCAAAGAGCAACGTCACAGTTTGACAACTGGCCATCCCGGTTCCCTGGGCTTCATTCTTGGAGAACCTTAAAAACCACTCCTCTGTCTTCAAGAAGTGCTGCCTACTTGTCCTATATTTGGCTCAGGGATACAGCACGTTCACGTGGACTTTAATGTCTGCACAGATTTGACTGTCTTTCTCCAGGTTCACTTGTCCATTCTGAAGAGGCCTGAGTTAAGTCCAAATTCCATAAGATCAATTCCCTCCAGTGACAACTCAACGAGTCTGCAATTACAAACCAACTGAACAGGACTGTCCTCAGCTAAAAATGTCACCCGCCCTTCACTGCTTTCTTAATCTCCTGTCCTGGCTAATTGCAACAGTCTAACACCACCCTCCACCAAGTTCCCCAACTATGTCAAATAGAAAGTAAGGTCCATAAAAGAGGTGACAACTCCATAGTCACATCTGAATTCCTAGCATATATTAATGTCAATAAATAGAACTATGATTATGGCTTCTTTCCTTTAAAACCTTTCTGGTTATTTAAATGAGACCATGGAAGGGAGGTGTTTGGGTCCAGTATCTTGATCCAGAAGACTCTGGAGACCTTTTTCGGAATGGCTGCCCACTGATTCATTCAAAACACAACTTCTCTTTCCGGGAGGAGCTGTGATTTTCTGCCAGGAGTTTGTTGTCAGTCTCATGCCAGAACAGATTTAAACTAAATACTTACATTGGATATGTTATTTTTCCCCGCTTCCAAAAAAATTGACTTTCCTTACTTCCTTGCCTTGAGGAATGCTTTTTTACTTTTCTTTCTAATTCACCCTTTTATAAAGCAGGATTCTCAGGATGTGCTTGGCCTTACATAAGAACAGCCATCCAACTCCCAGTGTGAGAGGCCTGGGGCTCACCTCCTGCCCTCCTGTCAAGGCAACTGAAACTCAGTTCAGGAGCCAACTGGCCCCCAGGGCTTCTAAGGCTCGCGTATCTCCCAGAATCCCTGCTTTCTGGTTGACTTGGCTTCTGAGGATTTCCCCTCACTTTCTTGACAATTAGCTGTGCAGCTTGAAAGATGAGGAAGGAAGGTCTTATTTCTTAATCAGCATTTTAAGGAACTTATGTAATGAAGGTTTTCAAGAGTTTCTAGAACCCTCCATTGCAGAGACAGAAAACACACTAGATATATTCTAAATCTAGCTATCATGTGCATTTTTTATTTGCTTTTGTTTTCTTAACTGCTAACAGACATTTTTGAATTAAAAAATAAAATAAGGCCCCAAATAGGATAGAACATTGAAGAGGAAACAAAATTAAAGGGGAAAGACAGAAAAATGATAAGTACTCTACAAAGTTAATAGAAAAAATACACTATGGATCAGATCAGCAGTTCTCAGTAACAGCTAATTGAAACCTGACCATGAGGTAAAATGTCTCTCCTGTCAGGAGACGGCCAACAGAAAACAGAATTAAATCAACAAACTAAAATTCTAAGTCTGGCGAAGTAGAGAAGTCTACCAGCTAAATGTGTTTTCTTCTGGAAAAGAGGGAGACTCACAAGATCTTTTCTGTGGAGCCTGAGCCCAGGTGAGGATGGTGAATTGAGCTCTGTAAGTACCCAATTAGCAAAGTGAGTGATGAATAAAGAGACGTGAGCTTTGATGACAGAGATGATACTACTATTCACTTGTCCTGTAAGTATGTCTTCACGTTCAATGATCAATACCTTGGCGTCCTCAGGGATTGAGATTATAGGAAAATGCACAGCCCGGGCCTAGACCTCCTCTGTGATTGTGGCACTGCACTTAGATGTTTCAAGGGCACCACCAACTCCACCCTCTGCCTCTCCCAGCTCAGTCCCATCACTCACAGATGTGACGGGACCCCTCCTTCAGGGCCCAATTTCCTCAGTCAATGAGTCACACCACCCAAACCTCACCTACAAAGTTCTCACTGGCACTCCCTCAGCACTGACTGTGTGCTGGGGACCACGCTGCACATTGTGCACACGTTATCTCACTGGATCTCCACAGAAGTCCTGGGAAGTCGGTATATCACTGCTTCAAGTAATAAGATAAATTGTTTCACTTCCTTGAGTGCGTCATCCAAAGTGACATGGCTACTGAGCCACAAACCTGGGACTGAAAACCATTTGAAAATTGAACACTGCTACACCTCATAGCCACCCTACTCTGACTTATCACATCACCTCCTGCCGAGCCTTCTAAATGTTTCTAAGCATTCTACAAGACAAAAGTGATCTACGAGAGCACCCCTCTCCCCTATTTAAATTCTGACAATGACGTTCCACTTCCCTTAGGAGAAAGCCCCACCGGGCCTGAGCACAGCCCAACGGCCCGGCATCCGCGTTCCCTGCGCGGCCGCGCCGCCTCACCCACCACGCAGTGCTACACGTGCCGTGTCCAGGACAGGGATGCTGACTCCGTACAACCCGGGGCTCGTCTTACTCAAACAATGATCAACCTCTTCAGTGCTGACTCTCAGAAAAATGTTTTCTCTGGATGAATCAGTATCTTTTTCCTTACAACTTCCCATCATTGATAATGAGCTCCCCCCAAAAGAGAGAAAACCTAATACTCAGACTCCTTATCTGTAAAGTGTGAATAACAAGGAAATATGAGAGGTTTTAAGCGGAATAATATTCATGTGAGGCTGAGGGACAATTCCCAACATACAGTAAGCACTCAATATGTGCTTACTTAATATTAATAAAATAGATTCCATTCCAGCAACCTTAAATCAATGCTTTATGGCTTTGTCCAAAAGACTACCGACAAACTATTGGACGAACCCCTTTGAGCAGATCCACCCAAGCGTACTGGGATAGGTAAGACTTGACTCCAGTTACAGCTGCAGCCAACCAGCACTACGGGGCGGGGGCAGTTTGCTCAAACTCTTACATGTTGTTTGAGCATTTAGTTGTAGTTATTGAATAAAGACAGGTATTATATAGTCAAAGCTCCTGAAACATAAATCTTCAAAGATTGATGCAAATTAGTTTCAAGTACAACACTCTCACTAGAAATTATTTGAAAATTATAGTCTTAGCTCCTCCACACATCGAAAGGGCATTTTCTTAATGTATCTGACTATATACACTGAAAGGATTGTTTAAAAGAAATTAAGATGAAGCCATAATGAATAAGCTTTCAGTATAATCTGCACAAAGCCCCACCCAAGGGTCTCACTTCTCACTTCCACATAAGTGTTCAGGTAGCTTAACCTGGGTCTTGGTTTCTTATGACACGGGGGTGGGAAGAATTGTGGATAGATTTATGTAGCAAATATAAATCTAGGGTATTTGCTGTGTAGGAATCCTAGAAATAAATAAATTGATATATAGTCCCACCCTTAGGAAGCTCAGCCTTTCCAACTACAACAGCATTAAAAATAAAATGAGAGATACATTTAAGAAAATTTTACAAGATTTGCACATTGAACATTTTGAAGTATCACCAAAAAAAATTAAAACATCTACATATATGGAAGGCATCCCATGTTCATGGAATGGTAGACAATATTGTTAAAAATGTTAAGACTCCGAAAGTGATCTACAAATTTAATGGAATCCCTATCAAAATTCCAGCTGACTTCTTTGCAAAAATTGAAGGACTGATGCCAAAATTTATATGGAAGTGCAAGGGACCCAGGTCAGCCAAAACAATCTTGAAAAAGAAGAGCAAAGTTGGAGGACTCACTCAATGGTTACTACAAATCTATAGTACTCAAGTCATTATGGTACTGGCATAAGTTTGGATGCATAAATCTATGAGAAACAATAAAAAATCCAGGGGGGAAACTTACATTTACAGTCATTTTTCCAGAAATGTGCCAACAAAACTCCATTGAAAGAATAGTCTATTCAACAAATGGTGCAGAGACACCTGGGTATCTGAAGGCAAAAGAATGAATCTGGAATCTGGACCCCCGTATTTTATATAACAAATAAAATATTAATTCAAAATGGATCACAGACGGAAACGTAAGAACTAAATGTATAAACATTCTAAAAGAAGACATAGTTTAAATCTTTGTGGTTCAAGGATATGCTATGGCTTCCTAGATACAATACCAAGAGCACAAGTGAAAAAAAGAAAGATAAAATTGACTTCATCAAATTTAAAACCATTTGTTACAAAGGACATCATCAAGAAAGTGAAATGAAAGGGGAAGGGTGTAGCTCAAGTGATAGAGTGCGTGCTTAGCAAGAAAAATAAAATGAATAAATCTAATTACCTCCCCTAGAAAGAAATTGTTTTAATGTTTAAAAAAACTAAAGTGAAACGACAATCTGCAGAATAGGAGAAAAATTTTGCAAAGCATATATCTAATAAGAGACTAGTATCCAGGATATAAAACAAATGCTTATAACTGACCAATACAAAGAAAATCGACCCAATTTTTAAATATGCCAAGTATTTAAATAGATACACAATTGGCCAATAAGCATATGAAAAGATGCTCAGCATCACTAGCGAAATCAACATCAAAATGATATCTGATTTTACACTCACTAGGATGGTTATAATCAAAACATGGACAATAACAAGTGTCGGTCAGGAGGCAGAGAAATGGGAACCCTCAATACGCAGCCATTGGAAAGGGGCAATGGTGCAGCTTCTTTGGAAAAGCCTGGTGTTTCCTCAAAAGGTTAGAATTATATGGCACAGCAATTCCACTCCTACATATAGAGTCATCCCTCAGTATCCTCGGGGGGTTTGTTTCAGGAACCCCCCACCCTGGATACCATAATCCAAGGATGTTCAAGTCCCTTTACACTCAGCCATCTGGATCCATGAAGTGGAAACTACAGAAATGGCGGGCCAACTGTACAGCCAACAGAATGAAAATATATTCTCACAAAAACTTGCACATCAATATTCATGGCAGTATCATTCAGAGTAGCCAAAGGTTACAAACAATATCCATCCATCAATGAACGGATAAACAAAATTACCAAGAATAGTCCCACAAACTTTTGGTCATTAAATCTTTGACAAAGGAGGTGAGAACATACAATGGATTAGACAGCCTCTTCAGAAAATGGTGTTGGGAAAAGTGGACAGCTGAATGTAAATCAATGAAGTTAGGCCACTCCCTCACAGCATACACAAAAATAAATTAAAATGGCTTAAAGACTTAAACATGTAGACAAGACACTATAAACCTCTTAGAAGAAAACATAGGCAAAACATCTGACATACATCTCAACAATGTTTTCCTTGAGCAGTCTACTCAAGCAATAGAAATTCAAGCAAAATAATACAAGTAGGGTCTAATTAAACTTACAAGCTTTTGCACAGAAAAGGAAACAAAAAGCAAAACAAAAAGACAATCTATGGAATGAGAGAAAATAGTTGCAATAAATGAAACTGACAAGGGCTTAATTCCCAGAATATGTAAACAGCTTTTACACTTAATAAGAAAGAAAAACAAACAATTCAATTCAAAAATGGGCAGAAGTCCTAAAGAAACATTTCTCCAATGAAGACATACAAATGGCCAATAGGCACATGAAAAAAATGCTCAATATCATTATCAGAGAAATGCAAATCAAAACTGCAATCAAGACTCAACTCTCACCAGTCCGAATAGCCATCATTCAGAAGTTCACAGACAGTAAATGCTGGAGAGGCTACGGAGAATTGGGAACCCTCCTGCACTGTGGTGGGAATGCAGTTTGGTGGAGCCATTGTGGAAAACTGTATAGAGGTTCCTCAAAAGACAAAAAATTGACCTCCCATATGACCCAGCAATCCCACTCCTGGACATATATCCAGAAGGGACCCTAACTCAAAAAGACACTTTTACCCCAATGTTCACAGCAGCACTATTTACAATAGCAAGACATGGAAACAACCTAAATGTCCACTGAAAGATGACTGGATAAAGAGACTGTAGTATATTTCTCCAATAGACTACTATTCAGCCATAAAATAATAATAAAGTAATGCCATTTGCAGCAACATGAATGGACCTGGAGAATGTCATTCAAAGAAAAGTAAGCCAGAAAGATAAAGAAAAATACCATATGAGATCGCTCACATGTGGAATCTTAAAAAAAAAAATCAAAAATCAAAGACACAAAAAGATAAACTTATCTACAAAACAGAAACAGACACAGAGACATAGAAACCAAACTATGGTTACCAGAGGGGAGAGGGTGTGGGAAGGAATATATTGATAGTTCAAGATTTGCAGATACTGAGTATGTATAGAATAAACCGCAAGTTTATACTGTATAGCACAGGAGAATATATTTAATATCTTATAGTAACTTATGTTTAAAAGAATATGAAAATGAATACAGGTATGTTCCTATTTAACTGAATTGTTGTGCTGTACACAAGAAACTGACACAACATTATAAACTGACTAGACTTCAATGAAAGTATTTTTAAATAGACCAAAAACGAAAAAAAAGAAAAAGGATATTATGAAACCAAAAGAATAAAGTACTGGCTCAGGCTACATTATGGATGAACCTTGAAACTTTATGCTAAAATAAGCCAGACACAAAAGGGCTAATTGTGCCCTTTAAGGTGAACTGTATCTAAGCGTTTACTGTACTACTTCTGTAAATTTTCCGGAGGTTTGAAGTCTATCAATATCAAAATAAAATGTATTATTCATTAAAATCATAAAAAGCTTCCTCACAGGAGGGCTTTAATTATTAAATGCAGAAATGCATGTAAAGTTCCTGGAAAAACACTATGCACGTCCACACACAGACACTGCTGTCACTGCCGCTCAGAGGGTGGTGCCAGCGCTGATGAGGGCTGCCTCCACTCGCTGCCCTGCAGACAGGAGTGAGGGCCTGGGCTCTGACAGGCAGGGTGAGCGTGACCCTGGGTCAGACACAGCCATGCCCCAGACTCTGCGTTACCCAACTTTCTTATACAAACTGCAACATGTAATGTAAGGCTACAGGGATGTATCTTACAACACAGGGAATACAGCCAATGTTTACAGTAACTATAAATGGAGCATCTATTGTACACCTGAAACATATCATATTTCAAATCATCTATATCTTTGTAAAAAATTAAAAAATAATTTAAAAATGTTATCACTTTAATATTCAATTCGGTATTTAAGTAACTACTAAACAGCTTAGAATGTATAAAAGCATTTAAGTGTGCTGTTTGTTTACATATTTATTTACTTTCAGCCTCCTGCTAGAAGAGAAATTAAACAATTTTTTTAAACACACCTTAACAACCATAACAACAAAAAGGCAAAACTGAAAGTGAAGAGAAATTGGAGATTCAATACTTAAATGAAACCAGGGGGAGGTAAAGTCATAAAAATGGATTCCCTGGAGTCAGGGCAAGTGTTAAAGGCCGACTAGAAATTCAGCTGTAAGATTCTTGGCAGCTACAGCAAAAAGAAAAGATCATGGGGGGGTGGTAGAGAGTGTGCTTAGCGTGCACGGGGTCCCAGGTTCAAGCCCCAGGGCCTCCACTAACAGATAAATACACCTAATTACCTACCCCCCCAAAAGAGTCCCAAAGAAAAGAAAAAGAGAAATTTCTTTCCAAAAAAACCTGATATTAAATTTGGATTAAATACTTAAAAAAAAAAAAAGAAATATAGAAAAGATGAATGACACTGTGAAGGAAAAGCCCAGCTGGGCTAACGAGCTAAGTCACAAATCTAAGTGTGATAAGTGTCGGTTTACTGATCTAAGTATTGCTGGGCTAACTCGTAAATCTGAAGTTTAGTGTCAGTTGAATGGGCTAATAAGCTAACTCGTAAATCCAAGGTCAACAATTGTCAGTAAAGTGATCTGTTCCAAATTCATAAGCTTCAGTGTACTGATTCCTTGCTTTTTGTTGTTTGAGCCTTATTGGCTAATAGCCCCTTACTTGTAATTAACCCTATAGAACCACATGTGCAGGTCTTGGAGGTGCTCAGAGCTTCGGAACAGAAGCCCCTCTGAGCCCGCCGGCGTAATAAATCTCAGTGCATGTTTCTTGGCTGGCCTGTTGTTTCTGTAACAACACAAGCGATAATGTCCTTGAGATAAATCTGTGATGGCTGCTGGCAGGTCCCCATGTCTCACGTGGCAAAATCTGAAACATCTTTCTCACCACTCAGAGTCATCATAAGCCCACTCCACACTTCCTGCTGTTAAATGCAGGAGCACAGGCAGGTCCCGGCCTTTGCTCTCTCTGTGTCATCACAGTGAGACAGGATGGAAGGGGCAGAGCACAGCCATTCAAGGAAGGCCACAGCAATTAACAACAAAATGGTGAAGGATTCAACCCCCAGTAGGCCTTGAGGCTCAGGATGAAGAGATTTAACTTCTAGCAGAGCTTGAGCTTCATTATACACCCATTGTAATAGTAACGTGGTGAATAACATGCCCCAAGGCACCATGGCAGTCCCAAGGCTAGCCACAAAAGGTCAAAGGGTGGGAAATGGCCAACTCCCTGGGAATCCCAGCCCCTTGCCCTTAGGCTGGTCCTTCTATATATTAGCAAATGAAACCACCAAGCCCAAGAAAACGAGCAAAACAGCGCCACCTCGCGGTCACCCCTCTCTCTCCCTCTTCGGAGAAAGCCCACACTCTGTGGAGTGTGTACCTACTTTTAATCTGAGCACCCAAACCCCACACCTCGTGGCCTTTCTCTTGCCTTTCAATGTGTCTCTGTGAATAAATCTACCTTTCCTCAACACTGGCTTGCTCTTGAAAACTTTACTGCACAAAGCCAAGGAACAAAATCTGGTGGGAAACATCCCAGGGGCTCAACCAAAGCCTGGGACACAGCCCTTCTCATGCCTCACATTTTATTCCTTGTATCAACAGGACTGGGTTGTGAAGGGAGCTCTGAGGCCCCAGCTAAGGGACAGAAGCTGCCCCCAGGGCTCGAATTGGCGGGCAGCCTCTTCCCCAGCAGGGGCCTTGAGGTCTGCACGGTTCTGTGTTTCTCTGTTGTGCTGACTCCACAGCCACAGAGCGTTCTCCCTAGGCCTGTCCCCACAAAACCCTTCTCTCCAAAATACAAGCACATCATGTCACAGTCCTCTTGTTCAACCAGGAAATGCTTAACCCACTTTTTCCCTCCACAGTAAAGTACCTAACTGTCCTCCCTCCCATCCCAACACTTCTTTCTTTGTGAGAACTCTGCACTCCCCACACACCATCCTGAATGCCGGTGCCTTGCTGGCTGGGACCGAGATGTTTCAGTCTCACACAGCCTGCATCCTTTCACTTTCCCCTTGTTACCATAAAAAAGCCTTTCCTGAGTCACCCACAAATCTGATTCTGAACTTCATAAAGTGCTGAGGTTGCAGTCACTGTGTGCATACCTCCCAGGTTTTGACTAAGTTTCCTTCACGAGATCTTCATTAAGGAGCTGCATCAAGAAGTTGAAAGAGAATATTCTTACATCTGAGCGGAGGAGCCTGCAAAAAATTTAAATGGCTTTGAAGAGAGAGTTAACCAGGGACAGAGAGGTCGCAGGTCCTAGTCAACACTGTCATGAGGCAAAATGTTCTTCAAAGGCTCAGAGTGGCTTCTGAATGCGGAGACGGCAGGGAGGAGGTGACACGCAGTGAGTGGGGTGAGTGACACAGGGTACGCTCCCCCAGCTGGGGAAGAATTGGATTTTGTTCTAGTTTTCCAAACAAATTCTTACTACCTTTTTCTCCTATTGTCACATACCATTTCCTACGAATTAAGAATATCAATGTCAGTCATTTGGGACACTTGGGAGAAGCAACACGATGCCATTCACAGGGCTGGGACATGACAGCCACACCAGTCTAGGTTGAAAGACCAGTGGGGGTATTTACATGGTGATCACGGGCATGCAGCAAACTGCTCAGCTTCAATGACCTCATCTCAAAGGTGGGGCAATAAAACTACCAAGAAAAGTGCGTGATGATTATGGAAGACATCTGTTTACTAGGTAAGTGCCCGTGACAGCTGCAGCTTAATGGGGAATGAGTATGATTAACAAGGCCCTGTCTACCTGGCCACACGCTCCCTGCCTTCCTGCCTTGGTGCAGCAGCAGAGTTTGTTTAGCTGAGATGAACGCCCCCAGAGCAGCCCCGACGGGAAAGCTCGCAGCTCTGCATTGCGAGGCGTGTTCCTTTCCTTCTCAGTGCTGATCACAGTTTGCTGTCATCTGTTTTTATTATTATCCCTTTTGTAACTTCCTCTCCTCCGGAGTTTTTGCTCAAGCAGTGCAGAGCCAGGTGTGTCTTGCGGCCTGCCCGATATTCTGGGCTGGGAAACAGCCGACCCCACATCTGGTTCTGGTGCTGAATGGAGAGGGCAGAAGGCCCTGGGGCCCATGCTGAACAGAGGCCCCTGCACCCAAAATTATGGTCTGACTTTGGGCAAATTACACAGTCTTCTTTACCCTGAGATTCCTCATCTGTCCATGAAAATAACTTCCCATGGCACACAGAGTTACCAAGATTAAAGGGAATCACCATATTCACAACCTATTCAAGGGGCTACCAGTGCATCCTCAACAGACACATGCTGCCTTTACGGCTCTGACACATGCCAAGCGGGGCGGCCGCACACAGTGAACACTGCTAAGTGCCAGTGTGTTAAGTGCTTCATCTGTGCTACAATACTCTTTAGAACTTACAACAATCCCAGGAAGAAACGAATATTATCATGCCCATTTCACAGATTCACCAACAGGTTAAGAGAGGTTGCATTCTAGTCCAAGGCCGTATGGTGAGGAAATGCCGATTTAAACCGGAATCTGGGCCCAGGCCTAGGCTCCTTCTCTCTCCCATCCACCTGACCATTTGCCTATGAATTCCACCTGTCCAATACACAAGTTTGCAGCCGGCCAGCTTTTAAATGCAATGTGTGCCACCATTTGTCAATGTTGGTTAATTACCATAAACTGTTCTCAGAAACCACTACAGAAAAGAAAGGTGGACTTAAGGAATTCTGCATTGCCTTCTCCTGTATTGTGCAGAAACCCTTCCCTACACCACCAAATCCAAATGTATGCTTCCTCCATGTTTATGTTTGCACACGGCTTATTAAAGAAGAATGTACCTGCAGTAATTCCATTTCGGTTGCTTTCCAAGTTTGCAGATTATCCATAATCAGTCCGTGAATGAAAATACTACAATGTGAATGAAAATACTGCAACCATGTCAGTAAACAAAGAGTGCTGAAACCAAGTCATTAGCGGCTGCCGCCAACTCCCAGCGAGGACAGGCCTGCAGCCCAGCAGCTGCAGCAACTCACAATGGTGCCCTCTGAGCAGACATAGAATAAGAAAGGACAGGATACTGGCCCTAGGTAGCTAGGTGCTTGTTTAAAGAATGAATTCAGGGAGTCCAAAATATTTGCTTCCTCTCATACATAGAAAAGCACTAAATTCTTGAACTTGAGATACCTGGCTTTCTTTAGATAACAAGCAATCTTTTACTGTTCCAACAACCTGGTCTTTGTTGTAAAGCTCCTATATATCCTAGCTCCTCCTCAACCTCTTGGGAGCAGTACCTCAGAGAGATCTGAGAGGCTGTCATCACGGCTCGAGTCGTCCCGCCAAGTAAAACATAACTCTTAACTTTTAGGCTGCACATGTATTTCAGTCAACAGTTTTGGACACCATGAAGGGACCCAGAGCAGACTTTCTCCACCTGAACTCTCCGAGTATCTGGAGCCTTGGTACCATAAGTGGCCCTTTGTGCCCATCTGCCTCCTCGGGGGGTCCAGATGAATTTGGGTGAGTCTCTCTTGGTTCTCGGAAATCACATATTGTTTGATGATCCTGAGTTTTATTTGGCGGTGTTTCCAGGTAACTGGCCCTCCAGTTGAAAGATACTGTGGTGAATTACCCACCCAGTGGAGACATACTGGGTGGGGCCTGGTTGAAAGATAACGGGAAATACCCACCTTGCGGAGACGTCCGATGTGGGGCTGGTGGAAACATACCAGGAAAATACTCACCCAGTGGAGACGTCCCGAGTGTGTCCAAGTTGAAGGACACTGGGTTCAGGGCTGAGTGGTTAGGTAAGAGGTTGGTCTAATGTTTTCCTCAATTTGGTTACCTCCTTTGAATTTTTCAGGATAAAAGTAAAACTCTTATGAGTAATCTTTCAACTCCAAAAATGGGACCGTCCTCCTGGCTGGTAGCAGCTTTCTCTGGTGACAGAGAATCTTGCAGGAGTGGTAGAGGCAAAGACTTCATGCCATAGAGTTGTCCCTGAGGGAAATCTTACTAGCAAATTTATTGTGAGAACCCGACCTTACAATGTGGAATAGAACTTTCAAAAAAAATAAAAAACAGAAAAGAAAAGAAAAAATGACAGATTGCCAGCCTCCAACTATTACCCCAGCCAGGTTTATGTACGTACAAAACTTACAGCATTAATTGGGAATTAGAAAAAAAAAAAACCTCACTATGAAAGTAACTAACCAGGCCTGATAAAAACATTTTTTGGAATTCTGAACTTATACAAACAAAATTCCCGTTAGGGGGAACTTGGATTTCTCTTCCTGTGTCCTTGAAATGTAAACGTTTTATCTTTCTCTGGGTGTTTTAAGTTTGTGTATGTATGTATATATAAGTTTACTTTTTTTTTAAAGGAAACCTTGGACTCTGCCATACAAAAGGTTCAAGTATTGTGTACATATGGTGGCCACGCAAATAAATTGGGATTCTAAGCAATTCTTTGTACCAATTGTCAGATATTTTGCCATCTTAAACTTTGTTTCATCAGCCTGGACCACAAAGGCCTTTAGCTTTTGAAGAGTAAACCTTTGAATTTTATTTAGGCAACACCCCCACTCTCATGTGGAAGAGCCTCTTCATCTTATTGGTTTAAAATCACTATATATATATTATATATATATTATATAATAATAATATATATATTATTATATATATATATAAAAAATGATGGCCATATGATGGATCCTTTAATTTGGAAAAACTTTTAAATTGGTGAGAGTTGAAAGAGATCTCATTATAAACAGCTGTTTTATTGGTATCTATTAAAATCAATTTTAAAGGTAGAAAAATATATCTAATGTTTAAGCTAAGAACTTAGTGAAAAAAATAAAACTGGTTTGAAAAGCTACATTTGTGTTTTTCCTTTCCGATAAATGGTTCTAGGGATGCTAATAAAAACTTAGAATAATTAATGTTAATTAGGTTGAATAACTGGAAAAAGGATTGTTAAAATGTCGAAAAAAAAAGATAAGGGGCTTAACCCAAGTGGATAAATATTTTTATATTATTATTTTGAATGAGATAAATAAAATGGACATTTTTGGATTTAGGTACAAGGTTTTGATACTACACTACATAAAGTAAAAATAAAGGGCCAAAGAGATCACCTACTGCCCCCCAACATTAAAGTTCAAACAAGTCCGTTTTATTTGCCGCAGTTTAAAATATATGTATATATAGACTGAAATACTTGATCAATGATTGGGACAACAGACCAATTAATCAAATTAAAAATTGAGAAGGGTCTAAGCTCTTTGGCTGAAACTTGGGCATCCTAGAGACTTTTCTATAAAATTAGATACAATGCACACACAAAAAAAAAATGGCTTCTGGCACTCCTTCTATAAATAAGAATTATTGATTTAAACATAAATATAAAAATTAAAGGTATAAGATTTAATAAAATTGAGATAAAAGTTTGTAAAATTGGTATATTTAAATGGTCTTTATATAAAAGTTTTGCTTAATTATGTTGTGGGATAGATATGTTTCAATGGAAAAACGCTTCCCCTTCTTGGTTTTATAAGTCTGGGCACAAATCTGTCCCTCAGAAAATATTAATTGAACAAAGTAAAAGAAACCAACAGAGTTACATGAGCCGTCCAGTATAACGTAAAACTAAAAACTAATATTCAGTGGCTAATAAAAAAATATAATAAGAGGTTTACCCTGGGTTTAACTTATAACTCAAGGAAAAGAGACCTTACTAAATGCCTTATGCAAGCTTTGGAAAACATGATAAATTAAACCTTAAGGTTTTAAAAGATGGAATTCTTTGTTTACAGCTCTTCTCACTGATAAAAAAAAAATGCCAATTAAGGAGAGAAAATTGGGTCTGGGTGACAGAGCAGTTCTCTGGGGAATTGGAAGATTGTGTCTTTGTCTTGCAGATCAGAAGTGGAAATACAGCAAACAGTGACCTAGGACTGAGCCTAATTAGCTCAACGAAATAAAACTTAAGGCCAAGAAATTTTTGGCATTTTAGAACTCAGAACTCTGACGTGTCCTTCAGACTTTGTCAAGAAATCTTAAATGTCTGTTTCATAAATAGCAAGCCTTAGTGATTTGAGCAAGCAAATTCACTTTACTCCAACTATTATTATACCTATCTTATAAGTAAGTTTTAAAGTGAAGCTATGAGATCTCTAGCTTTTGTCTGTTTATAAGACTGTGTACACATTATTGATGTGAGATATTTCTACAGCTAAAAAAAAATCAAAGTCAAAGAGATCTGCTTAATTGACGTAAAACATAAGAGCTTGAAAATTAAGTATTTTTAAAATAAAAACTGAACAAATTGACTTTCAGCCTCACGTGAACTGGAAAATATTCAATATTAAGATAATATTTGATATTGTTTAATTTAAGAATGTTCTAATTAATATAGACATCTTTAAAGTCATCAATATTAAGTATAATGCTTTTACTGTACCTAGGTTTAATGAAAGTCAAATAAGATCCTGTTATATCTGTTGCAGAATTGTCAAGAAAAAAAACAGTAATGTGGTGTGGTAAAATTTTAAGTAAATTAAATGCAAATGAGATGAGAGCTTTGGGTAAATTTTTAAAATATATTTTTAAAATGTATGCTTAAGATAATCTCTAAATGTTTGGTATCTTTAAATTCTAGAGTTGTGCTAAATTAAGTCAAATGATAGGATTTTATTAAATAGCTATGCCATTTTCAGATAAAATAAGATTGATATATGAATTACTTAACATATAACTTCCTCTTACAGAGAAAATAAAGGTGTTTAGAAATACTAATAAATGGATGATGCCACACTGAAATAGTCTCTATTATTAAGGGAATGATCTCAGTATCCTAGGAAAGTAAGTTAAATGTGTAAAGGAAATTATAAGAATGGAATTATATTTTGTTAATGAAAAATAGTGAATTTCTCCTGAAGCTGGTTACTTCTGAATGGAAGAGAAAATAAGGGACACACTAATATGAGTATAGAAAGCTATGGAAGGCTTGTGGAAGAGGAACCCTGAGGAAAGAGTTTCATACGTGGTCGGAATTGGCTAAGTTTAGAATCAACTTGGGCAAAGTAAATGAAACTTAGAAGTAAGCAGGTACAAGACTAGATTTGGTTTTCTCGCTGTTAAGAGGAAAAAATTTTCTTAAAATGTTAATCCACCTTCAGTAACAGATTGTAAAACTTCTTATACCACTTAACTGATCTGTTCTGCCATTACCTTTGACGCATTTTCTTGTTAATGAATTGGTACTACGTTACAGTGATCTATATGTTTATCTGACCAAGTGTTCTGAAATCTTTAACAAGATTCCCAAATATCAATTTCTAATTAAAGTTCTTTTAATCTCCAGTTAAGTTTGGGATGCTACAGAGGGCCCCTGAAACATCCCAAAGAGAGATTTTAATCTAGTAAATTTCATTTGGCATGTTAAATAACACGGTATTGTCAAATGAATAATAAATCTTCTAAGGTTATATTGTATGAGAAAATATTATTAATATAGATATTGTAGAAATTATATGGACTCCCTAAAATTCTGGTATATCTGAAATGTTACCAGTGATAATTCTGTGTATAGTGACCAGGTTTCTTTATCGATTATAGTGTAACGGTGTTTAACCATGATTTTAAATCTTTTGTCATTTATAGACAGTTAATGGTTGTCTTCTGATGGTTTTGCGAAATGCTTGCTCTTCAAGGAGATTTACTGATTTCTAATAAATTTCAAACTATAGCAGTGAACTAAACTGGGTAAGAAATTTTAAATTTCCAATGAAAACTGTGATTAAAAGAATTAGTTACATGGGACTGAGTAAACTGGTGAATATGGTTATAATTTTTGATTTTGTTTAAAATACTACTGGCTTTTAACCTGTTTCCCAGACATAAAGAATCTCTTCTCTTTAAGCTAGCTATGATTCACAGCAATTTGATAAATTATACCTATGTAATCAGACTTGGAACAGTTATATTTTCTCTCTATCTGATCCCTCAATAGACTAAAAACCCTTAGGTCCCCAGTGGCTCTATCAGACAAATGAGGAAGATCATCTCCTAACAGATATAAGAATCTCAAGGTATTTTAAGGATTTTAAAGAGAAAAGAATTTACCTAAATCTGTAAGGCAGAAATCCATGACAAGCCCTTGACGGGGCTTTCCTGGCCTTAGCAAACCTTATTAACATTCTACACTGAGACTCCTAATTAAAAGTTCCAACACAGCCAATTTAAAAAAGCCTATATGATCAAATAATCAGACAACTTGTAAAGCAATTAATCTTGACATGGCTTTATTTGAGAAAAATGAGGGTAACTTTAGAGAGAAAAAAGATTATATTTTAGTGGATATTAAATTCTAGCTTTGTTAATTGACTTCCGTATTTACTAACACACTTCCCAATCATTCCTTGCTGTTATGTCACATTGCTGTACAGTTTAACTGAATTATTAATAGGATACTCTAGCTTTGTTTCTGAAGCTCACTAATCTATCCTTGGGTAAAGTTCTAATGCCCCATGACCTGCAGCCAGGGGATTATACAAACTGGAACAGGCATGACTTAAAGAACTGTCTCCAACCTGAATGGAAGGACCCTTTATCAGGTACTCTTAAATAGACCATACAAACCAAAGTTGAAGGAAACGGACTTTCGGGTTCATTTCCTATCAGAAGTAGCCCCTGCAATGCACTGGCCTATAGAGCACTGCTCACCTTAAAACAATGCCCAAATGGAGAAAAAGCTACCAGGCCAGGATGAGAAGAAGACGATATCTGAGGTAGACAGCTGACCCAAGACACCGTACCAGGCCTGCATAAAAATTACTGTGATAATTTCTCCTACCTTTGATTATGAACTACTCCAATTGTTAAGTTTATGGTAAATTACCTATGTCTAGTTCTTCTGTGTTACCTTTGTGAGTTTCCCTACTCCAAGGCTCTAACTAGATAGCCCTCAGAAACGTTATTCTAAAAAGAAATTATAGTTCTGTTTAGGCCTCTGTTGATCTTACAAGGTGGGAGACCTCACCTGACCAATTAATACCTGCTCTGAGACTGACCATAAATATGAACTTTCTCATAAGATCACTCAAACTCAATCAGAAACACAAGCAAAATTTTAACCCCAAAATACAACTTCCCGACTATTAAATTCTTAATCGTGACTTTATTAACGTTACTAGCTGTTTTACTTATATCCTATCTATTTTATAAAATTGTCTGTTACATTTCCCAAAGTGTAACTAGGCCTACAAAATTGATGATGACTAAACATCTTGAAGAAATAGATAAAATTTATAACCCTGAATAAAGTAATTGTAATAGTGTGATTCTAGGTATGGGAATGAGCAATGAAGGGAAAACACTTCCTGGATCATAACAAACAAGTAAGACAGGTGATCCAGAGAATTTTTAGTATCAACAGGACCTGATAAAAAACTAGCACCTTGAATGGCAACTCAGAAGATTCTTCACCTGAACTAGGATTGAGCCATCCTAGCACCATGGGACAAAATTGGTCATGAAATGTCTCTCAAAACATTGGCAGAATTTAGGACCAAGGGGGAGCACTGTGAATGAAAATACTGCAACCATGTCAGTAAACAAAGAATGCTGAAACCAAGTCATCAGCGGCTGCTGCCACCCCCAACGAGTGCATGCCTGCAGCCCAGCCTCTCAGCCACTCACAGTGGTGCCCTCTGAGAGGACTCAGAGTAAGAAAGGATAGGATACTGGCCCTAGATAGCTAGGTACTTGCCAAAGGGATGAATTCAATGACACAAATGTTTGCTTCCTCCCATACATAGAAAAGCACTAAATACTTGATCTTGAGATATCTGGTTTTCTTTAGATAACAAGCAATATTTTATTGTTCCAACTTACCTGGTCTTTCTTGTAAAACTTCTATATATCCTAGCTCCTCCCCTACCTCTTGGGAGCAGTCCCTCAGAGTGATCTGAGAGGTTGCCATAACGGCTCGAGTCCTCCAGCCAAATAAAACATAACTCTTATCATTTAGGCTGAACGTTTATTTCAATGAAGTCCCAGAATAGACACAACTCATCAATTCTGTAATGGAACACACTGGATCAGGAAACAAAAGCTTGTTTTAGTCTGGAAAAACTACGGTTTCCTCTTTCTTCCTGACATTATACAATCCCACCAGAACTCATTAATTTGCTGTCTGCTCATCTGGCAACGAAACTCAGAGGAGTCAACTCAGCAGAGTGCTCTACTCGGGAGAAAACCCCGCAGCAGCACTGCAGGCTACCTGACTTCCCGAACGCTCTGCTGACCCTTGGTGTCCTCCGTGACAACCAGGAAAACAGAGCTGTTCCCAACAGCTGCGAAGTCCCACACGTTAAATAAATCATTTTATTTTATACGATATTTTACGTATATACCCATCTCTGAAAACAGATTTGCTAGAAGCCCAAATCTTCAGCATCAATCTGCAAAGGCAAATCCGGTCCGCAAGGGAAAACAAGACTTAAGACGAAGCTAAGGCGTCCAAAGTACTCTCCACGACCTAAGGCCTCCAAAGTCCCCTGCAGGACCTTCAACCAAACTGCCTGCAGGCCTGCAGCTGCAGGCGGCAACATGTCTGCTTTTAAAGCAACCCCTTCCTGCCCTCGGGCACTATAGTGTCCCTCTACGCCCTCCCTTCTCAGGGTAAGAGCAGCCGCTGCAGAACCTCACAGGGCAGCACTGACAGGACTGGACACAGAGGATCAGAGCTAAACTAAGCCTTCTGATTACACGAGCTTTTCACTCTGTCACTTTACAGACGAAGATATATATATAGAGAGGTGGGGTGATCTTGCTCAAAGTCACACAGCTAATAAGTGTCAAAGTCTATAACTGCTCCTCCCTCCGGCGTGACGCCCCAGCTGGGACGCCCACAGGGTTCTCTCGTGCCTGCCTGACCAGTCCTTTACTGGCACTCATAAAACACCACAGGGTCTGACCCTTGCCTACTTTTTCAGCATCTTTTCCCTGCAGTCTCGCAGGAACAAGGCGGTTCGGGCCATTGTATGACTTCTGGCTCCCAGAAGCCTCCGTGCTCAGGCTGGTCTTGCCTGTGCATCCAGCACCCTGCTCAGAGGCTCTTCCTCCCCTGCAGGAACACGTTCCCACTCTCCGCATGACACCCCCTCAAGGAAGCCCTCTTCTCACCCTCAGCTCAGCAGGTGTCCCAGGCCACATCCCGAGCTGCCCCATTAGGACTGCGGGTGCCTAGGTTTGCTAGTCAGACCAGCAGCCTCAGAGCCAGGGATTATGCCCGGGTCACCCTGCAAACCTACTGCCCGCCTCACAGCCCCCAGCCAGCAGGTCACCTGGAAGTCGCAGCAAGTGCCCCACCCAATCCCGAAGTCTCTTCATTTGCCAGCACCGCTGATGACTGGTCTCCAAACTTTGGTCAGTTTTGCACAAAACAGCAGCTTCCACTGTGAAGCAGGGGGTTTTCTCTTCTGCTCCCCATCCTTAATGGAAACGTCTAGGGAAATGAAAAGGCCTTTTCTCAACCCTTTTCTGATGACACCCACCCACCCACAATACTCACATGCTCAAGAGTTTTGGGTCTACCTGATTTTGTTTCCCTTACGCTAAGGGGCTCAAAACACTGCGGGATTCTTTCTCTTTTGAGGGTATTTTTACTCAGTTTATCGGCTTTAATCTGTTTTTTTCTCTCTCTTCAATATCCCTAGAAGTTGCCACTTCTTATTCCCTTCAGCAGCCTCCCTCCCAACATCTAGTCTAGGAAATCAGCTGTGATGAGGGGCCCGGGGGAAGTCACAGATGATGCAACTAAGGCACAGAGCGGTGACTTAATTTGCCCGAGAAGATCAGCTTCAAGCCCCAACACTGTGTGTCACGTCCCTCTGTTTAACTCTTATGCTAAGCAAGCGATCTATTTGTAGATTATGGTTATAAACAGATGAGGTATGAAAATACATACAAGGACACACATCAACTCTAAGATGTTCATTATCTCCACTATTTTGTTTCTATTTATTTTATTTCTCTTAAAAAAAAATTAAGAACCTCTGCAGTCAATATAGCAAAATGTTACTGGGCTTTAAATACAGAATATAGAGGTTTTAAGTGTGTCATTACTCATCCTTATTTGTATGTTCACAAGACAAACTGATTTGAAAGTCTCTCTCCCCTCCCCCTACTCACTACTGGCTCTCACCTGAGCTCCCAAACCACACATCTAACAGCCTTTCACTTTACCCACAGCTGTACTCATCAGTTATCCCCCAGAACTCCCTCTACAGCTTTCCCTCCTCAGAGCACAGCAGGATCATCACTTACCTCATTAATCCACCCAGAAACCTGTTCCTTCCTCCATCCTACCTTCACAGACAGCATTCATCCTTTCCTTTTTACCATCTAAACATGCCTTCAATCTGTTCGCTTTTACCCACTGACCATCCCACCGGTCAAGTGGAAGCCACCAACACTGCCCACCTGGACTCACGAGTCTCCCAAGTGGCCCCAAAGCCACTCTCCCCTACTTGAGACAAATGGGATTGTGTCACTCCCACGCTTTTAGGACTGATTTCAAACCCACTGTTCTTAGAAGAAAGTCAAGTTCTTCACCTGATGAAGGTCTTGCCCATCAAATTGTCAGCTCAGGGAGGGGAGGACACGCCCTCTCCCCTAGGACCCGCCCTCTGGCAGAGCATCAGCTTGGGAGGACCTGCTGAGCTACACCAGCCTGTATTCTAACCCTGGTCTTGAGTTCTTAGCAAACTGCTTCACTTATCCATACAAACCCAAGGTAGATTAGAAAGATATTAGATGTTGTGCTAGACTATTGATTTGGGGATTTTGCACTAGCAACCTGCAAGTACATGTTCTAATGATTCTGTCTTCTTAAAACCACACCCAGATTTAAGTAGTATTTTTGGAATGTCTTCGGAGTAAATGGGACTGTAGTTTTACAGACTTTATGTTTTATACCATGAACAACCCGGACAGGGTCACAATTTGAACCGCCTCAGAAGTGACAGAAGACAGGTGAGAGGCACAAAGCAACAGGTCACAAAGATGGTAAGAGCAAAGTTGTTTCTCCAACCCCCCAAAAAATTTTTGAAAGAACCGAAAACTCTGAATTTTGTAAGTAAAATACTATCATATAAAGAAATAAAATAATCCTCTTCATCAGGGTTTCAAGATCTGACTCCAGAATTTTTAGCATGCCATATTGAATCCAAGCACAGAAAAATCAGATGGACTAGTGGTGAGTAAGTTCCAGGAAAACTGCAGTAATTCCTCCACTTGTAAAAGGACATAAACTCACCTGTCGAAGATGAATGTAAACCGCATTCTGGAGAAATTCGGTAGCTCCCAGGCTCCGCTTCTGAATGGCAAGGACATGGACAGCTTCGAAGCATGCTTCTAACTCAGTCACCAGCATTCTTACACTGCAGGGGGAAACGGAGGCCCTCAGTCAAGAGCAGAGGTGTTCCTGTCCTGTCTCGCAGGCCGTGCCTCGGGGACTCAGTGCCCTGTAGCAGCCCGGCCCCAGGCGAGGACCCGCAGCATGGCCCACCCAAGCAGGAGGTACACTGTGCTTGAGAAAGCCCATCCCCGATGGGGGCAAGAGTGGCTGGTGGTTTTGAGTGAACATATAAATGCCCATAGAAATATGCCTGCATTCATTCAAGTGATACAAGCAACAGTAGCAGGCTATTTAACAAAATTTCAACTGTCAGTGGAAATTTACCATTCCTTTCCACTTGTCCCCTGCACTCTGAGACAGGCTTAGGCTCTCTCACACCGGCAGCTCTGATGCAATAGTTGTGAAGTCGTTTTACTTTGCTGCAAGTGTCCTCGCTCCCCGTGTGGCTGTGACTGTCGTCTCTTAACACAGTCAGATGTCTTCCTGAATCTCTCCCTGCGTTCCTTGCTCCTGCTCCTCAGATCCTAAGATAAAGGGCAAGTGAAGACACATGACCAGAAAAGACACCGTGGACTTGAACGAAGTCCTCAGTGATCCCCTAGGTGAGTGCTGCCCACCCCTTACCTTCGATTCTCAAGGTTCTGCCCAGGGTGACATCCAGACAGGAAAGCGTCCTAGGCCAATTTAAAGCTGTGTGACTTGGGCCCTGGGACAGGTGCAGGAGCTGGTTCCAGAGCCGTGCCCCTCCCCACCTCTGCTCCCCTCTCTCCCAAGGACCCACTGCCAAGCCCCCAGGTTCCCTGATATTCTGTCCTTCTCTTCTAATCTAATCCAAGCCCTTTTCCTCTTCCTTTATTCCCTAATTATCACCAGCTGAAGTGGTTTTTCAGTCACATTATCTGAAAAAATTTCCGGCAGCTGAAAAAGGTCTCCAGAGGTCAATGCCCATATGCTGGTTCCTGAAGAGAGCTCCTGGTTATGGGGTCCCTCACCAACACCCACGGGGCATCAGACATGTTGCAGAGTCGACCACCCCCAACAAGAGTTTGCTGTGACCCCAATGCCCACACAGCATCCCTGCTCTCATAAATGTATTTGGCCCACTTATCCGTTACTAAGAAGCAAAAGTAAAAAAATTGCTCATGTTTCTTACTAAAATTATTTATGTGGTGGAAAAAGAAATTGTAATAGAAAAGAATAAATTTGACTGCATGTTAGATCTGTTCATTTGGCTTTAAACCTTTGCTGTTTTCTAGGCTCAGACTTGGTAGCTCTGTACCTTTTGTAAAAGAAAGTTGCCTTTAGCCTGAAATATCCAGGAGAGCCTATTCTCCGGGCTCTGATCTTTCACGATGTTAACTCTTCTGCACTTATGTTGAGATGGCAAGTTGCAAAATAGAAAATCAACTTTGGTTTTTTTTGGAGGTTTAAGAGGGGCACCATGATTTGACCCACGTGGACAGCTGCAAGAACAAAGAATTCCAAGGAGAAACAATTCGTACCGCAAGAAGTTTGCAACAACCAACCACATCCCCGCCCCTTTTTAGTATAAAAGCGGACTGATTTCTGACTTGGGGGAGACGGTTCTCCAGCATGTCATTCAGCCATCTTCTGGGTCTGCCAGCTTTTCAAATAAAGTCACTATTCCTTGCTCCAACACCTCAATCTCCCGATTTATTGGCCTGTCATGCAGCAAGCAGTACGAGTTTCGACTTGGTAACAAGATGACTGCATTGGAGGTAGTATGTCTCCACTCTTTCCTCGTTTCCAATATGTAACATTCACATCATTTATGATCTAGTTCAAATAATTCATCAAAGACAACCACAAAAAGAAACTACACTCACCTAGCTATGAACACTGAAGTCACAACCTATCAATTTTATATGCTGTTTAACAACACAACTAAAAAACCTAACATAGGGAATTGATTCCACAGAAATAAAATTATTTCTACTCCTTCAAAACCTTTTTATCTTTTCTATTTTATTTTGTTTTGCATATTGAAAAGAAAATAAAAGACAAATCATTTTATTTCACGTATTTTGTTATAGCTACATAATTTAAATACTACAAAGATATTTAAATTGCAATAAAAAATTGTTCATATATTGTACAAAGATATATACACAATCAATGTGGATAAGGAAAGGAATGGACATTTACTAAAAATCCACTGCACATCCAGTTTTTTACAAGCATATCCTAGAATATAAGCTCTATGATCCAGGGGTCCCCCACCTGCATTCTCACTGCTGAGTCCCTTAGTAATCTTCTACCAAGGCACCAGCATAGAACCACGCGATCAGTATTTTAGGTATAAATGAGGAAATTAGCTCATTCAATTCTAAAACAAAAACCCTAAAATAAATACTGAACTTATTTACAGATAAAGAAAATTGGACACAAACAAGTACAGTTTCTTCCCCAAGTTCACAAAGCTAATAACTGGTAAAGGCAAGATTTGAACTCATCTGTCTGATTCTAAAAACTAAGGTGGAAATCCCTTTCGACTGGGGAGGGTCCAGCAGCACAGCCTATCACCCTATCTTTGTTCAGATCTAGCCTTAGACAGCCTGAGACAGCACCCCATTCCTATGGAACTTGAGGGCAAATGATAACAATAAGGATTTTATATCCAGTAGTTTCTTAGGTATCATTTATATAAACTGTCAGCAGGACAGCAGAAAACTCTGGGAAATATGAGTGGGTCCAGGGCTTTTTGCTGATTAGAAACTCAGTCTTTCAGGACAGATTGACCTTCCCATGAGAGGCCACACGGACCTAAACTAAAGACAGCTGAGCAATGAAAACTAGCAAGACCCTGGAACTCAAGCAAGAAGGATCCCTGCCATCTCCCTCCCTGTTGCCTCTTCATCCACGTGGACACGAAGACAGAAGACCCGGGTTCTTGTCCAAGTTACACCATCATGGATTCTCACCCATAAAATGTTACGACTCTATGCTGTCCTAAGTCCTTTCCAACTCAAATATTTTGACACCAATATCTCAGCAGAATGTCTATGTCTCCACATCCTCTCTTTTATAAGAATAGTTCTATGGCCACAAAGCAGAAATCCAATTAAAAACACCATGCACTAAGCAAGGTGAAAGTCTGCATAAGAGACTTTGCTCTCACGCTCAGTGAATGAAAACTCAGAAAAATTGGTCCTTCTCCCTCAGCAAGTGGTAGGTAGGCTGATTGTGTGTGTGGGTGGGTGTGCGTGTGTGTGTGTAAATCAAATACAATGACGTCTGGGATCTGTACAGATTTTTTTTAAGTTACTGTTATTTCATGAGGATGAGACACCCTTGAAAGTAATTTGAATCTAGTGTTCTGAGAGAGTCTCAGGATCTTTTGGTGGAGGAGGGGAAAGGAAAGGAGGAAAGAAGTAAATGAAGCATAGGAGTAAGATACTGCAAGTGAAAGGCAAGACATTAATTTTGTTCCTACTTGCATCACAAACAAATTACGGACTGGCTTTGCCCCGATGTCCTGTCGAGCACTGAGTTGCAGATGAAGAGGTGACAGCCCATTTCTCACTGAGCTTGTGACTGTACGTGGCATCTTATAGAAACAAATCATTTATCCTGATCAAACACTCTAGCAGCAGGCCGTAATTCTCCTATTTTGAGAGATAAGAGAATAGGAGTTCAAAGAGGGTAGATAACTTGACAAAAGTCAGAGGACCAGTAAACAAGAGAGGATGAATTCAAACTCAGATCTGAATGCAGAGTCTGAACTTCCAACTCCCAGGACTGGGAAATCCTTAACAAACAGACTCCCCAGCTCCCCTGCAGTGTTCCTGGCACCAAGCATTTCCCATGGCGATGGACTCCAGTTCTCACAGACACAGTGCTCTGTGCAGCCAATGACCTTGATCAGACCTTGATCATCTACCTGCCACGCCCACCAGGCTTCACCATACAGGTAGGAAAGCTGGCTTTCAAGTGCATACAAAGCCACCCTTGGTCTAACCTGGGCTCTTCTGGGGCTTCTCCAGCCTAAAGGCAGCCATGAAAGTGCTCACAGTTTGTACATGAGCCACACTACCTCTCTCCATCAGTCTCCACACCTATACTTCTTAGCTATGACCATTTTGATAATATTGGAAACAAATATTTAAAAACACAAAAGAAAGGATCCTGGAACAATTACTTAATACTTACAATTTTAAATGATTTGTTACAAAGTGAGTATTTACAAACCGAATCTGCCTTCCTAGGTGTCAGTTTAAACAGTTAAAAAATATAATAGCAAAAAATTCTCACTTAAAAAATTAAGAAAAACATCAACAATAATCTGGAATAAACTCAAAATTAATGCCCATGTTGTACATGGAGAAAACTACAGGACTGTACTGAGGGGTAAATAAGATGTGTGAATGTAGAGACATCAACATATTGCATGGAGGAAAACAGTTTTCTAAATATGGAAGTTCTCCTAAAAATAATTCAAAACTTAATAAAAATCCCATGAATACTCTTATCTGACTTTTTTTAACTTGAACAAAATATTTTAGAATTCTTTAGGAATAATAAAGTCATAATAATAGCCAAGAAAGTTTGGGATGGAAGGAAAGAACAAAAAAAATCACACTGTCAGATAATAATTAATTTTTACAATATGTAAGATATGGCGCTGGAGTAAGGAAGTATGATTGACAGAAATATAGCATGAGCTCAAAAAGAGACTCTAGTGTACATAAGTATTTTGTGCATGTGGGATTTCAAATCAAAGAGCAAATTGTGAATTCAATAATTGTCCTGGGACAATCAGAGAATCACCTGGAAAGAACAAATTCTATTCCTGTCATAATGACCACAAAAAAATTACAGATAGTGGTTTAAATATTAAAATACTAATAACAGCAAATACAACTCATTGCTCACATTAATTCAACTTCTCCTCACTATAACAAGTACTATTATCATCTCCATCTTAGACATTAAATAAACCTACATAAGATATTTATACCATTATAAGAAAGTATTTCTAAGAATAATAACAAAGATAAAACCCAAAAGGAAGACATTTACTATCTTAAGAATATTTTGAGCCACAACAAATATAAACCTACTGAACAAAATGAAACGAAAGAAATGACAAGGAAAAACTCTGTGATAGATGTTGATGAAGACAAGGGATTAATGTTCATAACATACAAAGAGCTGTCACAAATCAAAAAGAAGCTTCCTCACTTAAATTTGTGCAAAGGACAAAATGGATCATTCACTTTTCAAAAGTCAGATGGCTAATGAGTGAAAAATGCTCAATACCTCACTGGTCATCAAATGCAAACTAAAACAATGAAAAAGCACTTTTGCTCATCTTATTGGTAAATATTTTTAAAAGATATTGTAGCTAGTGTCCATCTGTGGGAGAAAAAACTGTGAGCGACCTTTTTGGAGGATGACATGTCAATGGATATGTAAACTCTGAAAACGTGTGTACACACTGATTCAACCCCACTTCTAGGAATCGTTTCGTTTAGAAAAAAAATCAGTTCAAATAGATGTAGTGGTTACACTGGTGGGAAGAAAAGCTGAAGTGAAATCATATCCAGCAATAGAGAATTGGTTACATAAGTAATTCTACATTTTTCATTCCACACTGGAGAAGGAATTTCTAGTCACTTGAAAGTAGCCTGTGATGAACATAAATGTCACATCCAGGGACTAAATTTCCAGAAGACTTAACTAAAGGCATGCTCATACAAGATCACAGGAATGTCTGTTAAAGAAAGATGCCAGTCAAACATCCTTTCTGACAGTGGAAAATGGAGAAAACTTAAGTGTCCACCATCAAGACAATGATGCGGTAAATCACGGCGAGTTGTGGGCACTGAGGGGCCCGGCGTTTCCCCGTGGCCCAGGGCCTTGTCCACAGCACTCTCCCACCAATGGTGTCCTTGCACAAGAGACCACACCTGCACATCAGGAGACCCCTCCAGTCTATCTGAAAGGACCGGGTGAGTCTGGAGTGGGAGGACGTCTATGATATACCCCTGAGTGAATAAAGCGAGCTGCAGAAAACATATAGTATGGCCTTATTTTTCAAAAAAGCATATATACACACATATACATAGATTTCTCATATGTATGTATGTATCTATGTATGGGTATATATATATGTCATAGGCATAAAGGTCATGAAATATATACACCATATTGGCAACAGCTTTTACACTCAGGAAATAAGGGGAAGGGAGGTAGGGCTCTTTTGGTACCACCACAGTTCTATTTTCAGTATTTCAGTTAAGTACACTTGGAATTTAAAAGTTTATTTAAGTCCGAAGTAAAATGGACAATGCCTCCACAAGACATAATGCTATACTGGTCATTAAAAATCATGCCAGGGGAGATAGAATATTGTAGAAAAACATGTAATAAGCCGAATGGAAAATGGAGGTCTCCACACAGTAAACAGGCACAGAGTGCTCACTGGTTTTTATGACAGAGCTGATACATACTGATGAAAAGAACAGAAAGTAGATGTTAAAGTGTTCATTATTATTTCTGAGTAGTGGGACCTGGATAGCCTCTTTTGTCCCTTTTTTCAGACTTATTATATTAAATATACATTATTTTTCATCTGTAAAAAGCATTTTTAGATGTGTAGTAACACACATTGGAGAATAATACACGAGTACTTACAGAAACAAATAACTAGGAGACACCGCAGCAGCGCCACACAATGTAGAACGGGCGATCCTGATTAACACCGGGCAGTTACATAAGGACCCACAAAGTGAGAGCACCTGCTGTAACAGGGCGCGGCCCCCTTCTATTTGTCACTTGTGTCTTCAGGGCTGAGGTAGTTCTGAGCATGGCCAGTGTCAGTGTTGGTGTCTGGATGGATGCCACTGGATGTGAGGGCACCTGCAAGCCGAGAGGAATAACAGAAATCATCCTCTGCCTTTTCTGCCTTGTTTCTGTGTTACTTTAAAAGAGAGGCATAAATAAGATAAACTGTTTATCTTCCCTACTGAAATTTCTGTAATGAAACCGTTTTCAAAGTGTTCACAACTTATATTCTGCCTATAACAGACTTTTCATCAAAGCTTCATATTTATTAAATGTTAATTAACTCAGTTAATTAACTCCCTGTTGAAACCTTCTACTATAGAACATGAAATGCACTATGTGAAAGGACCACGCCTTCAGTGACTAGCTTGGCTGTCTTGACGGCAGTGCAGTCCGCCCCCAACATCCCGTGGCTCTGAGCTCCTGATGCTGCTAAGAGAGCACGCTGCCGCCTCAGATGGAGAGAAAGTGTGAAAGCATTTCCTGAAATCTACAGCACTGACAAAACATAACTGACAAATCCCAGGCTCCTTTGAAGCTGTCATTTTCGGTTTCTGGCCAACCCCCGTCAATGAGCAGAACCACCTCATCCCCGAGCAATGGCACTCACTTGGTAAGAAGTTCTGGAGAAATTTCCAGGTATAGAATGTAACCAACTATACGTAGAACTCTGACAAAAGAAACAATGCAATACCCTGATTTTGGAAGACACTCAAAATATTCTCCTAAGCCTTTGTAGCTGGAAAGGTTGGGCTTCTCCTGAGCCACTTATTTATTTCACAGCCAGTGAGCATCTCACACAAACCCTGTTACCCTGTGTCTGCTGGGAGCATCAGGTACACTCATGCTGTCGATCTTATAAGTCACAGGGCAGAGGCGTGTGTCTCATGGCTGCAACCATCACACAGGCTCGCCTTCTAGCCTCACAGTTTGAACTTGGCCCAATTTTCTAACCTGTTTATTTGGTATCTGTTCTTCTGTAAGCTGCCTGAAATGCTTTTTGGAACAAGTCAGAAGAATGAGTGGGTAGATAAATGGACAGATGGGCAGGTGAGAGATGGGCAGACCGAAAGAGAGACTCCAGGAAAAGGGGAACAAATAAAATTTCCTGTGCAAAACCCTCTTCTAGTCAGGGAAGAAAACCACCACGGAGAAGAGTGAAGAGGCAGGTAGCTTAGGACTGTTTCCTGGATTCCATGAAAAGTCACACCAAGAGATGAGAGGGTAGAACTATAAATAATAAAAGAAATAAAGCACACATGCTTGAAAAATATATCTACAATATGTACTTTCTAAAGAATAGATTCAATTCAGCAGGGCCCAATACCACAATCCTTGGGTATTTACAGAAATGAGAATCCCATCTCCAAACCACAAGGCATCCCTTTGGAGCACTGAGAGTCTACACGGGGCGGTCATAAAGCCATCACTGCAAAATCTATGCTATCCTGCACTTACGAGGAACGAGCAGTTGTGCACGCGTGACAGTTACACCCCACAGCACCTCTACGGGGGAGGGAAGCCTAGCGAGACCCATCTCTGCAGGACAGAAAACCAGTCCTGGAGAGCCTAAGCCGACCTACCAGTTCTCCATCTCACAGGACTGGTCACTCCAGAGCAGGACTCGATCTCAGACCCATGTTTGTAACCACAGTACTACCGTGCTTTATGTGCTTTTTGTGTGTATAATACATTTGTTTCTGCCATGAAAGGATATTTAATAAATTTTCGGTTGTCTTGTCTATCTCATTAGCTCACAATCAATCTTTATACTGTTGAATTGTACTCTTTTCCTCTGGAGAAAAGAACAGAAAGAGCGGGGGTCAGAATGAGGTGGAGCTCCATTCTTTATCTGGTATCTCATCTCATCCAAGTCCCCAACCAGGGAGAAGGAGACAATGTTCTCTTCATCTTTTAAAGAGAGGGGTCCACTGATGATGACTTACTCAACCCAAAAACCAAGGCTGGGGGAAGGGCACATGTAGCAACCAGAGCAGTATCAGATGTAGGAAAGTGAAAAGAGCTCACGGGAGGGCTCAGGGGGTCAGCCTGTTTTAATTTCAATCGATAAAAAATACCACACTGTAAAAATACTAGCATGCAATGGATTTGCTATTTCTTGACATCTAGCAAGTTTCCACAGCCCACATGTAACATTATCGTGAACCAGTGAAAGGAAGTGTCTACAGACAGGGAAAATCAATGTCACAGGCAGGTTGAAAACCAGGCTGGAGTTTAGGAAGAGAAAGGGCATAGTTAAGAATTGGGGAAAGGCTGGAGGAAAAAATCATCACAAGGACTCTCAAGCATCATCCTTCAATCATATAATCATTCATTCAAGAGAGAGTTACTGAGGTCCTATTTTGTGCAAGATTGTACACAAGGCAAAGCAAGAGCGCAGCGACCATGTTGGCAGCCAGGGGCGGGGCTAAAATACACTTCTGATCCCGGTACCTTGCACACTTGTCTTCAGTATAAAGGCAAAGAAAAAAAGTAAAATAATATTCTGTAAACTCAAAGCATTGCTGAAAAAAAATTAAAGAAGGCCTAAATACCTGGACAGACATGCCACGTACATTCCTGGATCAGAAGACAGTGCTCTTGGAATGGCAGTGCTCCCCAGAGTGATCCGTATATTCTACGTGGTCTCGATCACAATCCCAGTGGGCTTCTCTGCAAAAACTGTTTAGCTGCTGTTATAATTCATATGGGAATTCGAGGGTCTCAGTAACCAAAACGATCTTGAAAAAGAAAAACAACATGAGAGGACTTGTAATTCTCAATTTGAAACTTTACAACTGTATCTCTAGGTGAGATTAGAGGCCATTTTTAAGTTATTACTGTGTTTATCCTTATTTTCTAAATTCTCTAGAATGAATATAATTGTTATAATAAGGAAAATAAAAAGTAAGGTATCTTTTAAAACATGCACACCGATTCATTCATTGGAAATAATATATTTTAACTCTAAAGAGGTAAACAAATATCTAGTGAAAAAGGACTGCTTAAAAACAAGAGTGCATTTACATTTTTAAGAAATTGAAAACTGAAAAGCACAAACACATCAAGTTTCTAGGGAGACAAATACAACATATTAACACTTATTTTCAAAAATTCTAATTGAACAATGAAAATTCAAGAAAGGGAAAATCGCGATTGACAGCCAAATGCAAACACATGGAGAGCAAAGGCCTAGAAATCACAGTTCCTTTAACTCTGCTACTACCTCAGTAGGGGAGGAAATTCCTCACTGAGGAGACAGTGGAATCCCATGCATAAGACAGGATACACAGTACAAACTGCACTAGAATCGGGGGTGATTTTCTTAGAAGAATTCTTAAGTTAGAACATTGCAGAAAAACTATAAATACACTGACAGAAAGATTAAAACACACAGTCATATATATTATATAGAAACATATGAATTCTGCTCCCATGTTACATAGAAATACAAACATATTTGTTCATTTATGGGCACTGATTACTTTTTCCCAGGTAGAATATTTCAACTAAAACAAATAATCAATAATACACCCCTCTAGTCAAATCTAGTTGATAAGTTACTCTGCTATGTAATCATAATATGCCTAAGATAGATCTAAAATAAGTGAAAAAGATCTTTGTATGGTTTCTTGAACTCTTCTCAACATTCCAAACTTAATTTTAAAATAGATCTGAGCAGTATTTCTATATTATCTTTTCCCTCGTGAAATGACCAATACAGTCTGTTGTCAAAATTCTGTCCTTACAATGATTCACGAACACCGTATCCTCACAAAATTGCTGGACAGCAAGTCACTATCCAGACACTGTGACCAAACAAACGAAACACAAGGAAGACAGTGACCCTATTCTGGAGGGCTTACCGTCTGCGTCAACACCGGGGTTTTTATTTGATTGGTTTGATTGGGTAGCAAAATAAAATCAATCAATTATTTTCTTCTCTGAGCATTCTGTAAGTCATGACTCTTTTCAGTGTCATGAGCAGGAAAGACTTAAGCATGACTTGATTAGGTCAAATAGCAACAATCATCACCGGAGAGTGAGTAATAAAGAAGTTAACTGATAGCAATTCTTCTGCCTACATGAGACCTAAAATAAACCTACACTGATATCCGAAAGGAAAATGAGGAGATGAGGTTCCCAATGAGAAAACAAACAAACAAGAAACCAAAAAATTAAAGACTTTTTCATTAACGATTCCAGGCAGTAGTGGAGCATGGTGGTGAAGAGCACAGATGCTTGGGGACAATCATGAGGCTCTGAACTCCCACAGCACTGGGTAGCTTTGACACTCATAAGTCAGTGAAATTTTCTGCATCTCAGCCTCCTATCCATAGACTGGGGATAACAACAGCACACGTCTCCTAGGACGGTCCTAAAAATTAAGATATTTTATATGTAAATTTTAAATAAAATACCTCAGATTTTAAATATTGCCCCAAAAGCACAAGGAAAAAAGAAAAAGAGATAAATTTGAGTTCATCAAATTTAAAACTTTGCTTCAAAGGACACCATCCAGAAAGTGAAAAAAACAACACTCAGGAGAAAATATTTTCAAATAATTTATCTGATTAGGAATTTGTATCTCCAAATAAAAAAGAGCTCCTACAATTCAACAAAAAAGACAACTAAATTAAAAAATGAATAAAGGATCCGAAACGGTATTTTTCAAGGAAAATATACAAATGGCCAATAAGCACAATGAAACGATGTTCAAAATCATTAGCTGTAAGGGAAATCATGTCAAAACTACTAGGAGAAACCGCTTCACACTCACTACATTAGGTTATAATTAAAAAAAGAATAACAAGAACTAATGAGGACACACAGGAATCAGAGATAGCAGCCCTTGCTGGTGAGAAGTAACGCTGCGTGGCTACTTTGGAAAACAGCCTGGCAGGACCTCAGAGAGTTGAACAGTTGGTTTCTGAATGACCCAGCAATTCTGCTCTGTGGGCACACACGTAAGAGAACTGAAAACAAATGTCCACATAAAAACTCCTACAGGAATGTTCACGGTGCCATTATTCATCACAGCCAAAAAGAAGAAACAACCAAAATGCCTATCACCTGATGAATGGGTAAACAGAGGGGCCCAGCCATACAGTGGAATATTATTCAGCAATAGCAAAGCATGGAGTACTGACCCAGGCAACAACATGGACAAACATTGAAAACGTTACTCAGTGTGAAAGAAGTCAGTCACAATAGACGGTTCCATTTACATGAATTGACTCGATTTACATGAAATGTCCAGCACAGGCAAATCCACAGAGAGAGAAGAGTGGCTCCCTGGGGCTGGGGGAGGATGGGGAAGATGGGAATGAGTGCTTATGCATATGGGGTTTCCTGTTAGGAGGATGAAAATATTCTAAGATTGACTGGGATGCACAATTCTTGGCATAGAGTAAAAACCGGTGTAAATATTAATGGGTGAATTGTATTAAAACTGTTAAGAACAAAAGCACCTCGGGCCAGTACCTTCCCATAGTAGATGCAAATTGCTAACTTTTATCACAGGAAGAAGAAACTGCCCTCAGCATGAAAGCAGGAGATCAGCAAATGTGAGTTAACCGAAACTGGACAAGAGCAGTTTACTTCAAACAGTTGCTGAGTGTATACGAAATATTCAGAATGAAGAAAATCAGTTTGACATCAAGATGAAGCATTCTGCTTCAAATGCAGATCAAGGATTCGGCAAGCCCACCTGCTAGAAATAACCAGAGAAGAAACCTGGTTCTTAAAACAAGCACCACATCCAACAAGGAAATGGTGGTGAGGAAAGCAGTCAGCCAAAAAACTGGAACAGTTTGCTACAAATAATTTCTCCACTGAAATTTCAAAAATAAAATGAAAGTGATGCAATGCTGCGCTGCCCTCACGTGAATGGGCTTCCTCCGGTTCTCGACAGTTCTGTAACCCCGAATGAGAGACTCAGGAGAATCAGCATGGCTCCTGGGAGTCCCCAGGTGACTGCCCACCAGCACGCTGACCACCATCACATCTGCCAGGGTTGAATTTCAGAGAAGAGACCAACTTCTGAAAGGCACAGGAAATGTTGGCAAGGGAAAAAATGGCTGCAGTCAGTCCTGGGACAGAGGCCCTGACAGCAGAGGCCAGAAGGCTGCAGGTGAACTGGAGTGGCCCTGGGGAAGGAAGGGACCACAAGGGAGCAGATCTCAATTCTCTTCTCTCTCTCCCTTGGGTAGGAGAGATAAAGCCTGCATCATTCTCACCTGGAACTGTGGGTTATGGCTGGCAGAAGTCGTACCGACACGGAATGATTATTCAAGACTCTGTGGGAAAAGTCCAGAAAAAGAGAAGGAGTAGGGAGCCAACTCCACGAGCCTCTCAAATGCTCCTATATTTACTGTGTATAACGAAAGGAAAAAGTCATTAACAGTTGTGTGATAGTAAGTAGGAACTTGAGGAAAGACAGGAGGAGACAGAGATTGTAGAATCCACAATGAGTACAAAGGCTTAGTGTATCTTTAGGGAAGTCATGGGGTGAGGGGAATAAGATACATTCTTTAGATATGTGAATTACAAAGCAGACCACGAGACCAGCCAGGTCCTTGTTTTGGGGATAATAGACTATCTAAAAGCACACAAGCCCAGCTTTTATAGCTGAGGGCCTGGGTCCTTGCTTTGAAATGAGCAGAGTGCTATCTAAAGCATCAACTATGCAAGCAAAGCATTGTCTCTGCTTTTTAAGGCAAGGAGACAGGAGTGAGGATGCACAGGCTCCTGCTTGCAAAGCAGTTACTAAGCACACATTTTTCTTCTGAACATTGACAGGCTGCTGGGGTCTGTTACAATTTAACCTAATCTTGGGCTCCCACATGTAACCATTAGGGAACCATTATGGAGGACACCCTAGGATAACAAATCCTAGCCCTGGGTATTTTCCTGCCACCTTCAGACACTCTAGCAGGATCTAGACACATCCCTGACTAACGATCCCACAGAACCACCCAGACTCTTAACTCCTGGTGCTTGAAACTTAATTTTAGCTCTACACAACTTAACAAAGAAAAGTTTCAGAAATAGAAGATATTACATTCTTTTATATCTCATCATATGAACTAATTTCTCTGATTGCTCTAAGCTGCTTCTAATTGGCAAAGCACCTAATTCTGCAGGTGAATTCAGTACTTTCCATTGGGCATAACTTGCCAGTTTGGGCTCGCTGAATTCTCTTGGTCAAATACTGATACACTTAATTGATTTCGTTGTTCATCAGTTTCAGCCGGGAGGAGAGGGAGTGTCACTCTGTTCCTCAGCCCACCCTCAACTCTTTTCTCATCAGCAACTCAGGCCTCCTGAAAATAAAACAAAGAATTTGTTTCCCTTCTACGCTTTCCACAAACCCAACAGGAAACATCAGCCTGGAGAAAGAATTCAACAAAAATGTTCAAACAAAAATCTATAAAACATGAAGCAACTCCATCTCCGAATCATGATACACAATGACATGAAAGTAAGTGTGTCAAGCACAAAGCATGCGTGAGCCTGACCACCTCATTTCTATTCTTCAAAGGAAGGAAGGTTTTCATATTTTTTATTATCACTCTTTCTCATTGCGTCTGATTAAGCCAAAAATTAGTTTATGAAATAATTAAGCACTGCAATAACAGATTTTTATTGTATTAAGTATAGATGGCATTCAGAGGGGATAGGAAAACCCAGCTCTGTAAAAAATGCAAAATTTCTTCCCCTGTTAAAAACACGTATACAAAATGCAACAGAGAATTCAAATTCTTGCGGAGAGGAGCAAAAGCCACAGAATCAAAGCAAAGTCATTACTATGAGTCAATTCAAAATTCACTAGACAAGCATGCTCAAAGCATTCAAAGAATTTTAAAGGCACACTGCAAACCATTCACTTAATGATCTGCAGGCTAGAGGAAGAATTTCCCTCTTTAACAGACAACAGAAATCAAAAGGGTGCCCCTCCAAACAAAGACGAAAGATCAATCAGGTTTTTAACAGTTCTGATAAATCAGCATGTTCTAAAGAACAAAATTCAGAAATTTTAAACATTCATTCAAACCACAATGAAACAAGCACTTAAAAAAAAAGAAAAAAACCCCAAAGAAACTAAGCACATTGATCATGCACTTGGATCAATGAGAACGTCTTTTACCCTTCGAAGAAAGAACAGGCTATAGCCTTTTACTTGAAAATTAACACTACTTTAAAGATAACTCCTAAAACGGATTTCATCATTCATGTTGCCTTGAAAACTCTGAGGCAGTTGTATCTTATCAGAAAAGCAATTCTGAGTCATAGTATGTTACAATTCAGCGCCAGTTTGTTTTAGAATAAAAGAAAAAAGAAAGCTACTGTTCCTCAAATCCTGCACAAAGTGTGAAGGGCCACCCTGCCTCTTTCCCCTCCTGTTTTCAAACCTGATGCTCCCCAACCCTTCTGAAACAAGTGTGAGAACCTCATATTCCCACCAATATATCACATGACTAAAGAATATTAATTTACTTGTGTAAATATATGCCTACATCTTGAACTGGAGGAGGAAGGTATCAGAGGGCTACATGGAACTTATTTCTACCTTCCTGAAATCACACACAAACACGTTCACACAGACACAAACACATACACACTGAATTACTGAGCACTTCACAAACTTAGGAATTCCAACTTCTAGAAGATAACTTTGCAGTTAGTTTAAAATACAAAACTGTCAAGTTTGAAAGACTTGATCATCTGCTAAATCATCCAAATATCAATGAGACCCAATTTGCCTTCTCTGTAGAATGTAACTTCCCATGATGTCAAAACAGATCCTAAGAAGTGCTGTATCCAAGACTCGTGTTTATCACTAGCTATGATCGTTTTTAAACAAGTAAACAGATTGAGAAAGGTAAGTCCCAACATTTATTCTTATTGAAATAGCATATGTATTCAATTGTCTATAAAGAAAATAGGTCCCATGATGGTGTTTAAGAGCTATTTTGTGTATTGCAATATTTATTTTTAAGTGCAGACAAGGAGGGTGGGTATTACTCAGTTGTAGAGCACCTGCTTAGCATGCACAATGTGCTGGCTTCAATCCCCAGTAATTCCCCCCACCAAAAAAAAAGTGCTTATTTAAAAATAAGAAAAAAGTTATAAAAAAATGCAGACTAAAAACCACTGCAATGTAGAAGCCAGAACTATAATAAAAAACATGTGTTTCTATCAAATACTGACTATATGTCAAACACAGGGACAACCACAAATCACCCCTGACAACCATCACGTGTGGTTCTCAGCAACCCTTCTAAGTAGACATGGATGAGAAGCCCAGCACTGGGGATGAGGAGACGGAGCTCGGAGGAGCCGGGGACGCTGACCGTCCTGCTCCCCGTGACAACACGTCAGCCCAGGACAAGTGCTGACAGAGCTGCAGCGAGGGGACATGCAGCTGCGTGGAAACTTCAGGAGCTGGGAGACCTAGAAAACACGAAAAATTGTTCAGTGAAAAACCAGCTCAAATATATTACACTGTGCCACATTCTTTAAAAAGGGAACATGACTGAGACCTTTTTGATGCCTCCGTGTCCTTTATGCCATCATCAGTTATTTGCCCTCACAGCATGACCAGTGATGATCTGGACCCCTTATGAAGTGCACTCAGATGGCAGAGCTTTTAAAGCTGTTTTATGAAGTTTGTAAGACTCTGTCTATGCCTCACACAGGCGGTCATCCATCACTTCTCACCGGTGTGGACGTACCACCTGAAATCACTCCTTTCTGCTTTTTAAAATCCCTTCATCTAATCCAGACTTTTCAACAGCAAAGAATCAGCTCAACCACAGACACTGGACAGCTTTTCACCAAATGGACTCGAACAGCCCATTGGACTACCTGGAAGCCCTTTTCTTCTATTAAACCCACTTCTGGGTACTTCATCATTTTCTGATTGGTAGAATTGGCCGCTGACTGGCCTACTCACAGAGCTCCCAGCGTCACATCCAGGGATGGGATAGGACCCTGCTCTTGGGAGAAATCAGTGAGGAAGGCGGACATCCTCCAGTCAGGACTGCACGTGTAGAAGTGCCACAACATGCTCAGAAATTATACCGTCAGCACCCCTGGGCTCCCATGGACTGGTTTCACATTAACCAAACACACGAGACACTGATGCAAGAAAACCAGAATCTTAACTTATTAATGTAACAGAATATGTGAAACTATGAACCAGACTGAAATATCAGAGTTCAACCATGAGGACAGTTTTTCCTCCACGGCCTAACCACGGGCAGGCAGTAACATGGCAAACATGGACAGAAGCAGAGCAGTAAGGATTTCTAGATTAACTCAATGGACTAAATTTCTGTTATACCAACAGATCTACTGCCTGGAAAACAACGCTAATCATGGTGCACTCTTCATGGACAGTGGCCGAGACACGACTGTGAGCAACTGTGTGAATCTCCTTTCTCTGTCCTTTCTGGGCTTACTGATGCACAGATGTACAGAGATCCAGGTATGCAGATACCTCTAAACACCCAAAGCCCATCCCTGGGAGCCTCAAAACCAGACAGCCAGAGTTTAAATACCAGCTCTGCCACTTACTAGCTCTGTGACCTTGGCCAACTTACCCTCTGTGTGCCTCAGTTTCCACAATGTAAACCTGGGTTAAAAATCAAACATTCCTTACTCGATTGTTGAGAAGATTGAAGGATTCATTTCTGTAAAACTCTCAGAAAAGAATGTAGCACATTATTGGTGCTCAACAAATGTCAACTTAATATTAAAGTGATTTACAAGTCTCCTTTCTAATCATCTTCTGTGTTTCCTGGCTAGACTAAGTCCCAAAGAAAATCCTTATTTCTCCTTTTATAAACTCTTGGGGAGCACCCTTCTGTTCCATACCACCACCTGTTTAAACTGAGGGAGGGGACGCCTCCTCCCCACTCCTCTTGGCCACGGAGAGTGCTTCTCCACACCACAGACCCATGGCTCAAAGCTAGCCCTCGTCACACTAACAGGGTGAGGTGTGATTCCGGAGAGACAAGCAGGGTATGTGAAACCGTTCCTTTCCTTCCAGTGCTGGCCACACTTGGGAAGCACACAGGATGCTCAGCTCCATGGCAGGACAGCCCTGTGCATGATGGGGCAGGTCCTCTCAAGGGAAGGCTCGCTGTGGCCCAGAGTTACCTGGGACAGGGTGAGTCTCTACTTCTGGGACACAGTATAATGACACGCATTTTCCCACAGCCCTGAAGTTCATGGAGTACGTGGCTTCATCAGTAAAAAAGAAGACATATATCGCCTGCTTACTCTTTTCTGTCATCTCTCAGTTGGCTGCTGGAGACAACATGTGTATAAGTATTGGATCCCCTTAAGCCCCAACATATTTGAAGTAACAAAAAATTCTGTGGCTTAACGTTGGTTCAGGGCGACTGTGTAACAGTTCTGACTTTGCTGATGCTAAATTATGGGTATAGGAACTATGGAACCTCCTCAAATATCTTTCATCATAAAACCAGCTTTCCTTATTTTCCTGTTTCTTAGTAATTGCCAAAGACTATCAAATGATGGCTTCTCACAAAACAGTAGCTAAAGATTACGAGCCCTCTTGACATACCCACTGTGGTAAACAGTTTACATAATTACTAATTCTCACAATTCTACAAAGCAGATATGAGCATCCCCATCTCACAGACGAGGGAAATCTCAGAACGAACTGACTTAGGCTCACGTGGCTCAGTGGCAGTGCGTGCACGCAAAGCCAAGTCAAAAAACTACACCCCTTCATATATGTACCAAATCTCCTACCACCAATTAACACACAGCGGCGGGGTCAATACTCAGGGAACCCAGTACACTTTTCAGCTTTAAGGTGCTCCAGAGGCCACTTCTAGCTGTTTTATAAATTCCCGGCTCACTGGTTTCTAGCACTGGAAGAAAAGTCCGAATTTGCCATTGTTTGCACAGCAAGTCTGAGATGTTCACAGCGAGATGACAGAATAAAACTAAGATATAAGGAGAATAATTTTTCCAGGTAGACAGACATAATGGAGACTGTGCTATTCTTAAGCATTAAGCAAAGAAATCAAAATAAAATAACGTTGTTTAAGCTTTCTTTAACAAACAGGAAAATTAAGAAGGTAAGAAGGTGCAACAGAGCCACCTATGGCTAAAAAGACCTTCCAGGTTACCGGGAAACATGCAACACAAAATTGCCTGTAGGATCAGAAACGAGAATCAGATAACTAAAAGCTTCTGTAGCACATACTGCACTTTGTTTTGGGGTAAGGGAAGGGTATTCAGTATTTAATCTGATATTGCTAATACTCCTGAATATAAACAAAAGACATAGGCTTATGGAAACTCATCTTAGAGGAGGAAAGAAACCAGTCCAGCCTCTTCAGTTTACAGAAGGGGAGACTGAGACCTGGGATCTGTCCTCCTGGCAATCGGCAGCAAAGCTCTCCTAGGCCTCATGTCTTGCACTGTAGCAAAAACCAACAGATCTTTACTAGGCCTATAATCATAAAATAACGTCTGCATTTTTCCAACAGTAGGCAATCTAAGTATCTTGCAAAATACTTCTCAAAGAGCCAGGAAATCGTAAAAGTTTGTTGAAATACAAAAACATTTATTTACATATTAAAACAGCATGAGATTTATTCTATTAAAAAAGTTACATGTCAAATCAATGTTTTGATATTTTAAACCTGTTAAAAGTGCAGGAAAAAAAATCAAAATTTTCTTTAATCACAAAAGACAGAAGATTATTCCCTGAAAATGATAAATGTGGATTTTTCTAAACTTAATGGATCTGGTCAGAATCCACGAATTTAAATATCTGAGTGGATGTTACACGGCAACATGAATTCTGAGTTGTAACAATACACATTCTGTGTAAATAATCTTCAAGGTCGTCTGCTTAAGGCAATTTAACTAGTTCCTGTCTCAATAGAATGATAAAGATTTCATTAAAACTTCATAGTGCACTAAAAAAAATAAATGAATCCTTGATACTTTAAGCCATATTCATATATATCATATATATACATATTGAATATGCATCAGAAATAAGCCACCCCCTTTAGTATTCAGAGTTGATCCTTCTAAAATACCTGTCATTGTGACAGCACATTTTTATTAAGCACCCCTTGGGTGCTTTGTGTACAAGGCGTCTAACTCTCACAGTTAGACAAGGAAAACGATATTACTCAAATTTCACAAATGAGGAAATGTACTTAAGCCATAAAAACAACTTACCTATTCATCATCAGGAAAGAAAGAGTAATGATTTTACTTACAATATTCACTGACAATCTTTTTTTCCATACTAAGACTACATAAAACCAATTCAGTCTTTCTAAGTATTTCTGTCAATAAGGGCCACTAGAGAAAAGCAAGTAACATCACTAGCAATGATTGGACTTTCAAAGCCCACTTCTCTTTTGCACTATAATTATTTTTAATGTTTTGTTTTTAGTGCTCACAGAGCACTAAAATTAAAAAAAAACTAACTTTTAAGTCATTACCTGAGAATAAAACTTTTGTAAAAATGTACAATTTTAATTTATGCCACTCTGTCTCACATTCTCACTGGTGTCTCTCCTTTGAAGTCCTCATCAGGCTGAGATCACTAAAATTGGCCATTTATGGAGTCACAGGAGTTCGGGAAAACACTCAACGGGAGGCTGATTACAGGAGCAATTAAAAATGCATCCTGTGCAGCCAGGGTTCCAGCACTGAACTAGCCACTGCCAGCTGTGTGTAATTTGGGACAAGCTGCTCCATCTCTCAATCCCTCAGCTGCAAAAAATGAGACACTGATACCTACCCTCAAACACCTGCTATGAAGTAAAACATGAGGAAAGCATTTTAGCCTTAGGCAGGTGTCCACTCAGAGCGAGGTTGGTCATTATGATGATAAGGATGGTTGTTAATAAATTAAGCTAGACCAGAAAGTAGAAATCACCATAAAGGAGAAACATTTAAATCAATGAGCATTTTCTTTTGGATGGATTGCAGAATATTTTATTGATTTTTTTAATAAACCAAGATTTGTCCATTAATAATAGATTTACAGGTTCATGGACAAGTCTCCAGAAAAAGAATTAGAGGCCTCTAACTTCTGAATACTAAGAAAGTAAAGTTTAGAAAGAATTATGGGGGAGATTATACCTCATTTGGGAGAGTATGTGCTTAGCATGTATGCGGCCCTAAGTTCAGTCCCCAGTAACTCCATTTAAAAACTTTTTTTTTTAAGAAATGGAGAATTAAAGCAAAAAGATGGAGGAATACAGAATTTTTTTAGAGACTCAACTCAGACTTCTGATGGGGAATAAAACATCCCTTTCTCAGAGGAAATCTTGAAAACTATGTAAACTGGATCTGAGATGTCTAGTCTTTTAACATTATTCAAGAATTCATATTACCAAGTCTTAAAACTACCTGATAACCCACAGTGGTGATAGTGATCATAACAGCTGCCAACACGGATCGAGCTCCAGCTAGGAATGCTCTGTTCTGACATCTCTGCTCCTGAGGCCTCACCAGGCTGAGAGCACTAACTTCGGACATTCATGAGCATCTCGTGTAAGTCCTCAATTTGTGCTTCTCACTCCCCCCTCACCAGGCCCTCTGAGGGAAGCACTGTTATCATCTTCCCCACCCGCAGTTAAGGCCACTAAGGCACAGAGACTAAACCCGATCCAGGTCAGACTGGCATTAAAGGACGTGTGTATTTCTGCTGTTTTACTTTTTACAAAGGAATCTGAGATATCAATTTAAGGGAGACTGTTAAATAATAAAAGTCTGTCTGGTCTCCACTTCAAAGAGCAGATACTATAAATTCCTGATGTAGGATGAGGCTGCAGCCACAAACTGACTCAGCTTGAAATTAATATCCAAGATGAAGCAGCGAATACAAGTAAATATTCACGATTGTCAACTCCGCTCTCGGGTCTGGGCCCTTCACTGCCTGAACGGCGGTGAAATCCCCACCCAGGTCAGGGAGGGAAGCGCGGCTCTTCCAGGTCACACCCAGGCTTCAAGGGCTGTTTCCCCTCACAGACTGTCATCAACGATTAAAAAGCTCTCAAGATTTTTACACCATGCAAAACTGAAAGATATTTCTGCAGATGGAGCACTTTCTCAGGCTTAAACCTTTTTTGCCTACACTCAGCAAGGGGGAGAAAAGAAACATGACTCTGCAAAGTGTCTGAGCCTCACCACTCACAGGAGTAGAACTGCCTCAGCACAAGATGACAGTTCACATTGCAGGGTGAGAACAAAATAAAGCCACCCCAACCACAGGCACTCCCAGAGACAGCGCTCAGCAGTCTTCTGCACACTCATGGTTGTGCAGCCCTCACCACCATCTATTTCCAGAACACTCCATTATCCCAGAAGAAACCCCCTGTCACTATCAGTCATTCCCTAATCCCCCTCCACCCAGCCCCTTGCAACCATCACCTGCTCTCTGCCTCTGCATTTGCTTATTCTGCGCATTTCAGATCACTGAAGTCAACAATATGTGGCCGTTTATGTCTGGTTCCTTTCACTTAACGTGCTATTATCAAGGCTTTTCCATGTTGAAGAGGTATCAGCATCTCTCTCTTTTTTTTTTTTGAAAACTTTAAAGTTTATTAGAAGGTGGTAAGTACTATCAAAAAGACTAGAGTGGAGCATAAGGGGTGGGGATTCAAAGGGAAAAGGGTGGGTTGAGCAGTCAGGGTGGACTTCCCAGGACAGGTGGCCTTTTTCATCTTCCCCTTTATTTTTTTTTCCTTTTTATTCACCCTTACGTATGAATAATGTTCCACTACATGGAGATACTACATTCAGTTCATCCATTCAGCAGCTATATATGGACGACATCCAGAAGAATGAGTGTAAGATGTGACTAGCAGGGGTGGCATTTAAGCAAAGGGCAAGATGTGCTTTAAAAAAAAAAAGCCAACAAACAGAGGCACAAGGAAATTCAGTCCGTTTCTGAACAAAGTGCATGCTTGCTTCGGCAGGACTACCGTGCAGGGCTGGGGAGGATATTGGCAGGAATCACGGGGAGTGAGTCACCTAAGAAGACTCCCCACCGATATCAGCTCAGCCAATTCTCCTCCCTCATGTTTCTAGGTTTCTCTTATTTCATGTAATAGCACTTTAACTACACATCTGATCATGTGCATCAGACCACCTTACCTCGAAGCCACAGAAAATCATTCACTGACCGGAGCAGCTCCAGGACAAAACTGTGATGGACCAGGGAGTCCTACAGCATCCCAGCCTGCAGGCACAAACCCCACATGTGCCTTGGTGATGTCCAGAAAATAAAATGCATGGAAATATCTCACTGCTGGTTCACAACATCTGCCCCCAAATTGCCCCAAAATCATGCTGGCAAAGCACTACTCAACCCTCTCACTACAAAAAAAAAAAAAAAAAAGCTAAGAAGGCAAATTTAGGTTCTGCCATTGAAAACCAGCAACCATCAATGCCAGTATCTGAGCTGGAATGCTCCTGACTTCAAAAACCACTGCGCACTTATTTTTCAAACGGGAAAGCATATATGTATTCCACGTAGATGTTATTACAGTAGGATTTTTATTTTCGAAATTTCCAGTTCAACATTAGCACAAGAAAGATTATGTTTCAGCTTTTAAAAAACTCAATTATCTTCCACTTTCTTAATTTTGAACCTATTATTATTTTAAAAATGGAGCTATGCTTCATATTATAAACCAAGTGTTTGGCTTCTGCAAACAAAACTTTTATGACCTCACTATTTCAGAGCAAACTTTAATGATGTTTTGAGAGGTGGGGCCTGGGGCGCTAACAGCCCTTTAAATACTGACAAGGATGTGCTATTAAGTAATGAAAAGGCTCTAAGTCCACATTAACTAGGAAACCAAAGAAACTACACCAAAGCCTTACTTTATCATTTTTAAATATTCCTATTTTTTGAATATTAAATTTCTTAAAAGATATGATTTTTTTGAGAAAGACAACAGCTGTATTAAATTTCCTCTCACCAAGAAAGCAATCTTTATCAAGAGTAAAAACCCCTATGGAAATTCAAAAGATAGGACGTTTCTAGCTAAGTGAACATGCAGATCTGAACACAAACATAAATCCTATCAGATCTCACTCGGACGAGCTCAACAAAGTCCTGGGCTACCCTGGACTTAGCTCTTCTCTTCCAAATGTTGGCTGAGCTAAGATCATCACACAAGGCAGGGAAGAAGAGAAGAGGAAAGTCCACCTGGCGGCCTCCATCTGTTTTCTTCAAGCCAAAAGGCGCCGCAAGGGCGGCCCAGCTAACAAGCCCTCCCCATAAGGAAATCCGGCATCCACACGGCCCCTGCCGTCCCCAAGCAGCCCCAACGACCCTCTCCCACTTGTGGCCTCCCAGCCTGTGAATGGTCTTCTAATGTCACTCCCCAGTTGGTGGCAACCCCCCCTTCCCCGCTACACACACACACACACACACACACACACACACACACACACGTGGAGCCAAGGCAGCCTTCCCAAAGCATAAATTTGATTACATCACCCCACTTCAAACCCTTCAGCGGCTCCCTGGTAGAGTTCTAGCCCCACCCCCGAACCTGCTCGCCCATCCTCACCTCAGTACCCAGGTCCCCAGTGACCTCAGGGGCCCCCTGATCTGCTCCTACTTCCCACTTGCCTCCAGGCTCATTTTGACTGTTTCTCAAGGAAGCCTTCCCTCCCTCCAACCTCCGCAATTTGTTCCTCTGTTCCTAGAACATTCTAGGCTAAGTCAACCTCTGACACTGCTAAGCTCCCAAGGAATATTTTGCTTACTAATGTGGGTCCAACCTCTCTCCCCTAGACACTCAGAAGTGTGCATGTTATGAATAAATAAATGATGGGGTGGGTCTCAAAGGGACAGCCAGACCTGCTCTCGTCCGTCCCGACCTTTCTTACTGTAGAATATCAGAAGCAAATCCAGAAGTACCTTTCCTGAGGGTCACTTCCTGCTGACACCCTTCACTGCCTCCTCTGTCAGTTCTAGTAAAACCCAAGATCTTCGAAAGCTCTCCACCCCAGGCCCTCACCAGTGTCCTCCCCAGCAGGGGCACCCACAACCCTGGACCACACATGGCACTCTCCCCGAGTCCCCACCGCACAAGCCTCCAGGCCTCTACCCGGGCTGCTCTGCCACATGAGCCACAGTCTTCATGCTTTCTACTGGCTGACCCTTACTCTGTCTTCACAAATGAATGTAGAGCCCATTTCTTCCAGGAAGCCCTCTCTGATAATATCCTTTAGGTCTTGGCAGGGCTCCCTCTATAGCAGCACTGCATGGGGACCAACTGGGTGTTTGCTTGCTCCTTTGGGACCACGACCTATTGGGGGCCACTTGGGAAGGAGTGAGATATTACAAGAGGGGTGGGAGAAGCAAAAAGCAAAAATAACACCTGAAGTCCCAAATTCAAGGATTCTTTCTCAGAAAAAGAATAAAATATTTCACATGTGTGCAATTTGGCTACTATTTTTGTGGCTTGCGGAAAGCAAGGACTTGGTGTTCTAGTCCAAAACCCAGGTTACATGCAAAGAAACGTATATATTCATATCCAAAGGAAACCAGAGCTGCTCAACAACAGTTTGCAGTCAGAATTGAAAGGAATTTTGATAAAGGCAATCTCTCTCTCTCTCTCTTCTTTCTTTTCTGGCATCATATAATTTTAGAAGTTTTTGCGTGACTAAGAGATGGCTACAGCCCGTGATTCTGCACTGGAGAGTTTGGGCTGAGGAAGCCCAGATTACATTCACTGTGTACATGCAATCACACCAACAAACTGACAAGCGCCCTTGTGGAGGAGCTGATGTTCCAAAGCAGGCAAACTTATGCAGTAAGAAAACTCTAAATAAGAAGTAAGAAATTCAATGTTCTGTACTCAATTTCATTAGCTATATGGGCCATTACCTGATAGTATATCTTGTCTAATGAAACCCAAAAATAAATTGTGAACGTTGATTTTCTTCATCTGACTGTTTTATGCTAAATTTGGATATCAAACCCACAATCCATACGGACAGCTCAGGCCTATGCTGCAGCACAGCTACATCCCGTAGAAGAAAGTCTATCAAGGGAGAATTGGAAAGTTTCCCTTCAGAAGCTGCTAAGTCTGGTTTTGCACCTGTACATCATTTGCAACCACTTCATCGTCAAAGGAGTAAGACCTTACCTCTGTGGGGCGTAAAGCACTGCGGTGCTTCAGAACAATCAAAGAACACAGAGCTTTGTGAATCAGTCCTGAGGCATTTAAATCGTACTTTTTCTGAAAGGCCCCAAAACTGACCCACTTCACAATTTCACGTACAACAGTGAGGTACCGGAATTAGTAGAGAAAACACGCACTTGAAGTCTGACAAGACCCTGCTTGAATCCTGTTACAGCATTTACTACCCTCTAAATGGACCAATAACTTAACCCCTCTGAGAAGGCTTGCCAATCCGCAAAAGGGGGCTGCCACCGCCCACCTGGGAGGCATGGATGTGAATGCAACACGCAAGTAGGGCGGCCGACTGGTACCTGACACGGGGCCTGGCTAGTTTCCCTCCGCTGCCCTTGTCCCCCTTTAAACTTGTGCTGTTTACCAGGTACCAAATGCCCGGAATAGACTGCCCGAATATTCTGTGTATCCCTGGATACATGCCTTACCCTTAGGAGGCCAGAAAAACAACTGCCTCCTCCCCAGTCACTATCAATGTTCTTAAGAGTCTGGATTTTTTTAACCTCTATTTTGCAGGGAGACTATTCCAGAATTTTTCAAGCACCATTCTCCAGGTTGGCTCCTCTCCCAGCGCCCATCCCTTCTCACCTCAGATCCTCTGTCTGCCTTCTATTCATTGGAAAGCGAGTCAGGAAGAGCGGGGACTCCCTAGGCCTTCTTCCCTCCCTGATATGTTAGTGTGACTACCTTCAACCCACGCCCCAATCCAACTCCAGCTTCTGAGGAGTCTACCCTCCCGGACCCTGCAGACTCTGCAACTTCCCAAGACACACACGTGGCCACGACCCTCCATTCAGATTTCTTCCTGGCTGGCCCTGCCCACCCCCCGGCCCCTTAAGGATAAATGACATTGCCCTGAAAATCCCAAACGCCGCTGACTGACACACGAAAGCTGCATGGTCTGGGCTTTCCTCCAACCCAGGCACAGCCCTGCCCCCCCTCAGCCTCAGTCTGCAGCTCTCAAGATGATCTAATTCACATGCGCGGCTGTGAAGACCAGCTAAGAATGACGACTCCCAACGTGTATCTCTAGTCCGGCTCCTTCAACTCAGCCCCAGGCTCATTGACCCGAGTGCCTCTATGAAGTCCAAACTTGGACAAAAAATCGCATCTTAAAAATGCCTCATGTCCAAGATTTACTCTGGAATTCAATTTATGGAAGGTACCTCCCATGCTCCCCATTTTAGTAACAGACCCAGCACTCACCTAGGTGTTTGAGGTCACATTCAATTTCCCCTGTTCCCTCCCTCCAGCCCTGGCCTGGAATATTAGTCCTGTCATTTCCGTCGCTAAGCCCATCTCAAGACTGGTTCTGCAGGGACGACGGCCGGATCCCCACAAGCTCACAGCAAGGTGCACTGAGTCACAGTCCTCCGAAGGGTGCTCCCTGGAGGGGGAGGCATCTCCTGCCACCGGTCACCTCAGAAGGCACTGGATTCTCACAAAGGAGGCCCTGGAGAAGGGACTCAAAGTTCTCCCGTGATCTGAGCTTTGAAGGTCCCGAGGTCTGTTGGAGCTCCTATTAGCAGACACACTTGCCACTGAGCAGATGAGGATGGAGAAGCCCAAGCAAGGCTGTCTTCACTCCGACCCCTGGGCGCTCGTGAGCCACGGGAAAGGCCTGTGTCCAGGGCACAGCCCACCAATCACAGATCCCAGCCTGCATTTGCCAACCCGGACAGCCTAGACTCCTTCTACTTGCGAGACTTACTTCTGTTCTGTTCCCCCCGAGAATGTGATGGACTCTTTCAGAATGTCTGGCCTGTATCAAGTGAGACCAAGTCAGTGAAGGATGAAGTGTCCACATTTGGACTAGAGCATGAAAGGAGAAACAAGGCCTCATGATCAGCATGATGGTGGTGGCCAAACCCTTCCCCTGGGTGAGATGAACAAGGGTAGGGGTGAGAATCCAAGGTCTTAGATTGGCCAAAGCATCTTCCTTCATGGCTGACTTGGGGTTGGAGACTCACTACCGCAAACTAACGACACGGCCGTCAGTGGGGGACGTCAGCTGCAACAAACATGGAGTCAGCTCTTTAATGCCAACATGGGTTAAAAGTAAAGGCAGGTGCAGGGAGGCCTGCACGGCTGCTGAGGCAAACCACAGACCCGGCTCTAAATGCCCACTGGCTGGAGCAGAGAGGAAGCTACGGTCCCTTTAATAGTCCCTGTGTCCACCAGATCCATGTGAGCCAGCTACTTAGAAGAAGGCCATGTTGTCCTGCTACTCAGAAAAACCAGCCTCGTAAAGGGAACAAAAGAGTGGCATGGATTTTAGACCCACTTCTGCCCCTTTATGAAGGAAAAATAAAGTAAATGGCACGGGGAAGTTGAATGCAAAAAAAAAAAAAATAACCAAACGGTGACTGATTCCTCCAACAATGTCCCCTGCAGCTGCTCACCCCCGAGCCTGCCGCTTCCTCACCAGTGACTGCCGGTCAGGAAGCGCCGTCACGCACGTCACACAGAGACAGCCAGGAACCGCGAGCTGAGCACGTTTGTGTAAAAGCAGGAATCGAGCAAGATGCTGCAGACTTTGACTTGACAAGATTAAATACTCCATGAAAAGAATCCCTCAACAGCCGCCTAAATCAATTCGCATCTCACTTCTTCAAAACAATCAAACTAATTGAATAAGGGTGCATTTGTCACCAAATATAAGGAGGACCAAACAGGTTCCTCAAAGCAAAGATTTTCACAGGTATCAAACACCAGTGGGTGATGTGCTAACAAAGCAATATTCCAAAAAATTAGAAAATAACAAGATGACTAGGATAATGCATGGATCAAGGCAGCTGAAATGTTTCTGCTCCTTAAAGCAATGGAGACAGCACGGAGGGCGATCTAGCTATTTCCAATGCAGGATATGCACAGCCACCTTTTCAGACGCAACTGCACGGTACAAGAGAAAAAGGAATAAAGAAAAAGGAAAAGAGGAACAAGCGAAAATTAGAAACACACAAGAACAAGAATGACTTTGACAGCAAGTACAAGAATTTACGTGAGTGTGTGAGGCCAGGAACGCGGGGATGGTGAGACCCACCCTCACCTCCTGCTCCAGGGAAGGCAGGGGCCTGAGGGGAGCGACGCTGCTTGGGGATCCCAACGTCGTCAGTGCCCCTAACCAAAACTCCACATATATGCATCTAGGCAGCTTTTAAGACACAAAATGTGGTCGCATTACAGGCTGGACAGTTTTACTCACTCCCAACGAGAGTAGCAGGAGAGAATTAGTCTCTGCTCCTGCACCAAAGCATTGTTTTAAAAATTAATGACTGTGGAATAGTAAAAGCAACAATGGAGTAAAAGTGACTGGAGGAGAACGTGCTTGACCCGAGCTCACTGGCCGCGTTATCTCACTGACGTTCAGATGCTGGCTAAGCCCTTATGGTACCAAAACAGACAGATCCACCAGGAGGGAGTTTAATTGGCTGCTGTATTTTGATGCCGAGAGCCATGCCTGGTACACGAGGTTCTGGGTAAACAATGGTGACAGTGTCAACACTATGGGCTAAGCACACATCCAGCTACTCCGCCAAATCCCAAGGGCAGAGTTCAAAAGGCAAAAACAAGCTGGCATTCTCTGGTGGGTCTGGAGACTCATAACCAAACAGTTGCTGAGCAAAAATGTCACCAGTGCCTCCTATGACAAAGAGGAGGCACTAGCCATGGGGCTTGGGCAGGACTCCAGGCTTCCACTGCTCACCCACCAGTCTGTCCAGGGGGAGAACATGGTCCCTGCTTACATTGCACTGATGCAGCTACCTTGACTAACGCCTGGGGGCTCAGCAGGAGGTGACACTTGAGGTGAACGGAGCCAGCCTCGGTGTAGCCCTATGCTGGCAGCTGTGCCCATAGCAGTGCCCAAGCACCTAAACCTGCCACCTCATCCCCAAGGAGCAGAAGGGGGTGCGGGCGTGTAGATCACAGGGCCCTGCGAGGACAAATACAGATCATGGCCACTACATGTCTCACCCCTTACTAAAGTCATAGAGGTATGTCCGGGAGGAACAGAAAATTCTTCCAGAGCCCGCCAGGCACCACACGCAAGTGGGACTCGGGCCCCGTGTGCCTCTCACTCACAGGGCTGGTCTGGACTTTCTTTTTATCAATTCTCTGGCATTTTCTCCTCCAACTTACCAACAACCAGAAAGTTGGATTTGATCTTAGGTAAGTTCATGAATCACAGAGCACTGCCTCCACAGCGGGCCCGGCAGCACGTGCCAGGTCCTCCGACCGTCACCTGTGGTACCGCCATGAGTGCCCTCCAGACTCAAGGCCCGAGGCCGTTGGCCGTGGGGGCACAGCTTCCCTCAATCTCCCCAGCAAAGGGGGACGACTTCTGGGCAAAGGCATCTCACCTCTTCTGACCGAGGGAAAGCATGATAGATACACGGGGAAACAGAGCAGAAGGTGGGGGGTAGTAAGCCCAGGAGAGCTCGTCTGCACTTCCAAGGCAAAAGTGGGGCCGTTGAATTAATCACAGGGACAAAGTGAGGATGAATCTTTCCCTGCTTTGTCTCATACTCCGTGATACGCCTTTCCCTGCATAAGGAGTTCATCCGGAATTCCCTGGAGGTGTTTCTGATGTCCTAACTTGGCATGATGGCTGTCGGGGAGGAAGAGAGGGCCTGAACCCAGCAGGTGCTGGGCCTGGGAGGCAGGAGACACCGGCTCCAGACCCAGCACAACCAGTGACTCGTTCGGCCTCTCGGGATTCAGCATCTCATCTATAAGCAAAGGGATGAGAATGTCCCAGGACAGGCTGCCTAACAAAATTGAAATGAGAGCCATTTAAAGAAAGCTTCAGTTGCCACATTTAAAACGGTAAACAAAGAACCAATCAAACAAAAAACAGATACTAGAAACTGATTTTAAGAACAGATCTTACTTAATCTGCTGTATGTAAAATAGTATCATTTTGACATGTAATCAATATATGAAAGTAACAAGATAGTTTACATACTTTTTACTAGACAAGTCTCAGCGTCTGATGTGCATTTGACCTACAGCACATCTCAGCTCAGACCAGCCTCTTCTCCAGCGCTCATAGCATCAGTGGCTGTGGCTACTCTATTGGACAGCAACTCCAGGGGTCCCACCAGGGGTCCTGGCTGAAAAGCTGGAGGAAGTCTCCACACTGACCCTAAAAGGATCTCTCTGAAACAAAGGCAGATTCACTTTTAAATGTCTGTAAACCGTCGGGCTGCACCTCCCTCCGCCCTTGGGTACAAGACAGCCCTCTTCCTTGCTGATCCCTTCCTGGATGTAGGGAAGGAACCCGGCACACAGCCAGGGTGGCCGGGCCTCCAGGTAGACTTACCTGCTGTCTGTGTCCAGTCCCATGAAGTCCTCCTTCTCAAACAAGGTGCAGAGGAGGGGGATCCTTTCCCCAGACTTGTTGGGGTCCCATCCAGCCACTTGGACTTGAGCAAGATGAAGAGTGACTCAGTGAAGTCCTTGATCCTCTTCTCCACCATCCTGCAGTCCTCGTAGTTTGAAGTCCACGTCGGTGCGCGGCTGCTCAGCTACCTCCCCATGCAGCACAAAGACAAAGAGCTGAGAGTCATTAAGCGAGGTGCCATACAGCTCCTCTGCACATGGAGCTTCTCGAAGGCCTTGGCCGAGAGGCAGTCGGTAATGGTGACAAGGCCCACGACCGTGCGGTGGGTCTGGAAGTCACTCCACGCATTCTCGAATGCATAGTGGTGCCTGTAGTGGATACAGAGTGCCCACTGGGAGCCGCACGGGCTGATCTGGCTCACCAAGGAGATTCGTTTATAGATGCAAAAGAAATTGTCGTCTGAAATGATCCCCACGGGTTGGAAGACCACGGGGTGAGTCTCGTATTCCTCAGCACACTGCACGTAGTCAGGGATGCTCATGTTGCAGGCCCTGCCGAGAGGGGAGAGGAGATCGAGGTAAATACTGTGCTGTGGGCTGCGGGCGCCTCTGGGTTGCGGTGACCTGGTGTGTACCAGCCAGAAGGAAAGGGAAGCACAAGCAAAGCCGGGGGTACAGTTTGTCCTCAGAGTCTGTACATGGATACCGTAGCTCGAATCACATTACCCAGCTTTTGGTCTAGGCTTCCTGCCCCTGCACAGAAGGGTCATCTCTTGTTTACTGTTTCCAAGCACCTAGCAAGACCCTGATGCAAAGTCAGTGCTCAACACTGCTGAATAAAAAATGAACAAAGGAACTGCTTTCCCCACCCCCCTTCAGCAGATTATAAAGAAAAGAACCGCAGTAGGATCAAAAGATCTGGATTTCAACACCAATTTATTTGAACTCCTAAACTGCAGAATAATGGATAAGAAAACTTGCCTTGGGGAAGAGGGTACAGTTCAGTGGTAGAGCACATACATAGCATGTACGAGGTCCTGGGTTCAATCCCCTGTACCTCATTTTAAAAAATGAAACAAATGAATAAACCTAATTACCCTTCTCAAAAAATATTTTTTAATTCAAAATTCAAAAAACACCTTGCAATTGACACAACATTGTAAACGACTATACTTCAATTAAAAAAAAATCCCTGCCTTACAAGAATATATCTGGATTACGGAAGTTTGCAAATGTAAAATGCCTAGGGTACCACCTGCATAAAGAGGGGGGACTGTACAAATTTACTATCCCTCCTTTATGAGCTATATTTCCTTTGAGGGGTGTTATAAACTCTCAGAGCTAATTTTCTCAGATTAAAAAAACAAAACAATACTTGATTCTCAGTACTGCTGAAGAATCAGATAAGCCTGTGAAAGCATCTGACCCACAGAGGTTACTCAATAAATGTTCAATGAATGAATAAACAAGCAAAGTGAATGCTGCTCCCTGCCACAGACCATCATAATGGTACTTCCTGGAAATCCCAAGCCCACGTTACACCCGACTACACACTAAACATGTGGGTGACCTGGGCAGGCCTGTGTGCTTCTCTAAGCCCCAGTTTAATCATAGATAGAAATGAGGGCAATAACACAAACCTGAAAGGGTTAGTAAGTCAGTAATGAATTGTACCCCAACTTTGCAAGATGGAACCATTAAGGAAAATTGGGCAAAGTGTCCATAGGTCCTCCGCATATTATCTCCTACAAGTACAGGGGAACCTACATTACATCTCAAAATAAAAAGTCTAATATTTTAAAGAGGCTATTGAGGTTAAATGAGCTCATTGTCTCAAATAAGGAACACACAGTACAAGTATGACAATGCCTAGCCCATGAGATACACTCAGTTAACATTCCCACTGAACCCACTAATCCTTCCAACTTCAGAGCACGAGGATGGGTCCTCGTGGCCAAAGGCCACTACACCTGAAGCTAACAAAGCTAATGGTCCCCACTTCCAAGAGCCCCTGTCACCACCCTTGTTCTAATTTTCTATTTGTAATATTTTTTTATTTAAAAGAAACCCCCAATTGCATAGCCTTCAGGTCACCAAAACCTGACCACAGAGATCATGATGGCAGCCCTCCTTCGTGAAACAATAAAATGAAAAGCCATTTCCACAAGACCTCTGTGTAAATCTACTAGGGAACTTCATCCTGGACTGAGGAAGAGGACTGGGGAGGAGGGGGCAATCTGGGGCACAGAGAACTATCGGCCACCTGCCCCACGATGGACTTTAGACTCAACCCTCGCCCTCCAGGTAATTCAAAATACACACCGACAGAGTGCTATGGACAAGATTTTTTCTTAAAGAAATCCCTGACTCCCTAGCAGGTCTTGTTTCTACCGAGACACAGATGGCTTATGTGTATAATGTTTCACAAAAGCCTTAAAATATTATCACCCCAACTTGACACATTAAGAAACTGAGGTAGAGAAGTTTATCATATTGTACAAGATTAGAGGCCACGTCAGACACCGTATTTAAACCCAAGTCCCTGTTCCAGTGCTCACACTAGAAAGTGTGACACGCTGCCCCTTTCCTGCCCTCTCCCTGCAATAAATTTCTGAAGAGTCTTTTCTGTGCCACCTGGAATCACAATAACTTCAATTTTCCACAAAGAGCTATGTCACTCCCTGGAGGACATATCAAAATCTAAAGGGTTGGGATGGGAGGAGAGATTTGCATTTTCTGTTTCTCAAAGGAAACATGGCTTTAAAAGAAACTGAAAAGCACTTATCTAGTCTAAGCCCTCATTGTGCAGAGAAAGAAACGGAAGTTCAGAAGAGATGAGGAAAGGGCCTTATTAACAATTATTGCTTCAGCGCAGCATCAAGCCAGCCCTGGGCACTGCTGGGGGAGGATCTGGGAGACCCAGGAGAATGAGTGTTAGAAAAAGGAAAGAGAAGAAGCATACAAGGCCCTGTCTCTACACCACCATAACATGAAGTTCCACCAAATTACCCAGTATGGGTGCAGCCAATATTAATGTGGGCTAAACAGGTTATAGAAACCTGGAAGTCTCAACCATTGTGCAAATTCCAACACTTACTCTGCTTTTTTCCCAGTTCAAGCATCAACTCAGTGGGCACTCTGTTCCAGGAACTACACGAGGCCTGGAGTTCTCCCAAGTACAAATCTCTATTATCATGTGTGCAAACCACATAAAGCCCCACCAGAAGAAAAGTGCCCACAGATAAGATGGAATTACTGAAGCTGAAAGCAGTCAACCAGCGTATGTTACTAGGAAAAACGATGCTGCTAGAAATGGACTCATGGGCATAGAAAGCCAACTGTGGTTAGCAGGCAGGAAAGGGGGGATTAACAGATACACATTAATAAATATAAAATAAATGACAAGGACCTACTATATAGCACAGGGAACTATATTCAATTTCTTGTAATGAGTTGTGCTAAAAACAATCTAAAACATATGTATATACATATGCATATGTTTATAACTGAATCTCTGCTGTACACCTGAAACTAACATTGTAAATTGACTACACTTCAATAAAAATAATTTTAAAAAATAAGTATAAATAAAATCAACGCCATTAAGATAAAATTAAAGAACACTCTTATCCCCTTAGCTGTAGGTGGTGGAGAATTCTGGTTACAAGCACCAAGTCCACTGGATCACTCCAGCAATGACTGTCACTCTTTCTGACCATCAGACAGTCACTTGGCTTCACTGAGGTTACTTTTCTCTTCTGTGAAAGGCTACAGTGGCAACTAATGATGTATAGAATCTCATCATTCACAAGCCCAACAATTAGTGAGGACTTCCCATGGGCCAGGATCTGGAGAGATGAAAAGATAGGGTCCCAGATATATTCATAGGTAGAAGAAGTTTATGCCATAAAGACATTTATTCTTCCTGTTTTGATAGACAGATTCAATGCAATTCTGATTAGAATTCCTACCAGGCTTTTCATGGAATGTAACAAGTTAATTTATGGTCAGGAACAGCCAAGAAACTTCTTTAGAACCACCACTGGGGAGGGATGGATAGGTCATTCATTTACACTGTTCTTTCTGAAGTGATGAAAACGTTCTGGAATAATAATGGTTGCACCACTGTGAATATGCTAAAAGCTGCTGAATTGTACCATTTAAATGGGTGGACTTCATGGTGTGTGAACAATATCACAATAAAGCTGTTATATGAAAAAATATTCCTTGACAATTATTTTTCCCTATATACAACTAGTCTACCCCACAATTTAATAAAAACAAAAAACCAAAACAAACTAAACTGTGCCAGGAGCTTTTTAGGACTGCAATGTCCGTGGGTCTCCAACGCCTCTGGTGGTTCTGTTCCTGTTAACACACACTAGCTGGGCTGGGCTAGTTAGGGACTGTAACTATGTTTTTAAAATCGACTGTCACACGTTTCACCCTGGGAAAGGGAAGGAAGGAGCATGACACAGCCTCATGCCTTCAGCTCATTTTTAACTGAACCAAGCCCTGCTTTCAACACTGTAATTCCTGGCACTATAAAAACACGTGACATCAACAAGCACCGCCATCATAACCCCTGAAATTGTTCAAGGTACTTACCTGGGGCAGAAACACTGAGGGGGGAGACGGAAACTCCCTCAGCACTGGCGCTCCCTTTTCCAGACTCCACCAGGAGAAACTGGGCTTTACAGCCGGAGGCTCTAAGCCCGGGGTGCAGCGCGCATGCCGCTGAGCTTGTCCTCAGGGAGCTGGAAAGGGAGAGGAGGGCAGCCCCGTGGTCACAGGGCAGGGAAAGCGTGGGGGGGCGCGGGCTGCAGCCCTGCTCAGAGGCCAGCCCGAGCCCCAGCCGCCCGCCCCCCAGATCGGGTCCGCAGAACCCGCCCACCCGGGACACAGCCCTCACAGGGGCAGGGACAAGCCGGCGGCCAAGGAGAGGAAGCCCGGGAGGATAGGACTCGTGGGCGGGAGAGGGGAAGGTGTCGCCAGCCGCGGACTGAGGGGAGCCTGGCTGGGGCGAGAAGCGGCAGGTGCACACCTGGCCCTGGACAGCTGTGGCCGGGGCGCCGGGGTAGGTGGCGCGGGCAGAGGGGTCTGGCCCGAGCAATTCAGCTGAACACACGCAGACTCGCTCCCTCGCGGGCTTTGACACGAGGACCGCCCTCCCGCAGCCGCCTGAGCCCTTTCCTGGGAGCCCCCACCTTGCATTTCCACAGCCAGAGGCCCCGGCATCGGGCAGGAGCCAAAGGCCTACCGAGCGACAGAGCTGAGAAGACTTTGTGGCCGATTCCCAGCTCGGAGCTGGAGCTTTCAACCCGCGGTCCAGCTGGCACCGACTGCGCATGCGCAGGAAGGCCAGAGATCCACTAGGTTCTGTGATAGAGGCTGGGGCATCGATGGAGGGTGAAGATGGGGGAGGAGGAGAGGAGGGGAAAAGTGGAGGGAGACAGATGGACAGGAGGAGCAGAGAGTAGGTAGGGATCTGGAGAGGGGAGGGGAGTAGCGGAGATGTAAAGAAAAAGCTTTACTTCTGGGGCACCCCGAAGGAGGCGGCAGTCCTGCCTCTGTACCATTCTGTAACCCTTCAAGGCCCGCAGCTCAAGTTTTACCTCCCTGGTCCAGCCCTCCAGCCGATGCCTCTGCAGAACCCCTACGGGGATCACACCCGTTGTCCCCACGCGGAGCTGGGTTTCCTTTAGCTCTGGGAACCAAGCACCCGCAGGTGTTGTCTCTCAGAACTACCTTGGGAAGTGTACATATTCCCCTTTTACAGGCTGGGAAACAGGCAGGCACGATTTCTGCCTTAGCTCCACTGTCCCAGGTGTTGGCCTTGCGGGGAGCGGGAGGTACATGATCAGAGCCCCAGACAGAGCAGACTGCCTGATTTTTGGTGCATAGTCCCATCCCTCCTGGGTAAAACACACCTAACCCAAGTGTAACCATCAAGGGCTCACAGTAGGTTCCTGGGTGTGGGAGAGCTGTCCTCAGTTCCAGTGCCCAGCTTGCTAGGTAGATAGGAGTGTTACCGAGTCCAAATTCATTCTCCTCAGTGCAGGACAGGCCAATAAGTTGGAAGACCCGCTGCTGGGGCATGGAAAAGCAAGTTTCTGTAGAGCTAGATGGCAAACTAATGTCCTGGAAAACAATCTCCCCAAGTCAGAATTCAGGCTCGTTTCCTACGTGCTTGGTTGTTGCAAACTTCTTGGTGTAGGAATTCCTTGTTGTTAGAATCCTTTGTTCTTGCAGCTATCTGCCTGGGTCAAATCTCTGTAAACCTCCAACAAAACAAACGTTATTTTCTATTCTGTAACTTGTTATCATTTTATGAAAGGAAAAGTGTTAAATATCCTTAAAGGTCAGAGCCTTCAGAATAGGCTCTTCTGTATATTTCAGGCTCTAGGCAACACTGTTTTACAAGCAAGATGAAGCCTAGGAGAAAGAGCATACGGTTAAAGTCAAATGAAAAAATCTAATATGCAGTCAGATTTGTTCTGTTCCATTACCCGGGCAGAAGCCACTTGAGGATTTAAATCCCTTTAAGTTAAAAATAACTAAAACTTTAAAGGAATTTACATGCATAGGTGGGAATGTGCATAGCATATCTGGAAAAGCACCCAAAGGATAGTAAACAGTGGCATCTCCAGGGACGGCTGGAAGAACAGAGGATGAGGGAAAACTTCTTTCACTTGTGTATTTTTGTGCTGTTTGAATTGTTTTTAACCATATGCATGTGTTTCTTTTTCAGTTTAAAAAAAGTGTAATGGAGCAAAGGAGTAACAAGTTCAGCAAATACAGCAGCCATGGAATCACTGAGCCATCACTTTTGATTTCAGCCAGGAAGCATTTATTGACTCTCTCCTATGTGCCCAGTGCTGTTTTAAAACTTCTTTTATTATTATTAATTTTATTATTATTATTATTGTTGTTGTTGTTATTTATTAATATTATTATTATTATTATTATTATTATTATTATTATTAATTATTATTATTATTATTTTATAAAATAGTAACATGCTATCCCTCACCCCTGCCCATGGCTGGTGGAAAACCAACTGAGTTTTTATTGAGTTGTTTTCCAAGGAGTAGAGATGAGTTATAAACTGAACACATCTTCAGGGCAAAACAGGTGGAGTGGTTTTACAGCATGCCAGACAGCTATGAAGGGTTTTCAATAAAGGCACCCAGACGCTGAGAGAGAAATCCTCCAGGACCCTACAAAAAGCTGCCCAAACTTCCTTCTCCATGGCACTACTGAAATAGGAAAAACAAATCTGACTCCATATTAGATCTGTTCTTTTGACTTTAAGAAAGTCAAGTTAATACGCTCCGGTCTTTTCATGGGTTATGATGTCACAGAGGAGATGGTCAGGTTAACAAGGGACGACTCTGCAGTGATCACGGAGCCGGGGAGCGGGATGGGCGGCAAGATGTATGACGCAGCCGCAGCTGTGCCCATGCTTCTAGGCAGGAACCCAAAGTCACCTCGACAAGGTGTCAAACACGTGTGTCCACGTCCTCATCACCTGACATGTATTAACGAGAAATGGAAACCCATAAAATGCCAATAACCTTGGTGGATACACCGTCCAAATTGCAAAGTCACAGTTTGACAACTGGCCATCTCGGTTCCCTGGGATTCATTCTTGGAGAACCTTAAAAACCACTCCTCTGTCCTCAAGAAGTGCTTTCTTCTTGTCCGATATTTGGCTCAGGGATACAGCACGTTCAAGTGAACTTCAATGTCTGCACAGATTTGACTGTCTTTCTCCAGGTTCACTTGTCCATTCTAAAGAGGCCTGAGCTAAGTCCATCCTCCGTAAGGTCGATTCCCTCCAGTGACTACTCATTGAGCCTGCAATTAAAAGCCAACTGAACAAGACTGTCTGTCCTCAGCTAAAAAGTTCACCCACCCTTCACTGCTTTCTTAATCTCCTCTCCTGGCTAATTGCAACAGACTAACACCTCCCTCTACCAAGCTCCCCGACTATGTCAGTTTGTCTCCCCAAAGAGAAAGTAAGGTCCATAAAATAGGAGACAACTCCATAGTTGTTGCCGACGAAATGAATCAGAGAGCTGCTGTGGTGCAAAATGTCTCCCGAGATTCGGGTTCCTTTATTTTTTATACCATCTACACAAAGGAGTAACTCTTGCCAAGCACAGAGAGTAAACATTTTTTAGGTTGACACATGTGCACTACATCTAAGGCTTCCTTATCTTAATTACACTCAGACTCTCCTGTTCCCAGGCCTGTTCCTTTTGAGGAACTACTAAACATTCTTGTCTGCAAGCAATGTTTCCCCTGGGAACGGGCAGAGTCCCTTGGAAGGAATTTCTGTTTGCAGACAAGTCCGGCCACTTCTGTGAAATGTCCTGCGTGCAGGCACATCCACAGCTTCTATGCTAAGTTTCCTTCACATAGTTACCTCTGAATTCCTAGCATATAGTAATGTCAATAAATAGAAATATGATTGTGGCTTCTTTCCTTTAAAAAATTTCTGGTTATTTAAATGACCTTTGGAAGAGATGTGTTTGTGGTCCAGTATCTTGATCCACAATACTCTGGAGGCCTTTTTCGGAATGGCTGTTCACTGATCCACTCAAAACACAACTTCTCATTCCAGGAATAGCTGTGCTTTTCTGCCAGGATTTTGTGGTCTCTCTCATGCCAGAACAGCTTTAAACTATATCCTTACTTTGGATTTGTTATTTTTCCACTCTTCCAAAAATAATGACATTCCTTACTTTCTTGCCTTGAGGATTTTTTTCCCTAGTTCAACCTTTAGTAAACCAGGCTTCTCGGGATGGGCTTGGCCTTACATATGATCAGCCATCCAACTCCCAGTGTGAGAGGACTTGGGCTCACCTCCTGCCCTCCTGTCAGGGCAACTAAAACTCAGTTCAGGAGCCAACAGGCACCCCAGGGCTTCTAAGGCTCGCTTATCTCCCAGAATCCCTGCTTTCTGGTTTGTCTTGGCTTCTGAGGATTTCCCCTCACTTTCTTGACAATTAGCTGTGTAGCTTGAAAGATGAGGAAGGAAGGTCTTATTTCTTAATCAGCATTTCAAGGAACTTGTGTAATGAAGGTTTTCACGAGATTCTAGAACACTCCATTGCCGAGACAGAAAACACACTAGATATTTTCTAAATTTAGGTATCATGTGCATTTTTCTTTGTTTTTGTTTTCTTAACTGCTAACAGACATTTTTTAATTAAAAAAAATAACGCCCCAAATAGGATAGAACATTGAAGGGGCATACAAAATTAAAGGACAAAGACAGAAAAATGATAAATACTGTATAAAATTAATATAATACATACACTATGGATCAGATCAGCAATTCTCAGTAACAGCTAATTGAAACATGATCATGAGGTAAAACGTCTCTCCTGTCAGGAGATGGCCAACAGAAAATAGAATTAATACAACAAACTAAAATTCTAAGTCTGGCGAGGTACAGAAGGCTACCAGCTAAATGTGTCTTCTTCTGGAAAAGAGGGAGGCTCACCAGCTCTTTACTGTGGAGCCTGAACCCAAGTGAGGGTGGTAAAGTGAGCTCTGTAAGTACCCAATTAACAAAGTGAGTGATGAATAAAAAGACGTGAGCTTTGATGACAGAGATGATACTACTATTCACTTGTCCTGTAAAGTATGCCTTCACGTTCAGTGATAAAACCTCGGCATCCTCAGGGATTGAGATTATAGGAAAATGCACAGCCCGGGCCCAGACCTCCTCTTTGAGCTCGTGACATTGCACTTAGATGTCTCAAGTGCACCTCAAACTCCACCTGCAAAGAGCTGACTTCACGGTTCTCCTCCAATAGCAGTCCTGCCCAGGGCCCCTGGTCGGGGGACAAGGTCTCCCTCCCTACCCCAGCTCAGGCCCATCACTCACAGATGTGACTGGACCCCTCGTTCAGGGCCCAGATTTCCTCAGTCATGGAGTCCCACCACCCACACCTGTCCTACCAGGCACTCAATGGCACTCACTCAGCACTGTCTTTGTGCTGGGGACCACGCTGCACACTGCGCACACGTAATCTCACTGGATTGCCACAGCAGTCTTGGGAAGTCGGTACATCACTGATTTAATTGATTAGATAAATTGTTTCACTTCCTTGAGTGCATCATCCAAAGTGCCACGGCTACTGAGCCACAAACCTGGGACTGAAAACCACTTGAAAACTGAACACTGCTACACCTCGCAGCCACCCTACTCTGATTCGTCACATCACTTTCTGCCGAGCCTACTGAATGTTTGCAAGCATTCCACAAACACAAATGTGATCTAAGAGAGCACCCCACTCCCCTACTTAAAATCTGTCAATGACGGTCCACTGCTCTTCAGAGAAAGCCTCACCAGGCCTGAGCACAGCCCAACGGCCCGGCATCCTCGTTCCCTGCGCGGCCACGCCGCCTCACCCACCATGCAGCACAGTGCCGTGTCCAGGACTGGGATGCTGACTCCGTACCACACGGGGCTCGTCTCACTCGAACAATGATCACCCTCTTCAGTGGTCACCTTCTTCAATGCTGACTCTCAGAAAAATGTTTTCTCAGGATGAATCAATATCTTTATTTCTTACAACTTCCAGTCATTGATAATGAGCTCCCCCAAAAAGAGAGAAGACTTAATCCTCAGTCTCCTTATCTGTAAAGTGGGAATAACAAGGAAATATGTATGGTTTTCAGAGAAATAAAATTCATGTGAGTCTGAGGGACAATTCCCAACATTCAGTAAGCACTCAATATGGGCTTACTTAGTATTAATAAGAATATGTTGCATTCCAGCAACCTTAAATCAATGTTTTAAGGCTTTGTCCAACAGACTAATGACAAATAGTTGGACGAACCCCTTTGAGCAGATCAGCACATGTGTATTGGGAGAGGTAAGCACTGCCTCCAGTTACAGCTCAAACTCTTACATGTTGTTTGAGCATTTAGTTGTTGTTATTGAATAAAGACAGGTGTTCTTTAGTCAAAGCTCCTGAAACATAAATCTTCAAAGATAGATACAAATTAGGTTTCAAGTACAACATTCTCACTAGAAATTACTTGAAAATGATAGTCTTAGCTCCTCTGTACATCAAAAGGGCATGTTCTTAATGTATCTGACTATATACACTGAAAGGATTGTTTAAAAGAAATTAAGATGAAGCCATCCTACATAAGCTCTCAGTATCATCTGCACAGAGCCCCACCCAAGGGTCTCATTTCTCACTTCCACATAGGTGTTCAGGTAGCTTAACCTGGGTCTTGGTTTCTTATAACACAGGGGAGGGAAGAGTTGTGGATAGATTTATGTAGCAAATATAAACCTAGTGTATTTGATGTGTAGGAATCCTAGAAATAAACAAATTGATATATAGTCCCACCCTTAAGAAGCTCAGCCTTTCCATTTACAACAGCATTAAAAATAAAATGGGAGATACATTTAACAAAAATTTACAAGATTTGTACATTAAACAATTTGAAGTATCACTGAAAAAGTTTTAGAAGATCAACATATACGGAAGACATCCCATGTTCATGGAATAGTAGACAATATTGTTAAAAATGTTAAGACTCCCCAAAGTGATCTACAAATTCAGTGGAATCGCTATCAAAATTCCAGCTGACTTCTTTTGAAAAATTGAAAAACTGATCCCAAAATTCATATGGAAGTGCAAGGGACCCAGGTCAGCCAAAACAATCTTGAAAAAGAAGAGCAAAGTTGGAGGGCTCACTTTAATGGTTACTACAAATCTATAGTACTCAAGTCATTATGGTACTGTCATAAGTTTGGATACATAAATCTATGAGACACAGTATAAATTCCAGGGGGGAATCTTACATTTACAGTCAGTTTTCAACAAGGGTGCCAACAACACTCCATTGAAAGAATAGTCTATTCAACAAATGGTGCAGGGAAAGCTGGGTATCTGCAGGCAAAAGAATGAATTTAGAATCTGAAACCCCCTATTGTATATAACAAATAAAAATTAATTGAAAATGGATCACAGACAGAAACATAAAATCTAAACCTATAAACTTTCTAAAAGAAGACATAGTATAAATCTTTGTGGTCCTAGCATAGGTTATGGTTTCCTAGATACAATACCAAGAGCAGAAGTGATAAAAAAAAAAAAAACCAGATAAACTGGACTTCATCAAAATTAAAACCAATTGTTACAAAAGAAATCATCAAGAACGTGAAATGAAAGGGGAAGGAGGTAGCTCAAGTGATAGAGTGCATGCCTGGCAATAAATAAATAAATTAAGAAAATAAATGAATAAATCTAATTACCTCCCCTATAAAGAAATTGTCTTAATGTTTAAAAAAAGTAAAGTAGAAAGACAATCTGCAGAATAGTACAAAAAACTTGCAAAGCATATATCTAATAAGAGACTAATATCCAGGATATAAATCAAATGCTTACAACTGACCAATACAAAGAAAATCGACCCAATTTTTAAATTTACCAAGGAATTAAATAGATACACAAATGGCCAATAAGCATATGAAAAGATGCTCAGCATCACTAGTCAAATCAAAATTAAAATGAGATCTCATTTTACACCCACTAGGATGGTTATAATGAAAACACGGACAATAACAAGTGTCGGTCAGGAGGCAAAAGAATGGGAACCCTCACTATGCAGCCATTGGAAAGGGGCAATGGTGCAGCTTCTTTGGAAAAGCCTGGTGTTTCCTCAAAAGTTTAGTGTTATCATATGGCTCAGCAATTCTACTCCTACATATAGGGTCATCCCTCAGTATCCTCGGGGGATAGGTTTCAGGAACCCACCACCCTGGATTCCATAATCCAAGGATGTTCGAGTCCCTTTACAATCAGCCATCTGGATCCATGAAGTGGAAACTACAGATATGGCGGGCCAACTGTACAGCCAACAGAATGAAAACATATTCTCACAAAAATTTGCACATCAATATTCATAGCAGTATCATTCAGAGTAGCCAAAAGTTACAAACAATATCCATCCATCAATGAATCGGTAAAAAAAATTATCAAGAATAGTCCCAAAAACTTTTGGTCATTGAATCTTTGACAAAGGAGGTGAGAACATACAATGGAGTAAAGACAGCCTCTTCAGAAAATGGTGTAGGGAAAACTGGACAGCTACATGTAAATCAATGAAGTTAGACTACTCCCTCACAGCACACACAAAAATAAATTCAAAATGGCTTAAAGACTTAAACATGTAGACAAGACACTACAAACCTCTTAGAAGAAAACGTAGGCAAAACATCTGACATGCATCTCAGCAATGTTCTCCTAGAGCAGTCTACTCAAGCAATAGAAATACAAGCAAAAATATACAAGTGGGGTTTAATTAAACTTACAAGCTTTTGCACAGCAAAGGAAACAGTAAGCAAAACAAAAAGACAAACTATGGAATGGGAGAAAATATTTACAATAAATGAGACTGTCAAGGGGTTAATTCCCAGAATATATAAACAGCTTTTACACTTCATAAGAAAGAAAAACAAACAACTCAATCCAAAAATGGGCAGAAGTGCTAAAGAAACTTTTCTCCAATGGAGACATACAAATGGCCAATAGGCACATGAAAAAATGCTCAATATCATTATCAGAGAAATGCAAATCAAAACTACAATCAAGTATCACCTCACAGCAGTCAGAATAGCCATCATTCAGAAGTTCACAAACCATAAATGCTGGAGAGGCTGTGGAGAAAATGGAACACTCCTACACTGTGCTGGGAATGCAGTTTGGTGGAGCCATTGTGGAAAACAGTATGGAGATTCACCAAAAGACAAAAAATTGACTTCCCCTATGACCCAGCAATCCCACTCCTGGGCATATATCCAGAAGTAACCCTAATTCAAAAAGACCCCTTCCCCCAAATGTTCACAGCAGCACTATTTACAATAGCCAATATATGGAAACAACGTAAATGTCCACTGACAGATGACTGGATAAGGAGGTTGCAGTATATTTATACCATAAACTACTACTCAGGCATAAAAAATAATAAAATAATGCCATTTGCAGTAACATGAATGGACCTGGAGAATGTCATTTTAAGAGAAGTAAGCCAGAAAGAGAAAGAAATATACCATATGAGATCGCTCACATGTGGGATCTAAAAAAAAATAAAACAACCAAGAAACAAAAAGATAAACTTATCTACAGAACAGAACCACAGAGACATAGAAACCAAACTATGGTTACCAGAGGGGAGATGGTGTGGGAAGGGATAACTTGCGAGTTGAGGGTTTGCAGATACTGATTATGTATAGAATAAACAGCAAGTTTATACTGTATAGTACAGGGAAATATGTTTAATATCTTATAGTAACTTATGTTGAAAAAGAATATGAAAATGAATACATGTATATTCCTATATAACTGAAGTGTTGTGCTGTAAACAAGAAACTGATGCAACATTATAAACTGACTAGACTTCAATGAAACCATTTTTAAATAGACCAAAAACAAAAAAAAAAAAAAAAAAAAGAAAAAAGATATTATTAAACCAAAAGAATAAATTACTGTTTCAGGCTACAACATGGATGAACCTTAAAAATGTATGCTGAAATAAACCAGACACAAAAGGACAAATACTGCCCTTTTATGTGAAGTGTATCTAAGTGTTCTTTGTACTACTCCTGTAAATTTTCCGGAAGTTTGAAGTCTATCAAATTAAAAATAAAGTGTATTATTCATTAAAAACATAAAACGATTCCTCACAGGAGGGCTTTAAATAATAAATGAAGAAATGCATGTAAATCTCCTGGAACAAAACTTTGCACGTCCACAGTCACTGCTGTCACTGCCACTCAGAGGTTTGTACCAGCGCTGATGAGAGCTGCCTCCACTCGCTGCCCTGCAGACAGGTGTGAGGGCCTGAGGTCTGACAGGCAAGGTGACCTGGAACCTGAGTCAGACACAGCCACGCCACAGACTCTGTGTTACCCAACTTTCTTATACAAACTGCTACATGTAACGTAAACACGCTAGAGGGATGTATCTTACAACATAGGTAATACAGTCAATGTTTTACAATAAGTATAAATGGAGCAACTGTTGTAAACCTGAAACATATCATATTGTAAATCAGCTATACATTTAGAAAAAATTAAAAAATAATGTAAAAATGTTATAACTTTAATATCAGTCCAGTTTTTAAGTAACTACTAAACAGCTTAGAATGTATAAAAGCATTTAAGTGTGATGTTTATTTACATATTTATTTACTTTCAGCCTCCTGCTAAAAGATAATTTAAACAATTTTTTAAACACAGCTTAACAACCATAACAACAAAAAGACAAAACTGAGAGTGAAGAGAAATTGGAGATTCAATACTTAAATGAAACCAGGGGGAGGTAAAGTCATAAAAATGGATTCCCTGGAGTCAGGGCAAGTGTTAAAGGCCGACTAGAAATTCAGGTGTAAGATTTTTGGCAGCTAAAGCAAAAAGAAAAAGATGAAGGGGAGGGTGGTAAAGCTCAGTGTTAGAGCGTGTGTATAGCATACGCGGGGTCTGGGTTCAAGCCCCAGGGCCTCCACTAACAGATAAATACACTTAATTACCTACCCCCCCAAAAGAAAAGAGCCCCAAAGAAAAGAAAAGGAGAAATTTGTTTCCTAAAAAAACCTGATATTAAATTTAGATTAAATACTTAAAAAAAAAAAAAAAGAAAAATAGAAACAAATGAGTGACACAAGCGATAATGCCCATGAGATAATTCTGCGGTGGCAGCTGGCAGGTCCTCATGTCCCACGTGGGAAAATCTGAAACATCCTTCACACCACCCAGAGTCATCCTCAGCCCACCCCACCCCTCCCCCTGTTAAATGCAGGAGCACAGCCAGGGCCGGGCCTTTGTTCTCTCTGTGTCATCACAGTGAGACAGGATGGAAGGGGGCAGAGCACAGCCATTCAAGGAAGGCCACAGCAATTAACATCAAAATGGTGAAGGATTCAACCCCCAATAGGCCTTGAGGCTCAGGATGAAGAGATTTAAGTTCTAGCAGATCTTGAGCTTCATTATACACCCATTGTAATAGTAACATGGTGAATAACACGCCCCCAGGCACCATGGCAGTCCAAAGGCTAGCCAAAAAAGTCAAATGGTGGGAAATGGCCAACTCCCTGTGAATTCCAGCCCCTTGCCCTTAGGCTGGTCCTTCTACTTATTAGCATATGAAACCACCAAGCCCATGAATACAAGCAACACAGCACCACCTAGGGGTCACACCTCTCTCTCCCGCTTCAGAGAAGGCCCACACTCTGTGGAGTGTGTACCTACTTTTAATCTGAGCATCAAACCCCCACACATCGTGGAATTTCTCTTGCATTTCAATGAATCTCTCTGAATAAGTCTACCTTTACTCAACAGTGGCTTGCGCTTGAATACTTTCCTGCATGAAGCCAAGTACCCACATCTGGCAGGGCACATCCAAGGGGCTCAACCAAAGAATGGCACACAGACATTCTCATGCCCCACTTTTTTTTTCTTGTATCAACAGGACTGGGTTGTGAAGGGAGTTCTAAGGCCCCGGCTAAGGGACAGAAGCAGCCCCAAGGGCTCGAATTGGCGGGCAGCCTCTCCCCCAGCAGGGGCCCTGGGGTCTGCCCGGTTCTCTGTGTTTCTTTGTTGTGCTGAATCCCCAGCCACAGAGCGTTCTCCCTAGGCCTGTCCCCACAAAACCCTTCTCTCCAAAATACAAGCACATCATGTCACAGTCCTCTTGTTCAACCAGGAAATGTTCAGCCCACTATTTCCCTCCCCAGTAAAGTACGTAACTGTCCTCCCTCCCATCCCACCACTTCTTTCTTTGTGACAACTCAGCACTCCCCACCCACCATCCTGAACGCAGGTGCCTTGCTGGCTGGGACCGAGATGTTTCAGTCTTACACAGCCTAAGTCCTTTCACTTTCCCCTTTCTACCTTAAAAAGCCTTTCCTGAGTCTCCCACACATCTGATTCTGAACTTCACAAAGTGCTGAGTTTACGGTCACTATGTGCATACATCCCAGGTTTTGACTAGGTTTCCTTCACAAGATCCTCATTAAGGAGCTGCATCAAGAAGTTTAAAGAGGCTATTCTTACATCTGAGCGGAGGAGCCAGCATAAAATTTAAATGGCTTTGAATAGACTGTTAACCAGGGACAGAGAGGTCGCAGGTCCTAGTCAACTGTGTCATGAGGCAAAATGTTCTTCAAAGGCTCAGAGTGGCTTCTGAACACGGAATCGGCAGGGAGGAGGTGACAGGCAGTGAGTGGAGTGTGTGACAGAGCTTACGCTCCCCCAGCTTGGGAAGAATTGAATTTTTTTCTAGTTTTCCAAACAATTTCTTACTACCTTTTTCTCCTATTGTCACATACCATTTCCTACGAATTAAGAAAATCAATATCAGTCATTTGGGCCACTTGGGAGAAGCTACACGATGCCATTCACAGGGCTGGGGCATGACAGCCACACCAGTCTAGGTTGAAATACCAGTGGGGGTATTTCCATGGTGATCACGGGCATGCAGCAAACTCCCCAGCTTCAATGACCTCATCTCAAAGGTGGGGCCAATAAAACTACCAAGCAAAGTGCGTGATGATTCTGGCCAACATCTGTTTACTAGGTAAGTGCCAATGACAGCTGCCGCTTTATGGGGAATGAGTATGACCAACGAGGCCCAGTCTACCTGGTCACACGCGCCCTGCCTTACTGCCTTTGTGCAGCAGCAGAGCTTGTTTAGCTGAGATGAACGCCCCCAGAGCAGCCGTGACGGGAAAGGTCCAAGCGCTGCACGGCGAGGCGTGTTCCTTTCCTTCTCAGAGCTGATCACAGTTTGCAGTCATCTTTTTTTATGTTTATCCTTTTTGTAACTGCCTCCACCCTGGAGTTTTGCTCAAGCAGCACAGGGCCAGGTATGTCTTGCTCCCTGCTAGATATTCTGGGCTGGGAGACAGCCGAGCACACATCTGTCTCAGGTGCTGAAAGGAGAGGGCAGAAGTCCCAGGGACCCATGCTGAACTGAGGCCCCTGCACCCAAAATTATGGTCTTACTTTGGGCAAATTACACAGTCTTCTTTACCCTGAGATTCCTCATCTGTCCATGAAAATAACTGCCCATGGCACACAGATTTACCAAGATAAAAGGAAATCACCAAATTCACAACGTATTCAAGGGGCTACCAGTGCATCCTCAACAGACAAATGCTGCCTTTACGGCTCTGACACACGCGAAGGGGACGTCCACACACAGTGAACACTGCTAAGTGCCAGTGTGTTAAGTGCTTCATGTGTGCTATAATAGTCTTTACAACTTACAACAATCCCAGGAACAAACGAATATTATCATGCCCATTTCACAGATTCACCAACAGGTTAGGAGTGGTTACATTGTAGTCCAAGGCCCCATGGTGAGGAAATGGCGATTTAAACCTGAATCTGGACCCAGGCCTGGGCTTCATCTCTCTCCCATCCACCTGACCAGTTGCCTATGAATTCCACTTGTCCAATACACAAGTTTGCAGCCGGCCAGCTCTTGAATGCAATGTTTGCCACCGTTTCTCAATGTTCATTAATTACCATAAAGTGTTCTCAGAAGCCACTACAGAAAAGAAAGGTGGGCTTACGTCCCTGCCCACAAAGAAAAGGAATTCTGCCTTCTCCTGTAATGTGCAGAACACCTTCCCTACACCACCAAATTCTTTTGTAAGCTTCCTCCATGTTTATGTTTGCACACGGCTTATTAAATTAGAAGGTACCTGAAGTAATTCCATCTCGGTTGCTTTCCAAGTTTGCAGATTATCCATAATCATTCTGTGACCGAAAATACTACAGTGTGAATGAAAATACTGCAACCATGTCAGTAAACAAAGAATGCTGAAACCAAATCATCAGTGGCTGCCAACACACCCCAGCGAGGACAGGCCTGCAGCCCAGCCTCTACAGCCACTCACAACGGTGCCCTCTGAGCAGACTCAGAATAAGAAAGGACAGGATACTTGCCCTAGATAGCTAGGTGCTTGTCTAAAGAATGAATTCAGTGAGTCAAAATGTTTGCTTCCTCCCATATATGGAAAAGCACTAAATTCTTGAACTTGAGATACCTGGCTTTCTTTAGATAACAAGCAATCTTTTATTCTTCCAACAACCTTGTCTTTGTTGTAAAGCTCCTATATATCCTAGCTTCTCCTCAACCACTTTGGAACAGTCCCTCCGAGCGATCTGAGAGGCTGTCATCCCGGCTCGAGTCCTCCCGCCAAATAAAACATAACTCTTAACTTTTAGGCTGCACATGTATTTCAGTCAAAAGTTTTGGACACCAGGAAGGGACCCAGAGCAGACTTCTCTCCAGCTGAACTCTCCGAATTACCGGAGCCTTGGTACCAGCATTGGCACTTTGTGCCCATCTGCCTCCTTGGGGAATCCAGATGAATTTGGGCGAGTCTCTCCTGGTTCTCGGATCTCCCATATTGGTTGATGATCCTGAGTTTTATTTTGCGGTGTATCCAGGTACCTGGCCCTCCAGTTGAAAGAGACTGGGCGGAATTACCCACCAAGTGGAGACATACTGGGTGGGGCCTGGTTGAAAGATAACAGGAAACACCCACCTTGAGGAGACGTCTGAAGTGGGGCTGGTGGAAACATACCAGGAAAATACTCACCCAGTGAAAACGTCCTGAGTGGGTCCAAGTTGAAAGACACTGGGTTCAGGACTGAGAGGCTGGTCTAATGTTGTCCTCGATTTGGTTACCTCCACTGAATTTTTTGGAATAAAAGTAAAACTCCTATGAGGAACCTTTCAACTCCAAAAATGGGACCCTCCTCCTGGCTGGTAACAGCTTTCTTGGGTGATGGAGAAACTTACAGGAATGGTAGATGCAAAGGCTTCATGCCATATTGTTGTCCCTGCGGGAAATCTTACCAGCAATTTTATTCTGAAAACCCGACCTTACAATGGGGAATAGAACTTTCAAAAAAAAAAAAATTAAAAAAAAAAAAACACAGAACAGAAAAGAAAAAGAAATGACAGATTGCCAGCCTCCAACTAATACACTAGCCTGGTTTATATACGTACAAAACTTACAACATTAATTAGGAATTAGAAAAAAAAAAAAACTCACCCTGAAAGTAACTAACCAGGCCTGATAAAATATTTTTTGGAATTCTGAACTTATAGGAACAAAATCCCATTTAGGGGGAACTTGGATTTCTCTTCCTGTGTCCTTGAAATGTAAACGTTTTATCTTTCTCTGGGTGTTTTATGTGTGTGTATATATGTATATATGTGTTTCTTTTATTTTAAACGAAACCTTGGACTCTGTCATACAAAAGGTACAAGTATTGTGTACATATTGTGGCCAAGCAAATAAATTGGGATTCTCAAAAATCCTTTGATTGTACCAATTTTCAGATATTTTGCCATCTTAACCGTTGTTGCATCAGCCTGGACCACAAAGGCTTTTAGCTTTTGGAAAGTAAATTTTGAATTTTATTTAAGCAACACCCCCACTCTCATGTGGAAAAGTCTCTTCATCTTATTGGTTTAAAATCACTATATATATATATATTATATAATAATAATATATATATTATTATATATATATATATAAATTGATGGCCATATGATGGATCCTTTAATTTGGGAAAACTTTTAAATTGGTGAAAGTTGAAAGAGCTCTCATTATAAACAGCCGTTTTATTGGTACCTATTAAAATCAAGTTTAAAGGTAGGAAAATATATCTAATGTTTAACCTAAGAAATTAGTTAAAAAAAAAAAAAACTTGTTTGAAAAGCTACATTTGTGTTTTCCCTTTCCGATCAATGGTTTTAGAGATGCTAATAAATACTTAGAATAATTAATGTTAATTAGGCTGAATAACTGGAAAAAGGATTGTAAAAATGTCGGAAAAAAAAAGATAAGGGGCTTATCCCAAATGGATAAATATTTTTATATGGTTATTTTGAATGAGATAAATAAAATGGACATTTTTGGATTTAGATACAAGGTTTTGATACTACACTATGTAAAGTAAAAAAAAGGGGCCAAAGAGATCACCTACTGCCCCCTAACATTAAAGTTCAAACAAGTCCGCTTTAGCACAGTTTAAAATATATGTATTTATAGAGCTAAAAAAAATACATAATTATAGACTGAAATACTTGATCAATGATTGGGACAACAGACCTATTAATCAAATTGAAAATTGAGAAGGGCCTAAGCTCTTTGGCTGAAACTTGGGAATCCCAGAGACTTTTCTATATAATTAGATACAATGCACAAAAAAAAAAAAAAAAAAATAAGCTTCTGACACTCCTTCTAGAAATAGGAATTACTGATTAAACCTAATATATATAAAAATTAAGGGTACAAGATTTAATAAAATTGAGATAAAATTTGTAAAATTGGTATATTAAATGGACTTTATATAAAACTTTTGCTTAATTATATTGTGGGATAGATATATTTCAATGGAAAAACGCTTCCCCTTCTTGGTATTATAAGGCTGGGCACATATCTGTCCCTTAGAAAATATTAATTGAACAAAGTAAAGGAAACCAATAGAGTTTCGTGAGACTTCCAATATAACGTAAAATTAAAAACTAATATTCAGTGGCTAATAGACAATAAAATAAGAGGTTTATCCTGGGTTTAACTTATAACTCAAGGAAAAGAGACCTCACTAAATACCTTATGCAAGCTTTGGAAGACATGCTAAAGTAAATCTTAAAGTTTTAAAACATGGAATTCTTTGTTTACAGCTCTTCTCACTGATACAAAAAAGCCAAATTAAGAGATACAATTGGGCCTAGATGACAGAGCAGTTCTCTGGGGAACTGGAAGCTTCTGTCTTTGTCTTGCAGATCAGAAATATAAATACAGCAAACAGTGACCTAGGACTGAGCCTAATTAGCTCAATGAGATAATACTTAAGGCCAAGAAATTTTTGGCGTTTTAGAACTCAGAATTCTGACGCGTCCTTCAGCAATTGTCAAGAAATCTTAAATGTCGTTTTCATAAATAGTAAGCCTTAGTGATCTGAGCAAGCAAATTCAGCTTACTCCAACTATTATTATACCTATCTTATAAGTAAGTTTTAAAGTGAACCTATGAGATCTCTAGCTTTTGTCTGTTTATAAGCCTGCGTACACATTATAGATGTGAGATATTTCTACAGCTGAAAAAAAAAATCAAAGTCAAAGATCTCTGCTTAATTGACGTAAAAAAAAATAAGAGCTTACAAATTAAGTATTTTTAAAATAAAAACTGACCAAGTTGACTTTCAGTGTCACGTGAACTGGAAAATATTCAATATTAAGATAATATTTGATATTGTTTAGTTTAAGTATGTTCTAATTAATATAGACATCTTTAAAGTCATCAATATTAAGTACAATACCTTTACTGTACCTAGTTTTAATGAAAGTCAAATAAGATCCTGTTATATCTGTTGCAGAATTGTCAAGAAAAAAAAATAGTAATGTGGTGTAGTAAAATTTTAAGTAAATTAAATGCAAATGAGATGAGAGCTTTGGGTAAATTTTTAAAATATATTTTTAAAATGTATGGTTAAGATAATCTCTAAATGTTTGGTATCTTTAAATTCTAGAGTTGTGCTAAATTAAGTTAAATGATAGGATTTTATTAAATAGCTATGACACTTTCAGATAAAATAAGATTGAAATATGAATTATTTAACATTTAACTTACCCTTACAAAGAAAGTAAAGGTGTTTAGAAATATTAATAAATGGTTGGTGCTACCCTGAAATAATCTCTATTATTAAGGGTATAATCTCAGTATCCTAGGAAAGTAAGATAAATGTGTAAAGGAAGATATATGAATGTAATTATATTTTGTTAATAAAAAATAGTGACTTTCTTCTGAAGCTGGTTACTTCTGAATGGAAGAGAAAATAAAGGACACACTAATGTGAGTATAGAAAGCTGTGGAACGCTTGTGGAAGAGGAACCCTGAGGAAAGAGTTTTGTACGTTGTCAGAATTGTCTAAGTTTAGAATCAACTTGGGCAAAGTAAATGAATCTTAGAAGTAATCTGGTACAAGACTAGATTTGGTTTTCTCTCTGTTAAGATGACAAAATTTTCTAAAAATGTTAATCCACTTTCAGTAACAAATTGTAAAGCTTCTTATACCACATAACTGACCTGTTCTGCTTTTACTTTAACGTATTTTCTTGTTAATGAAAAAGAATTACTTTACAGTGATCTATATGTTTATCTGACCAAGTGTTCTGAAAATCTTTAACAAGCTCCCCAAATATCAATTTCTAATTAAAGTTCTTTTAATCTCCAGTTAAGTTTGGGATGCTACAGAGGGCCCCTGAAACATCCCAAAGAGAGATTTTAAAGTAGTAAGTTTCATTTGGCATGCTAAATAACATGGTATTGTCAAATGAATAATAGATCTTCCTAGGTTATACTGTATGAGAAAATATTATTAATATAGATATTCTATAAATTATATGGATTCCCTAAAATTCTGGTATATCTGAAATGTTACCAGTCATAATTCTAGTTATAGTGACCAGGTTTCTTTATCGATTATAGTGTGACGTTGTTTAACCATGCTTTTAAATCACTTGTCATTTATATACAGTTAATTGTTTCCTTCTGATGATTTTGCAAATTGCTTTCTCTTCAAGGAGATTTATTGATTTCAAATAAATTTCGAACTATAGCACTGAACTAAACTGGGTAAGAAATTTTAAAGGTCTAATGAAAACTCTGAGTATAAGAATTAGTTACATGGGACTGAGTAAACTGGTGAATATGGTTATAATTTTTGATTTTGTCTGACATACTACTGGGTTTTAAACTGTTTCCCAGACATAAAGAAACTCTTCTCCTTAAGCTAGTTATGATTCACAGAAATTTGATAAGTTATACCTATGTAAGCAGACTTGGAACAGTTATCTTTTCTCTCTATCTGATCCCTCAAGAGACTAAAAACTCTAAGGTCCCCAGTGGGTCTATCAGACAAATGAGGAAGATCATCTCCTAACAGATATAGCAATCTCAAAGTATTTTAAGGATTTTAAAGAGAAAAGAATTTACCTAAATCTGTAAGGCAGAAATCCATGACAAGCCCTTGACGAGGCATTCCGGGCCTAAGAAAACCTTATTAACATTCTACCCTGAGACTCCTAATTAAAAGTTCCAACACAGCCAATTTAAAAAAAGCCTATATAATCAAATAATCAGACTTAGCTTGTAAATAAATTAATCTTGATTTGACTATATTTGAGAAAACTGAGGGTAACTTTAGAGAGAAAAAAGATTATATTTTAGTGGATATTAATTTCTAGTTTTGTTGATTGAGGTCTATATTTACTTAGACATTTCCCAGATCATTCCTTGCTGTTATGTCACATTGCTGTAAAGGTTAATTGAATTATGAAAAGAATACTCTAGGTTTGTTTCTGAGGCTCAGTAATCTATCCTTGGTAAAGTTCCAATGCCCCATGACCAGCAGCCAGGGTATTATAAATACTGGAACAGGCATGACTTAAAGAACTGTCTCCAACCTGAATGGAAGGACCCTTTATCAGGTACTCTTAACAAGACCATACACACCAAAGCTGAAGGAAACGGACTTTCAGATTCATTTCCTATCAGAAACAGCCCCTGCAGTGCACTGGCCTATAGAGCACTGCTCACCTTAAAACAATGCCCAAATGGAGAAAAATCTACCAGGTCAGGATGAGAAGAAGACAACATCTGAAGAAGACTGCAGACCCAAGACACCGAACCAGGCCTGTATGCCAATTACTTTGATAATTTCTCCTACCTTTGATTATGAACTACTCCAACTGTTAAGTTTATGGTAAATTACCTATGTCTAGTACTTCTGTGTTACCTTGGTGGGTTTCCCTACTCCAAGGCTCTAACTAGATAGCCCTCAGAAACGTTACTCTAAAAAGAAATAATAGTTCTGTTTAGGCCAGTGTTGATCTTACAAGGTGGGAGACTTCACCTGGCCAATTAATACCTGCTCTGACCCTGACCATAAATATGAAATTTCTCATAAGATCACTCAAACTCAATCAGGAACACAAGGAAAATTTTAACCCAAAAATATAACTTCTCGACTATTAAATTCTTACTCATGACTTTATAAACGTTACTATCTGAATTACTTATATCCTGTCTATATAATAAAATTGTTGTCTGTTACATTTCCCAATGTGTAACTAGGCCTACAAGATTGATGATGGCTAAACATCTTGAAGGAATAGATAAAATTTATAACCCTGTATAAAATAATTGTAATAGTGCGATTCTAGTTATGGTAATGAGCAACGAAGGGTAAACAATTCCTGGATCATAATAGACTAGTAAGACAGGCGATCCAGAGAACTTTTAGTATCAATAGGGTCTGATAAAAAACTAACACCTTGAATGGCAGCTCAGAAGATACTTCACCAGAAGTAGGAATGAGCCATCCTAGCACCGTGGGACAAAATTGGTCATGAAACCTCTCTCAAAATATTGGTCGAATTTAGGACCAAGGGGGAGCACTGTGAATGAAAGTAGTACAATGTGAAAGAAAATACTGCAACCACGTCAGTAAACAAAGAGTCCTGAAGCCAAGCCATCAGCAGCCGCTGCCACACCCCAGCGAGTACATGCCTGAAACCCAGCCTCTCAGCCACTCATATTGGTGCCCTCTGAGCAGACTCAGAATAAGAAAGGACAGGATACTTGCCCTAGATAGCTAGGTGCTTGTTAAAGTATGAATTCAGTGAGTCCAAATGTTTGCTTCCCCCCATACATAGAAAACCACTAAATTCTTGAACTTGAGATACCTGGCTTTCTTTAGATAACAAGCAATCTTTTATTGTTCCAACTACCTGGTCTTTGTTGTAAAGCTCCTGTATATCCTAGCTCTTCCCATACCTCTTGGGAGCAGTTCCTCAGAGTGATCTGAGAGACTGTCATCCCGGCTCGAGTCCTCCCGCCAAATGAAACACAACTCTTAATTTTAGGCTGAACGTTTATTTCAATCAAGTCCCAGAATAGACACAACTCATCACTTCTGTAATGGAATACACTGGATCAGGAACCAAAAGCGTGTTCTAGTCCTGAAAAACTACTGGTTCCTCTTTCTTCCTGTCATTATACAGTCCCACCAGAACTCATTACTTTGCTGTCTGCTCATCTGGTAACCAAACTCAGAGAAGAGTCAACTCAGCAGACTGCCCTACTGGGGAGAACAGCCGGCAAAAGCACTGTGGGCTGCCTGCCCTCCCGCACGCTCTGCTGACACCTAGTGTCCTCTGTGGAGACCAGGGCAACAGAGATGTTCCCAACAGCTGCAAAGTCCCACACGTTAAGAAAATCATTTTATTTTATATGATATGTTACGTATATACCCATCTCTGAAAACAGCTTTGCCAGAAGCCCAAATATTCAACATTAATATGCAAAGGCATATCTGGTCCCTAAGTGAAAACAAGTCTTAAGACGATGCTAAGGACTCCAAAGTTCTCTCCACGACCATCAACCAAGCTCCCTGCAGGTCTGCAGCTGCAGGCGGCAACATGTCTGCTTTTAAAGCAAACCCATCCTGCCCTCGGGTGCTACAATGTCCCTCTACGCCCTCCCATCTCAGGGTAAGAGCAGCCGCTACAGAACCTCACAGGGCAGCACTGACAGGACTGGACACAGAGGATCAGAGCTAAACTAAGCCTTCTGATGACACGAGCTTGTCACTGTGTCACTTTACAGTTGAAGATATATATAGAGAGAACTGGGGTGATCTTGCTCAAAGTCACACAGCTAATAAGTGGCAAAGTCTATAACTGCTCCTCCCTCCGGCGTGATGCCCCAGCTGGGATGGCCACAGGGTTCTCTCATGCCTGCCTGACCAGTCCTTTCTTGTCACTCATAACCCACCACAGGGTCGGACCATTGCCTGACTTTTCAGCATCTTGTCCCTCCAGTCTCTCAGGAACAAGGCTGCTCAGGCCACTGTATGACTTCCGGGTTCCCAAACCCTCCGTGCTCAGGCTGGTCTTGCCTGTGTTTCCGGCCCCGTGCTCAGAGGCACTTTCTCCCCTGCAGGAGGATGTTTCCACTCTCCACAGGGACACCCCCTCAGAGGAGCCCTCTTCTCGCCCTCAGAATGGCAGGTGTCCCAGGCTACATCATGAGCTGCCCCATTAGGACTGCGGGTGCCCAGGTCTGCTAATCAGACCAGCAGCCTCAGAGCCAGGGATTATGCCCGGGTCACCCTGCAAACCTACTGCCCTCCTCACAGCCCCCAGTCAGCAGGTCACCTGGAAGTCACAGCAAGTGCCCCACCCAATCCTGAAGTCTCTTCATTTGCCAGCACCGCTGATGACTGGTCTCCAACCTTTGGTCAGTTTCGCACAAAACAGCAGCTTCCACTGTGAAGAGGGGGTTTTCGCTCCTCTGCCCCATCCTTACTGGAAATGTCAAGGGAAACCAAAAGGCCTCTTCTCAACACTTTTCTGATGACATCCTCCCACCCACAATACTCACATGCTCAAGAGAATTGGGCCCACGTGATTTTGTTTCCCTTACGCTAAGTGGCTCAAAACACTGCGGGATTCTTTCACTTTTGAGGGTATTTGTACAAAGTTTATAGGATTTAATCTGTTTTTTTGTCTCTCTTCAGTATCTCTAGCATTTGCCACTTCTTAATCCCTTCAGCAGCCTCCCTCCCAAAATCTAGTTTAGGAAATCAGCTGTGATGAGGGGCCCGGGGGCAGTCACAGAAGATGCTACTAAGGCACAGAGAGACTACAAAATTTGCCCAAGGTGATCAGCCTCAACCCACAACATTGTGTGCCCCGTCCCTTTTTTTAAATCTTATGCTAAACAAGCTTTTGTAGATTATGCTTATAAAGAGATGAGGTATCAAAATACATACAAGGACACACATCAACTCTAAGATGTTGATTAACTCCACTATTTTGTTTCTATTTGTTTAATTTCTATTAAAAATTTAAGAAACTCTGCACTCAATATAACAAAATGTTATTGGGTTTTAAATCCAGAATTTAGAGGTTTTGTGTGTCATTACTCATTCTTGTTTGTATGTTCACAAGACAAAATGATTTGAAAAACTCTCTCCCCTTCCTCTACTCACTACTGGCTCTCACCTGAGTTCCCAGACCACACATCGAGCAGCCTTTCACTTTACCCACAACTGAACTCATCAGTTTTCCCCCCGAAATTCCTCTGCAAGTTTCCCTCCTAAAAGCACAGCAGGACCATCATTTACCTGATTAATCCACCCAGAAAGCTGGGCCTTACTCCATCCTACCTTCACAGACAGCATTCATCCTTTCTTTTTACCATCTAAACATGTCTTCAATCTGTTTGCTTTTACCCACTGACCATCTCACCGCTCAAGTGGAAGCCACCAACACTGCACTCCTGGACTCACGAGTCTCCCAAGTGGCCCCACAACCGCTCTCCCCAACTTGAGTCAAATGGGATTCTGTCAGTCCCGCGCTTATAGGACTCTTTTCAATCCCACTGTTCTTAGAAGAAACTCCCAGTTCTTCACCTGATGAAGGTCTTTGCCATGTAACTGTCAGCTCAGGGAGGGCAGGACACGCCCTCTCTCCTCTGCCCCGCCCTCTGGCAGAGCATCAGCATGGAAGGACCTGCTGAGCTACACCAGCCTGTATTCTAAACCTGGTCTTGTGTTCTTAGCAAACTGCTTCACTTATCCATATAAATCCAAGGTAGATTAGAAAGATCTTAGATGTTGAGCTAGAGTATTGATTTGGGGATTTTGCACTAGCAACCTGCAAGTACATGTTCTAATGATTCTCTCTTCTAAAAACCACACTCAGATTTAAGTAGTACTTGTGGAATGTCTTCAGAGTAAAAGGGACTGTACTTTTACAGACTTTATGTTTTATAACATGAACAAACCAGACAGGGTCACAAATGGAACTGCCTCACAAGTGACAGAAGACAGGTGAGAGGCATATAGCAACAGGTCACATAGATGGTAAGAGAAAAGTTGATTCTCCAACCCCCCCCAAATTTCCTCAAAAAACCAAAAACTCTGAATTTTGAAAGTAAAATACTATCATATAAAGAAATAAGATAAATAGTCCTCTTCATCAGGGTTTCAAGATCTGACTCCAGAATTTTTAGCAGGCTATACTGAATCCTAGCACAGAAAAATCAGATGGAATAGTGGTAAGTTTCAGAAAAACTGCAGTAATTCCTCCAATTGTAAGTGGACATGCACTCACCTATCGAATGTGAATGTAAACCGCATTCTGGAGAAATTCGGAAGCTCCCAGGCTCCGCTTCTGGATGGCAAAGACACGGACAGCTTTGAAGCATGCTTCTAACTGAGTCACCGGCATTCTTACACTGCAGGGGGAAACGGATGCTCTCAGTTATGAGCAGAGATGTTCCTGTCGTGTCTCACAGCCCGTGCCTGGGGACTCAGTGCCCTGCAGCAGCCCGGCCCAAGGTGAGGACATGCAGCATGGCCCACCCAAGCAGGAGGTGCACTGTGCTTGAGAAAGCCCATCCCTGATGGGGTCAAGAGGGGCTGGTGGGGTTGTGTGAACCTATAAATGCTCACAGACATACACCTGCCTACATTCAAGTGATACAATTAAGAGTAGCAGGCTGTTTAACAAAATTTCAATTGTCAGTGGAAATTTTACCATTCCTTTCCACTTGTCCCCTGCACTCTGAAACAGGCTTAGGCTCTCTCATACCTGCAGCTCTGATGCAATAGTTGTAAAGTCATTTTACTTTGCTGCAGGTGTCCTCGCTCCCCGTTTCGCTGTGAATGTCCTCCCTAACACACTCAGATGTCTTCCTGGATCTCTCTCTGAGTTCCTTGCTCCTGTTCCTCAGATCCTAAGATAAAGGACAACTGAAAACACATGACCAGAAAAGGCACTGTGGACTTGAACAAAGTCCTCTGTGACCCCCTATGTGAGTACTGCCCACCCCTTAATTTTGTTCTCAAGGTTCTGCCTAGGGTGACGCCCAGACAGCAGAGAGTCCTGGGTCATTAAAGGCTGTGTGTCTTGGGCGCGGGGACAGGTGCAGGAGCTGGTTCTGGAAAAGGGCCCATCCCCACCCCTGCTTCTCTCTCTCCGGAGGCCTCGCTGCCAAGCCTCCAGGCTCCATGATCTTCTGTCCTTCTCTTCTACTCTACTCCAAGCCCCTTTCCTCTTCATTTATTCCCTAATTTTCCCCAGCTGGAGTGATTTTTCAATCACAGAATCTGAAAAAATTTCCTGCACCTGAAAAAGAGGTCTTCAGAGGTCAATGCCCATATGCTGGTTCCTGAAGATAGCCCCTGGTTAGGGGGACTCTCACCAAGGGTCATGGGGCAGCAGGCATGTTGCAGGGTCGACCACCCCCAACAAGAATTTGCTGTGACCCCAAGGCACGCACAGCATCCCTGTTCACAAAAATGTATTTGGACCACTTATCCGTTATTAAGAAGCAAAAATAAAAAAAAAAATTGCCCATGTTTCTTAATAAAATTATTTATGAGGTGGAAAAAGAAATTGTAATAGAAAAGAACAAATTTGACTCCATATTAGATGTGTTCCTTTGGCTTTAAACCTCTGCCCTGTTTTCTAGGTTCAGACTTGTTAGCTCTGGAGCTTTTGTAAAAGAAAGTTGCCTTTAGCCTGAAATATCCAGGAGAGACTATTCTCCGGGCTCTGATCTTTAAGGATGTTAGCTCTTCTGCACTTATATATAGATGGCAAGTAGTAAAACAGAATAAACTTTGTTTATTTTTGGAGGTTTTACAGGGTCACCGTGATTTGACCCACATGGACAGCTGCAAGAACAAAGGATTCCAAGGAAATCAATTCGTACAGCAAGAAGTTTGCAACAACCAACAACACCCCCGCCCCTTTTTAGTAAAAAAGGAGACTGAATTCTGACTTGGGGAAGAGGGTTCTCCAGGATATCAGTATGCCATTTTCTGGGTCTGCCAGCTTTTCAAATAAAGTCAGTATTCCTTGCTCTAACACCTCATCTCCCGATTTACTGGCCTGTCATTCAGGAAGCAGAACTAGTTTTGACGTGGTAACTAAATGACTTCATTGGTGGTAGTATGTCTCCACTGTTTCCTCATTTCCAATATGTCACAACCTATCAATTTTATATGCTGTTTAACAACACAACCAAAAAACCTTTGTAAGGGAATTGATTCTACGGAAAGAAAGTTATTTCTACTGCTTCAAATCTTTTTTTCTCTTTTCTATTTTATTTTGTTTTGCTTATTGAAAAGAAAATAAAAGTGAAATCATTTTATTTCACGTATTTTTGTTACAACTACATATTTTAAATTCTACAGAAATATTTAAATTGCATTATAAATTTGTTCATATATTAATATAAAGATATATACACAATCAATGCGGATTAGGAAAGGAATGGATATTTACTAAAAATCCACTGCACATCCAGTCTTTTACAAGCATATCCTGGAATATAATAAGCTCTAGAATCCAGGGGTCCCCCACCCCCTTTCTCCCTGCCGAGTGCCTTAGTAATCAACAACCAAGGCACCATCATAGAGCCACGCGATATATATTTTAGGTATAAATGAGGAAATTAACTCATTCAACTCTAAATCAAAAACCTTAAAATAAATACTGAACTTATTTACAAAGAAAATTGAACACAATTAAGTACAGTTTCTTCCCCAAGGTCACTAAGCTAATAACTGGTAAAGGCAAGATTTGAGCTCATCTGCCTGATTCTAAACACTAAGGTGGAAAACACATTTGATTGTGGAGGGTCCAGCAGCAAAGCCTATCACCCTATCTTTATTCAGATCTAGCCTTAGACAGCCTGAGACAGCACCCCATTCCTATGGAACTCGAGGATAACACAAAGGATTTTATATCCAGTAGTTTCTTAGGTCTCATTTATATAAAGTGTCAGCAGGTCAGCAGAAAAAACTCTGGGAAATATGAGTGGGTCCAGAGCTTTTTGCTGATTAGTAACTTTATTTATCAGAACAGCGTGACCTTCCCATGAGAGGCCACATGGACCTTAACTAAAGGCAGGTGAGCAATGAAAACTAGCAAGACCCTGGAACTCAAGCAAGAAGGATCACTGCCATCCCCCACCAAGTTGCCTCTTCACCCTCGTGGGCACGATGGCAGAAGATCCAGGTTCTTGTCCAAGTTACACTATCATGGATTCTCACCCATAAACAGATACGACTCTATGCTGTCTTAAGTCCTTCCCAACTCAAATATGATGACACCAATATCTGAGCAGAATGTCTATGTCTCCACTTCCTCTCTTCTGTTAGGAGAATAATTCTATGGCCACAAAGCAGAAATCCAACTAAAAACACCATGCATGAAGCCAGGTGAAAGTCTGCGTAAGACACTTTGCTCTCACGGACAGTGAATGAAAACTCAGAATAAGTGGTTCTTCTTCCTCTGTAAGTGGGAGGTAGCCTGATTGTGTGTGTGTGTGTGTGTGTGCGCGCACGCGTGTGTGCGTAAATCAAATACAATGAATTCTGGGATGTGTACAGATTTTTTTATGTTACTGTCATTTCATGAGGATGAGACAACCTTTAAAGTAATTTGAATTTAGTGTTCTGAGACATTCTCAGGTTCTTTTGGTGGAGGAGGGGAAAGGGGAAATGAAAGGAGGAAAGAAGTAAATGAAGCAAAGGAGTAAGAATACTGCCAGCGAAAGGCAAGACATTAATTTTGTTCCTACTTGCATCACACACAAATTAGGGACTGGCTTTCCCCAGGTGTCTTGTCGAACACTGAGTTGCAGAAGAGGCAACAGCCCATTTCTCACTGAACTTGTGACAGTACATGGCATCTTATAGACACAAATCATTTACCCTGATCAAACACTCTAGCAGCAGGCCGTAATTCTCCTATTTTGAGACACAAGAAAACAGGAGTTCAAAGCGGATATATAACTTGACAAAAGTCAGAGGACCATTAAACAAGAGAGGATGAATTCAAACTCAGATCTGAATGCAGAGTCTGCTCTTCTCACTCCCAGGACTGGAAAATCCTTAACACACAGGCTCCCCAGCTCCCCTGCAGTGTTCCTGGCGCCAAGCATTTCCCATGTTAATGGTCGCCAGTTCTCACAGTCACAGCGCTCTGTGCAGCCAATGGCCTCCATCGGACCTTGATCATCTACCTGTCACGCCCAACAGGCTTCTCCACAAAGGCAGGAATGCTGGCTTTCAAGTGCATAAAAAGCCATCCCTGGTCTAACCTGGGTTCTTCGGAGGCCTCTCCAGCCTAAAGGCAGCCATGAAAATGCTCACAGTTTGTACATGAGCCACACTACCTCTCTCCATCAGTCTCCCCAAATATACTACTTAGCTACGACCACTTTGATAATCTTGGAAACAAATTTTGAAAAACAGAAAAGAAAGGATTCTGGAACAAGTATTTAATACTTACAATTTTAAATGACAAGTTACAAAGTGAGTATTGACAATCCGAATCTGCCTTCCTAGGTGTCAGTTTGAAGAGTTAAAAAATATAATTGCAAAAAATTCTCACTTACAAAATTAAGTAAAACATAAACAATAATCTGGGCTAAACTCAAAAATAATGCCCATGTTGTACATGGGGAAAAATACAGGACTATACTGAGGGGTAAAGTAAGAGATGTGAATGTAGAGACATCAACATATTGCATGGAGGAAAGCAGCTTTGTAAAATGAATGCTCTGTTAAAGATAATTCAAAACTTACTAAAAAATCCTATGAAAACCCTTATCTGTTTTTATTCTTTAACTTGAACAAAGTATTTTAGAATTCTTCAGGAATAATAAAGTCATAATACTAGCCAAGAAAAATTGGGATGGAAGAAAAGAATCAAAAAAAAAAACCACACTGTCAGATATTAAATAAATTTTTACAATATGTAAGTTATGGTGCTGGAGTAATAAATTAAGATTGACAGAAATAAACCATGAGCTCAAAAAGAGACTTTAGTGTACATAAGTATTTTGTGCATGTGGGATTTCAAATCAAAGAGCAAAGTATGAATTCAATAATTGTCCTGGGAAAATCAGAGAATCACCTGGAAAGAACAAATTCTATTCCTGTCATAATGACCACAAGAAAAATTACAGATAGTGATGTAAATATTAAAAAGTACTAATAACAGCAAATACAACTCTTTGCTCATATTAATTCAACTTCTCCTCACTATAACAAGTACTATTATCATCTCCATCTTAGAGATTAAAAAACCTACAGAAGAGATTTGTACCATTATAAGAAAGTATTTCTAAAATAATACCAAAAATAAAACCCAAAAAGAAGACATTTACTATCTTAAGTATATTTTGGGCCACAACAAAAGTAAACCTACTGAATAAAATGAAAGGCAAGAAATGACAAGTAAAAACTGCGTGATACATATTGATGAAGTCAAGGGGTTAATGTTCATAACATACAAAGAGCTGTCACAAAGCAACAAGAAGCTCCCTCACTTAACTGTGTGCGAAGGACAAAAGGGATCATTCACTTTTTAAAAGTCAGATGGCTAATAAGTGAAAAATGCTGAATACCTCATTGGTCATCAAATGCAAACTAAAACAATGAAAAAGCACTTTTGCTCATCATATTGGCAAATATTTTTAAAAGTTGTTTTGCTAGTGTCCATCTGTGAGAGAACAAACTGTGAGCAACGTGTTTGGAGGACGACGTGTCAATGGATATATAAACTCTGAAAAACGTGTGTACACACAGACTGAACTCCCCTTCTAGGAATCGTTTCGTTTAGAAAAAAATCAGTTCAAAAAGATGTACTCATCAGGATATTTTCACAGCACTTTTTACAATGGTGGGATGAAAAGCTGAAGTGAAATCAAATCCTGCTATAGAGAAATGGTTACATAAGTAATTCTACATCTTTTCATTCCCCACTGGAGATGGAATTTCTAGAGTCACTTGAAAAGAGCCTGTGATGAATGTAAATGTCACATCCAGGAACTAAATTTCCAGAAGCCTTAACTAAAGGAATACTCATACGAGATCACAGGAATATTTACAGAAGAAGGATGCCAGTCAAACATCTTTTCTGACAGTGGAAAATGGAGAAAACTTAAGTGTCCACCATCAATACAATGAAGCGGTAAATCACGGCGAGCTGTGGGCTCTGATGGGGCCGGCGTTTTGGCATGGTTCAGGGCCTTGTCCACAGCACTCTCCCACCAAAGGTGTCCTTGCACAAGAGAACACACCTGCACATCAGGGGACCCCTCCACTCTATCTGAAAGGACCGGGTGAGTATGGAGTGGGAGGACGTCTATGTTATACCCCTGAGTGAATAAAGCGAGCTGCATAAAACATGTATTATGGCCTTATTTTTCAATAAAGCATATATACACACACATATACATAGATTTCTCAGATTCGTGTATGTATCTATGTATGTATGTGTATATACATAGGCATAAATGTCATGAAATATATACACCACATTGTCAACAGTTTTGCCCTCAGGAAAAAAGGGGAAGGGATATAGGGGCCTTTCAGTACCACCACAGTTCTCTTTTCAGTATTTCAGTTAAATATACTTGGAATTTAAAAGTTTATTTAAGTCCGAAGTAAAATGGACAATGCCTCCACAAGACAGAATGCTATACTGGTCATTAAAAATCATGCCAGGGGAATTAGAATATTGTAGAAAAACATATAAAAAGCCAAATGGAAAATGGAGGTCTCCACACAGTAAACAGGCACAGAGTGCTCACTGGTTTTTATGAGAGAGTTGATACACACTGATGAAAAGAACAGAAAATAGATGTTAAAGTGTTAATTATTATCTCTGAGTAGTGGGATAAGGATAGCCTCTTTTGCCCCTTTTTTCAGACTTATTATATTAAATACACATTATTTTTCATCTGAAAAAAGCATTTTTAGATGTCTAGTACCACACGTTGAAAAAATTACACTAGTACTTACAGAAATAACTAGGAGACACGGCAGCAGCGTCACACAGTGTAGAACGGGCGATCCTGATTAACATCGTGCAGTTACATAAGGACCCACTAAGTGAGAGCACCTGCTGTAACAGGGCGTGGCCCCCTTCTATTTGTCAGTTGTGTCTTCAGGGCTGAGGCAGTTCTGAGCACGGCCAGTGTCAGTGCTGGTGTCTGGATGGATGTCACTGGAGGTGAGGGCACCTGCAAGCCGAGAGGAAGAACAGAAATCATCCTCTGCTTTTTCTGTCTTGTTTCTTTGTTACTTTAAAAGAGAGGCATAAATAAGGTAAACTGAATTTTCCCTACTGAAATTTCAGTAATGAAACCGTTCTTAAAATCTTCACAGCTTATATTCTGCTTATAACTGTCTTTTCAAAAAATTATCATATTTATTAAATGTTAATTAACTCAATTAACTCCCTGTTGAAACCTTCTATTAAAGAACATGAAATGCCGTATGTAAAAGCACCACGCCTGCAGTGACTACCTTAGATGCCTTGACGGCAGTGCAGTCAGCACTCACCATCCCGTGGCCCTGAGCTCCTGATGCTGCTAAGAGAGCACACTGCCGCCTCAGATGGAGAGAAACTGTGAAAACATTCTCTGAAGTCTACAGCACTGACAAAACATAACTGACAAATCCTAGGCTCCTTTGAGGCTGTCATTTTCTGTTTTTGTCCAAACACTGTCAATGAGCAGGACCACCCCATTCCTGAGCCATGGGACTCATGTAGGAAGGAGTTTTGGAGAAATTTCCAGGTATAGAATGTAACCAACAATATGTAGAATTCTGACAATATAAAAGATGAAATACTCTGATTTTGGAAGACACTCAAAATATCCTCCTAAGCCTTAGTAGCTGGAAAGGCTGGGCTTCTTCACATCCACTTATTTATTTCACAGCCAGTGAGCATCTCCCACAAACCCTATTTCCCTGTGTCTGCTGGGAGCTTCAGGCACACTCTTGTTGTCGATCTGATAAGTCACAGGGCAGAGGCGTGTGTCTCACGCCTGCAAACATCACACAAGCTCGCTTCCTAGCCTCACTGTCTGAACTTGGCCCCATTTTCTCACCTGTTTATTTGGTATCTATTTTTCTGTAAGCTGCCTGAAGTGCTTCTTGGAACATGTCAGAAGAATGAGTGGGTAGATAAATGGACATATGGACAGGTGAGAGATGGGCAGACAGAGAGAGAGACTGCAAGAAAAGGGGAACAAAGAAAATTTCCTATGCAAAACCCTCTTCTAGTCAGGGAAGAAAACCACCACGGAGAAGTGTGAAGAGGCAGGTGGCTTAGGGCTGTTTCCTGGATTCCATGAAAAGTCACACCAAGAGATGAGAGAGAAGAACTGTAAATAATAAAAGAAAAAAAGCACGCATGCTTGAAAAAATATATCTACAATATGTACTTTCCAAAGAATAGATTCAAATCAGAAGAGCCCAATAACACAATCATTGGGTATTTACCGAATTGAGAATCCCATCTCCAAACCACAAGTCTTCCCTTTGGAGCACTGAGAGTCTACACGGTGCGGCCATAACGCCGTCTCCGCAAATCCATTCTATCCTGCACTTACGAGGAACGAGAAGCTGTGCTTGGTCTGCCCATGCACGTCATTTACACCAAACAGCACCTCTATGGGGGTGGGACGCCTAGCGAGTCCGTCTTTGCAGGACAGGAAACAAGTCCGGGAGAGGCTAAGCTGACCTAACATTTCTCCATCTCACAGGACTGGTCACTCCAGAGCAGGACTCGAACTCGGACCCACATTTGTAAGCACGGTACTAACGTGCTCTGTGTGATTTTTGTGTGTATAATACATTTTTTTCTGGCATGAAAGTATATTTAATAAATGTTCGGTTGTCTTGTCTATCTCATTAGCTCACAATCAATCTTTATACTGTTGAATTGTACTCTTTTCCCCTGGAGAAAGGAACGGAAAGAGCAGGGGTCAGAATGAGGTGGGGCTCCATTCTTTATCTGGTACCTCATCTCATCCAAGTCCCCAACAAGGGAGAAGGAGCTAATGTCTTCAAATTTTAAAGAGAGTACTCCACTGATGGTGACTTACTCAACTCCAAAACCAAGGCTGGGGGCAGGGACATGCAGCAACCAGAGCAGTATCACCTGTAGGAAGGCAGAAAAAGCTCATGGGAGGGCTCAGGGGGTAAGCCTGATTTAATTTCAATCGATAAAAGAATAACACACTCTAAAAATACTAGCATGCAATGGATTTGCTCTTTCTTGTCATTTAGCAAGTTTCCAAAGGGCACATGTAAGATTATCGTGAACCAGTGAAAAGAAGAGTCTACAGACAGGGAAAATCAATGCCACAGGCAGGCTGAAAACCAGGCTGGAGGAAAGGAAGGGAAAGGGCTTCATTATGAATAGGGGAAAGGCTGGGAAAAATACATCATTACAAGGACTCTCAAGCATCATTCAACAATCATATTATCATTCATTCAAAAGAGAGTTACTGAGGTCCTATTTTGTGCAAGATTTTACACAGGGCAAAGCAAGAGTGCAGCGTCCATGGTGGCAGCAAGTGGCGGGGCTCAAATACACTTCTGATCCCGGAACTGGCACACTTGTCCTCAGTATAAAGGCAAAGAAAAAAAAGTAAAATAATTCTCTGTAAACTCAAAGCATTTTTGAAAAAAATTAAAGAAGACCTAAATTCCTGGACAGACAAAGCACGCACATTCCTGGATCAGAAGACAGCGCTCTTGGAATGGCAGTGCTCCCCAGAGCAATCCATACATGCAACGTGGTTTTGATCACAATCCCAGCGGGTTCCACTGCAGAAACTGACTAGCTGCTGCTACAATTCATATGGGAATTCGAGGGTCTCAGTAACCAAAATGTGCTTGAAAAAGAACAACGTGAGAGGACTTGTAATTCTCAATTTCAAACCTTACAACTGTATCTCTAGGTGAGGCTAGAGGCCATTTTTAAGTTATTATTGTGTTTATCCTTATTTTCTAAATTCTCTACAATGAATATAACTGTTACAATAAGAAAAATAAAAAGTAAGGTATCTTTTAAAACATGCACACAGATTCATTCATTGGGAAAGTAATATTTTAACTATAAAGAGGTAAACAAATATCTAGTGAAAAAGGACTACTTAAAACAAGAGTGCATTTATATTTTTCATAAATTGAAAACTGAAAAGTACAAACACATCAAGTTTCTAGGGAGACTGATGCAACATATTAATAGTTATTTTCAAAAATTCTAATTGAAGAATGAAAACTCAAGAAAGGGAAAATCGTGATTGACAGCCAACTGCAAACACATGGAGAGCAAAGTCCTAGAAATCACAGTTCCTTTAACTCTGCTACTACCTCAGTAGGAGAGGAAATTCCTCACTGAGGGAAGAGTGGAATCCCATGCATAAGACAGGATACACAGTACAAACTGCACTAGAATAGGGGGTGATTTTCTTAGAAGAATTCTAAGGCTACAACATTGCTGAAAAACTAAAAACACTGACAGACAGATTAAAACACACAGTCATATATATTATACAGAAATATATGAAGTCTGCTCCCATGTTGCATAGAAATACATATATATATGTTCATTTATGGGCACTGATTACTTTATCCCAGGTAGAATATTTCAACTAAAACAAATAATCAATAATACACTACTCTTGTCAAATCTTGTTGATAAGTTACTCTGCTATGTAAACTTAATGTGTGTAAGATAGATCTAAAATTAGTGAAAAAGATCTTTATATGCTTTCTTGAACTCTTCTCAAAATTCCAAGCTTAATTTTAAAATAGATCTGAGCAGTATTTCTATATGATCTTTTCCCTCGTGAAATGAACAACACAGTCTGTTGTCAAAATTCTGTCCTTACAATGATTCACGAGCACCGTATCCTAACAAAACTGCTGGACAACAAGGCACTATCCAGACACTGTGACTAAACAAATGAAACACAAGGATGACAGTGACCCTATTCTGGAGGGCTTATAATCTATTCCAACATAGGGGTTTTTATTTGATTGGTTTGATTTGTTAGAAAAATAAAATCACTCAAGTACTTTCTTCTTTGAGCATTCTGTAAGTAATGACTGTGTTTTTAGTGTCATGAGCAGGAAAGAGTTAAGCATGACTTGATTAGTTCAACTAGCAACAATCATCACTGGAAAGTGAGTAATAAAGAAGTAAACTGATAGCAATGCTTCTGCCTACATGAGACCTAAAATAAACCTACACTGATCTCTGCAAGGAAAATGAGGAGTTGAGGTCCCCAATGAGAAAACAAACTAACAAGAAATCAAAAAAGGAAAGACATTTTCCATAACAATTCCAGGAAGGAGTGGAGCATGGTGGTGAAGAGCACAGATGCTTGGGACAAACATGAGTGTCTGAACTCCCTCAGCACTTGGTAGCTTTGACACTGATATGTCAGTGAAATTTTCTGCATCTCAGTCTCCTATCCATAGACTGAGGACAACAACAGAACCCGTCTCCTAGAACGGTCCTAAGAATTAAGTTATTTTATATATAAATGTTTAAATAAAATACCTCAGATTATAAATATTACCCCAAAACACAAGGAACAAAGGAAACAATGATAAATTTGAATTCATCAAAATGTAAATCTTTTCTTCAAAGGACACCATCCAGAAAGTGAAAAAGCAACAGGAGAAAATTTTTTAAAATCATTTATCTGATTAGGAATTTTTATCTTCAAATTAAAAAAAAAATAACTCCTATAACTCAACAATAAAAAGGGAACTCAATTAAAAAGTGAATAAAGGATCTGGAAATGTATTTTTCAAAGAAAATATACAAATGGCCAATAAGCACAATCAAACGATGTTCAATATTATTAGCTGTAATGGAAATCAAGTCAAAACCACTAGGAGAAACGGCTTCACACTCACTACAATAGGTTATAATAACAAAAAGTGTAACAAGCTCTAATGAGGACACAGAGGAAGCGGAACTCGCAGCCCTTGCTGGTGAGGATGTAACGCTGTGTGGCCACTTTGGAAAACAGCCTGGCAGGTCCTCAGAGATTTGAACATTTGGTTTATGAATGACCCAGCCTTTCTGCTCTCTGGGCACACACGTAAGAGAACTGAAAACCAATGTCCACATAAAAACTCCTACAGGAATATTCACGGCGCCATTACTCATCACAGCCAAAAAGCAGAAACAACACAAATGACTATCACCTAATGAATGGGTAAACAGTGGGGCCCAGCCATGCAGTGGAATATTATTCAGCAATAGCAAAGCATAGAGTACTGACCCAGGCAACAACATGGACAAACATTTAAAAGATTACTCAGTGTGAAAGAAGTCAGTCATAATAGACGGTTCCTTTTACATGAAATGACTCGTTTTACATGAAATGTCCAACACAGGCAAATCCACAGAGAGAGAACAATTGCTGCCTGGGGCTGGGGGAGGATGGGGAAGATGGGAATGACTGCTTGTGCGTACGGGGCTTCCTGTTGTGGGATGAAAATTTTCTAAGATTGACTGCAATGCACAATTATGGCATAGAGTAAAAACCGCTGTACATTTTAATGGGTGAATTGTATTAAAACTGTTAAGGACAAAAGCACCTAGGGCCAGTACTTTCAAATAGTAGATGCAAATTGCTAACTTTTATCACAGGAAGAAGAAACTGCCCTCAGCATGAAAGCAGGAGATCTTCAAATGTGGGTAAACTGAAATTGGACAAGAGCATTTCATTTGAAACACTTGCTGAGTGTACACGAAATATTCAGAAATAGGAAAATCAGTCTGACATCACGAAGAAGCATACTGCTTCAAATGAAGATCAAGGATTCGGCAAGCCCAGCTGCTAAAAATGACCAGAGAAGAAACCTGGTTCTTAAAACAAGCACCAGAGCCAACAAGGAAATGGTGGTGAGGAAAGCAGGTGGCCGAAATTCTGGAACAGTTAGCTACAAATAATTTCTCCACTGAAATTTCAAAAATAAAATGAAAGTGACGCAATGCTGTGCTGGCCTCACGTGAATGGGCTTTCTCTGGTGCTCGACAGTTCTGTAACCCCGAATGAGAGACTCAGGAGAATCAGCATGGTTCCTGGCAGTCCCCAAGTGACTGCCCACCAGCACACTGACCACCATCATATCTGCCAGGGTTGTATTGCAGACAAGAGACCAAGTACTGAAAGGCACAGGAAATGTTGACCAGGGAAGAAAAGGCTGCAGGCAGTCCTGGGACAGAGGCCCTGTGAGCAGAGGCCAGAAGGCTGCAGGTGAACTGGAGTTGCCCTGGGGCAGGAAGGGACCATGAAGGAGCAGATCTCAATTCTCTACTCTCTCTCCCTCGGGTAGGAGAGATAAATCTGCATCCTTCTCACCTGGAACTGTGGTTTCTTGCTTGCAGAAGTCTTAGCTACAGTAAATGATTACTCAAGACTCTGTGGAAAAAACCCAGAAATCGATAGGGAGTAGGGAGCCAACTCCACGAGCCTATCAAATGCTCCCATATTTATTGTGTATAATCAAAGGAAAAAGTCATTAACAGTTGTGTGATACTAAGCAGAAACTTGGGGAAAGAAGGGATGAGAAAGAGATTGTAGAATCCACCATGAGTACAAAGTCTTACTGTATCTTTAGGGAAGTCATGGGTTGAGGGGAATAAGATACATTCTTTGATATGTGAATTACAAAGCAGACCACCAGAACAGCTAAGTCCTTGTTTTGGGGATAACAGACTATCTAACTGCACACAAGCCCAGCGTTTATAGCTGAGGGCCTGGGTCCTTGGTTTGCAATGAGCAGAGTGCTATCTAAAATCTCAACTATGCAAGCAAAACATTGTCTCTGCATTTTAAGGCAAGAAGACAGGAGTGAGGATGCACAGGCGCTTGCTTGCAAAGCAGTTACTAAGCTTTTTTTTTTTCTCCTTAAAGTTGACAGGCGGCTGGGGTCTGTTTCAATTTGTTAATCCAATCATGGGCTCCCACATGGAACCATTATGGAGGACACCCTTGGGTGACAAATCCTGGCTCTGGGCCTTTTCCTGCCAGCTTCAGCCTCTTTAGCAGGGTCTAGGCAGATCCCTGAATAACGATCCTACAGAACCACCCACACTCTTAACTCCTGGTGCTTGAAACTTAATTTTAGCTCTACACAACTTAACATAGAAAAGTTTCAGAAATAAAAGGTATTATATTCATTTTATATCTCATCATAGGACTGATTTTTCTGATTGCTCTAAGCTGCTTCTTCTTGGAAAAGCAACTAATTCTGCAGGTGAATTCAGTACTTTCTTTGGGCATAACTAGCCAGTTTGGTCTCGCTGAATTCTATTGGTCAAATACCGATACACTTAATTGATTTCATTGTTCATCAGTTTCAGCTGGGAGTATAGGGAGTGTCAATTTTTTCCTCAGCTCACCCTCAACTCTTTATCATCAGCAACTCAGGCCTCCGGAAACCAAAAAAAAAAAAGCATTTGTTTCCCTTCTACACTTTCAACATACCCAACAGGATACATCAGCCTGGAGAAAGAATTCAACACAAATGTTTAAACAAAAATCTATAAACCTGAAGTAACTCCATCTCCAAATCATGATACACAATGGCATGAGAGTAAAGCATGGGTGGGCCTGACCACCTGATTTCTATTATTCAAAGGAAGCAAGGTTTTCCTATTTTTATTATCACTCTGTCATTGTTTCTGATTAAGCCAAAAACTAGTGTATGAAATAATGAAGCAGTGCAATAACAGATTTTTGTTGTATCAATTACAGAAGGCATTCAGAGGGGTTAGGAAAACCCACCTCTGTAAAATATTCAAAATTTCTTCCACTGTTAAGAACACGTATACAAAATGCAACAGAGAATTCAAACTCTTGTGGAGAGGAGCAAAAGCCACAGAAACAAAGCAAAGTCATTATTATGAGTCAATTCAAAATTCACTGGACAATCATGTTCAATGCATTCAAGGAAATTTAAAGGCACACTGAAAACCATTCACTTAATGATCTGCAGGCTAGAGGAAGAATTTTTCTCTTTATCAGACAACAGTAATCAATAGGGTGCCCCACCAAACAAGGACCAAAGAACAATCAGTTTTTTAACAGTTCTGATAAATCAGCATGTTGTAAAGATTAAAATCCAGAAATTTTAAACATTCATTCACACCACAATGAAACAAGCACTTAAAAAAAAAAACAAAAAACCCAAAGAAACTAAGCACATAGATCATGTACCTGGATCAATGAGAACTTCATGTACCGCTGGAAGAAAGAACAAACTATACCCTTTTCCTTGAAAAATAAAACTACTTTTAAAGATAAATGCTAAAACACATTTCATCATTCATGTTGCCTTGAAAAATCTGAGGCACTTGTATCTGATTAGAAAAGAAATTCTGAGTAATAGTATGTTACGATTCAGTGCCAGTTTGCTTTAGAATAAAAGAGAAAACAAAAGCTACTGTTTCTCACATCCTGCAGTGTGTGAAGTGCCTCCCTGCCTCTTTCTCCTCCCGTTTTCTAAGCTCATGCTCCCCAACCCTTCTGAAACAAGTATGAGAACAACTTATTCCTACCAATATGCCAAATGACAAAAGAATATCAATTTATTTGTGTAAATACATGCCTACAGCTTAAACTAGAGGAGTAATATATCAGAAGTCTATATGGAACTTCTTTCTACATTCCTGAAATAACACACACAATCGTTCACAGGGACACAGACATATTCCCCCTGGATTACTGGGCACTTCACAAGCTTAGGACTTCCAACTTCTAGAAGATAAATTTGTAGTTAGTTTAAAATACAAAACTGTCAGCTTTTGAAAGCCTTGATCATCTGCTAAACCATCCAATTATCAAAGAGACCCAATTAGCCTTCTCTGTAGAATGTAATTTCCCATGATGGCAAAACAGACCCTAAGAAGTACTGGATCCAAGTCTCGTGTTTATCACTAGCTATGATCGTTTTTAAGCACATTAACAGATTCAGAAAGGTTTGTCCCAACAACATTTATTCTTCTTGATATAGTATACATGTTCAAATGCCTATACAGAGACTATGTCCCATGATGGTGTTAAGAGTTCTTTTGTGTATTGCAATATTTATTTTTAAGTGCAGACAAGGAGGGTGGGTGTTACTCAGTTGTAGGCCACCTGCTTAGCATGCAAAATATCCTGGCTTCAGTCACCAGTACCTCCAAAAAAATAAATAAAAATAAGTGCTTATTTAAAAATGAGTAAAGTTATAAAAAAATTCAAATAAAAACCACTTCAATCTAGGAGCCACAATTGGAATAAAAAAACCAAGTGTTTCTATCAAATATTGACTTTATGCCAATCACAGTGACAACCACAAATCACCCTTGACAACCATCACGTGTGATTCTCAGCAACCCTACTAAGTAGACACAGATGAGAAACCCGGCACTGAGGATGAGGAGACGAAGCTCGGAGGAGCCGGGGACGCTGACCGTCCTGCTCCCCGTGACAACACGTCAGCCCAGGGCAAGAGCTGACAGAGCTGTACTGAGGGGACACCCAGCTGCATGGAACCTTGGGGAACTGGGGAGTCCCAGAAAACACTAAAAATTTTTCAGTGGAATACCAGCTCAAATATATTACACTGTGCCACATTCTTTAAAAAGGGAACGTGACTGAGACCTTTTAGATGCCTCCGTGTCCTTTCTGCCATCATCAGTTACTTGCCCTCTCAGCAAGACCAGTGATGATCTGGACCCCTTATGAAGTGCACTCAGATGGCAGAGCTTTTAAAGCTGTTTTATTAAGTTTGTAAGACTCTGTCTATGCCTCACACAGGCGGTCATCCATCAATTCTCCCCGGTGTGGATATACCACCTGAAATCATTCCTTTCTGCTTTTTAAAATCCCTTCATCTAATCCAGACTTTTCAACAGCAAAGAAGCAGCTCAACCACAGACAGTGGACAGCTTTTCACTAAATTACTCGAACAGCCCTTCGGACTACCTGGAAGCCCTTTTCTTCTATTACACTCACTTCCAGGTACTTCATCATTTTCTGATTGGTGGACATGGCCTCTGACTGGCCTACTCAGAGAGCTCCCAGCGTCACATCCAGGGATGGGAGAGGACCCTGCAGTTGGGAGAAATCATTGAGGAACGCGAACATCCTCCAGTCAGGTGTGCACTGCTAGAAGTGCCACAACGTGCTAAGAAATTATACTGTCTTTACCCCTGGGCTCCCATGGACTGGTTTCACATTAACCAAACTCATGAGACACTGATGCAAGAAAACCAGAAATTTAACTTATTAATGTAACAGAAGACGTGAAAATATGAACCAGACTGCAATATCAGAGTTCAACCATGAGTACATGTTCTCCTCCATGGCCCAATCACGGGCAGGCAGTCACATGGCAAGCGTGGACAGAAGCAGAGCAGTAAGGATTTCTAGATTAATTCAATGGACTGAATTTCTGTTATACCAACAGATCTACTGCCTGGAAAACAACGCTAATCACGGTGCACTCTTCGTGGACAGTGGCCGAGACACGAATGTGAGCAACTGTGTGACTCTTTTCTCTGTCCTTTCTGGGCTAACTGATGCACAGATGTACAGAAATCCAGGGATGCAGATACATCTAAACACCCAAAGCCCGTCTCTGTGAGCCTCAAAACCAGACAGCCAGGGTTTAAATACCAGCTCTACCACTTACTAGCTCTGTGACCTTGGCCAACTTACCCTCTGTGTGCCTCAATTTCCACACTGTAAAGCTGGGATAAAAATCAAACTTTTCTTACTCGCTTGTTGAGAAGATTGAAGGATACATTTCTGTAAAACGCTCAGAAAAGAATGTAGCACTTTTTTGGTGCTCAACAAATGTCAAATTAATATTACAGTGGTTTACAAGTCTCCCTTCTAATCATCTTCTGTGTTTCCTGGCTAGTCTAAGTCCCAAAGAAAACCCTTATTTCTCCTTTTATAAAATCTTGGGGTGCACCGTTCTGTTCCATCCCACCACGTCTTTAAACTGAGGGAGGTGATACCTCCTCCCCACTCCTCTGGGCCATGGAGAGTGCATCTCCCTTCACACCCCTGACCCCTTTCCACACAGCTAGCCCTCCTCACACTAACAGAGTGAGGTGTGATTCCAGGGAGACAAGCAGGGCATGTGAAACCCTTCCTTTCCCTCCAGGGTTGGCCACCCTTGGGAAGCACCTTGGATGCTCCGCTCCATGGCAGGACATCCCTGTGCATGATGGGGCAGATCCTCTCAAGGGAAGGCTCGCTGTGGCCCAGAGATACCTGGGACAGGGTAAGTCTCTACTTCTGGGACACTGTATCACGACACTCATTTACCCACAGCCCTGAAGTTCATGGAGAACTTGGCTTCATCAGTAAAAAATAAGACATTTATCGCCTGTCTACTGTTTTGTGTCATCTCTCAGTTGGTGCTGGAGACAACATATGTATATTATTGGATCCCCTTAGGCCCCAACATATATGAAGTAACAAAAAATTCTGAGGCTTAACATTGTTTCAGGGCGACTGTGTAACAGTTCTGACTCTGCTGATGCTAAATTATGGGTATAGGAACTATGGAACCTCCTCAAATATGTTTCGTCATAAAGCCAGCTTTTCTTATTTTCCTGTTTCTTAGTAATTGCCAAAGACCATCAAATGAATGCTTCACACAAAACAGCAGCTAAAGTTTATGAGCCCTCCTGACATACCCACTGTGGTAAACACTTCACATAACTTCTAATTCACACAATTCTACAAAGCAGATATGAGCGTCCCCATCTCACAGACGAGGGAAAAACTCAGAACGAACTGACTCAGGCTCACGTGGTTCAGTGGCAGCACGTACACACAAATCCAAGTCAAAAAACTACACCCCTTTGTATATGTACCAAGTCATCTCCCACCAATTAACACACATCGGTGGGGTCAATTCTCAGGGAACTCAACACACTTTTTAGCTTTAAGTTGCTCCAGAGGCCGCTTCTTGCTCTTTTATAAAATCCCGGCCCACTGATTTCTAACACTGGAAGAAAAGTCCGATTTTGCCATTGTTTGCACAGCAAGTCTGAAATGTTCACAGCGAAATGACAGAATAAAACTAAGTTATAAGCAGAATAATTTTTCCAGGTAGACAGACACAATGGACATTGTGCTATTCTGAAGCATTAAGCGAAGAAATCAAAATAAAATCATGTTTTTTAAACCTTCTTTTATAAACAGGAAAATTAAGACTCTAAGAAGGTGCAACAGCGCCACCTACGGCTAAAAATACCTTCCAGGTTCCCGGGAAACATGCAACACAAAAATTGCCTGTAAGATCAGAAAAGAGAATCAGGTAACTAAAAGCTTGTGTACCACATACTGCACTTTGCTTTGGGGGAAGGGAGGGGTAGTCAGTATTTAATCTGATATTGCTAATACTCCTGAATATAAACAAAAGACATAGGCTCATGGAAACTCATCTTAGAAGAGGAAAGAATCCAGTCCAGCCACTTCATTTTACAGGAGGGGAGACTGAGACCTTGGATATGTCCTCCTGGCAATCCTCAGCAAAGCTCTCCTAGGCCTCATGTCTTGCACTGTAGCAAAAACCAACAGATCTGTAATAGGCCTATATTCATAAAAGTCACGTCTGTAATATTCCAACAGCAGGTAATCAAAGTATCTTGCAAAATACTTCTCAAAGGGCCAGGAAATCATACAAGTTTGTTGAAATAAAAAAACATTTATTTACATATTAAAACAGCCTGAGTTTTATTCTCTCTATTAAAAATGTGACATGTCTAATCAAAATGTTGATATTTTAAAACCTGTTAAGAGTGCAGAAAAATTATCAAAAATTTCTTTAATCACAAATGAGAGAAGCTTATTCCCTGAAAGTGATCAATGCGGATTCTTCTAAACTTAATGTTTCTGGTCACAATCCCACGAATTTAAAAGTCTGAGTGGATGTTTACACGGCAACATTAATTTTGAGCTTTAACACTACACATTCTGTGTAAATAATTTTCTAGGTCGTCTGCTTAAGGCAATTTATGTATTCCCTGTCTCACAAGAATGATACAGATTTCATTAAAACTTCATACTGCACTAAGGAAAAAAAAAACTGAATCCTCGTTATTTTAAGCCATATTCATATATATCATATATATACATACTGAATATGCATCGGAAATAAGCTACACTTTTTAGTATTCAGAGTTGATACTTCTAAAGTATCAGTCATTGTGACAGCACGTTTTTATTAAGCACCTCTACGGTGCTTTGTATACAAGGAGTCTAACTCTCACAGTCAGACAAGGTAAACGATATTACTCAAATTTCACAAATAACGAAATGTATTTCAGCCATGGAAACAACTAACATATTCATCATCAGGAAAGAAAAGAGTAAGGATTTTACTTACAATACTCACTGACAATCTTTTCTTCCATACTAAGGCTACATAAAAACAATTCAGTCGGTGTAAATTTTTCAGTCAATAAGCTCCCCTAGAGAAAAACTGTAACATCATTAGCACCGGTTGGATTTTCAAAGCCCACTTCTGTTTTGCACAATAATTATTTTAAATGTTTTGTTTTTAGTGCTTACAAAGCACTAAAATAAAAAATAATTACCTTTTTAAGTCATTACCTGAGAATAAAACATTTGTGAAAATGTACAATTTTAATTTATGCCAGTCTGTCTCACATTCTCACTGGTGTCTCTCCTTTGAAGACCTCATCAGGCTGAGATCGCTAAAATCGGTCATTTATGGACTCAGAGGAGTTCGGGAAACCACTCAATGGGAGGCTGATTAGAGGAGCAATTGAGATTGCATCCTGTGCAGCCTGGATTCCAGCACCGAGCTAGACACCACCAGCTGCGTGTGATTTGGGACAAGCTGGCCCATCTCTCAATCACTCAGCTGCAAAAAAGGAGACACTGATACCTACCCTCAAACACCTGCTATGAAGTAAAACATGAGGAAAGCATTTTAGCCTTAGGTAAGTGTCCAATCACAGAGAGTTTGGTCATTATGATGATGAGGATGGCTGTTAATAAATTAAGCTAGACCAAAAAGGAGAAATCACCATAAAGGAGAAACATTTTATGTCAATGAGCATTTCCTTTTGGATGGATTGCAGAATATTCTATTGATTTTTTTAATAAAACAAGTTTTGTCCATTAATTATAGATTTACAGGTTCATGGACAAGTCTCCAGAAAAAGAATTAGAGGCCTCTAAACTCTGAATATTAAGAAACTAAAGTTTAAAAAAAAAAGGGAGGAGATTATACCTCATTTGGGAGAGTTTGTGCTTAGCATGCACGAGGCCCTCAGTTCAGTCCCCAGTAACTTCATTTAAAAAAAATTTTTAAGAAATGGAGAATTAAAGCAAAATGATGGAGGAATACAGAATTTTTTTAGAGACTCAACTCAGATTTAAGATGGGGAAAAAAACATCCATTTCTCAGAGGAATTCTTGAGAACTATGTAAACTGGGTCTGAGATGTCTAGTCTTTTAACATTATTCAAGAATTCATATTACCAAGTCTTAAAACTACCTGATAACCCACAGTGGTGATAGTGATCGTAACAGCTGCCAACACGGATCGAGTTCCGGCTAGGACTGCTCTGTTCTGACATCTCTGCCCCTGAGGCCTCACCAGGCTGAGAGCACTAAATTCGGTCATTCATGAGCATCACGTGTAAGTCCTACATTTGTGCTTCTCACTCCCGCCTCCCCAGCCCCTCTGAGGGAAGCATTGTTATCATGTTCTCCACCCGCAGACAAGGCTACTGAGGCACTGAGACTAAACCCGTTCCAGGTCACATCGGCATTAAAGGACGTCTGTATTTCTGCTGTTTTGCTTTTGACAAAGGTATCTGAGATATCAATTCAAGAGAGACTGTTAAATAATCAAGTCTGTCTGGTCTTCACCTCAAAGAGCAGATACTATAAATTCCTGATGTAGGATGAGGCTGCCGCCACAAACTGACTCAGCTTGAAATTAATATCCAAGATGAAGCAGCGGATACACGTAAATATTCACGAGTGTCAACTCCGCTCACGGGTCTGGGCCCTTCACTGCATGAACGGGGGTGAAGTCCCCACCCGTGTCTGGAAGGGAAGAACGGCTCTTCCAGGTCTCACCCAGGCTTCACGGGCTCTTTCCCCCCACAGACTGTCCTCAACGATTAAATGCTCTCAAGATTTTTACACCATGCAAAACTAAAAGACATTTCTGCAGATGGAGCACTTTCTCAGGCTTAAACCTTTTTTGCCTACACTTAGCAAGGGTGAAAAAAGAAACATGACTCTGCAAAGTGTCTGACCCTCACCACTCACAGGAGTAGAAAGGCCACAGCAGAAGATGACTCTTCACATTGTAGGATGAGGTCAAAATAAAGCTGCCTCAACAACAGGCACTCCCAGAGACAGCGCTCAGCAGTCTTCTGCACACTCACGGTTGTGGAGCCCTCACCACCATCTATCTCCAGAACACTTCATCACCCGAGAAGAGCACCCCTGTCACTAGCAGTCACTCCCTAACACCCCTCCACCCAGCCCCTTTCAACCATCACCTGCTCTCTGCCTCTGCATGTGCCTTTTCTGGGCATTTCAGATCACTGAAATCAACAATATGTGGCCGTTTGTGTCTGGTTCCTTTCACTTAACATGCTGTTATCAAGGCTCGTAGATGTTGAAGTGGTATCAACATCTCCCTCTTTTTTTTTTTTTTGAAAATGTTAAAGTTTATTAGAAGGTGGTAAGTACTGTCAAAAAGAGTATAGTGGAATATACTGGATTGGGTTTCAAAGATAAAAGGTCGGGTTGAGCAGACAGGGTGGACTTCCCAGAACAGGAGCCCTTTTTCATCTGCCCTTTTATTTTTATTTTTTCTTTTTTTGTCACTCTTACGTCTGAATAATATTCCACTACATGGAGATACTACATTCTTTTCATCCATTCAGCAGCTATGTATGGACGAGGTCCAGAACAATGAGTGAAAAATGTGAAAAACAGGGATGGCATTTAAACAAAGGGCAAGATGTACCTTAAAAAAAAACCCAACCAATGGAGGCACAAGGAAATTCACTGCGTTTCTGAGCAAAGTGCATGCTTGCTTCGGCAGGATTACCGTGCATGGCTGGGGCTGATATTGGCAGGAATCTCGGTGAGGGTGTCATCTGAGAAGACTCTCTACTGCAAGCAGCTCAGGTAATTCTCATCCCTCATCCTGTATTTTTAGAGCCATGTTACTTGGTTTCTCTTATTTCAAGTAATAGCACTTCAACTACACATCTGATCATCTGCATCAGACCACCTTACATCCAAGCCACAGAAAATCATTCACTGACCGGAGCAGCTCCAGGACATAACGGTGATGGATCAGGGAGTACTTCAGCATCCCAGCCTGCAGGTATAAACCCAACATGTACCCTGTTGATGTCAAGAAAGTAAAATGCATGGAAATATCTCACTGCTGGTGCATGACATCTGCCCCCAAATTGCCCCAAAATCATGCTGGCAAAGAACTACTCAACCCGCTCACTACAAAAAAAAAAAAAGATAAAAAGCTAAGAAGGCAAATTTGGGCTCTTCCATTGAAAACCAGCAACCATCACTGCCAGTATCTGATGTGGAATTCTCCTGACTTCAAAAACCACTGCGCAGTTACTTTTCAAACGTGAAAGGTATATATGTATTCCAAGTAGATGATATTACAGAAGGATTTTTCTTTTCAAAATTTCCAGTTGCAACATTAGAACAAGAAAGTTTTTGTTTCAGCTTTAAAAAAAATCAATTATCTTCCACTTTCTTAATGTTGATCCTATGTTTATTTTATAAAGGGAGCTATGCTGCATATTATAAACCAACTGTTTGGCTTCTGCAAACAAGAACTGTATGACTTCACTATTTCAGAGCAAACTTTAACGATGCTTTGAGAGGTGGGGCCTGTGGCGCTCACTAACTGCTCTTTAAATACTGACAAGGATGAGCTATTAAGTAATGCAAAGGCTCTAACTTCACATTAACTCAGAAACCAAAGAAACTACACCAAAACCTTACTTTATCATTTTTAAATATTCTGATTCTTTTGAATGCTAAATTTCTTAAAAGATATGATTTCTTTTTGAGAAAAACAACAGCTGTATTAAATTTCCTCTCACCAAGAAAGCAATCTTTATCAAGAATAAAAACCCCTATGGAAATCCAAAAGACGGGACGTTTCTAGCTAAGTGAACATGCAGATCTGAACACAAACTTATGTCCTATCAGATCTCACTCGAACCAGCGGAACAAAGTACTGGGCTACCCTAGAACTTACCTCTTCTGTTCCAAATGTTGGCTGAGCTAAGATCATCAGGCAAGGCAGGGAAGGAGAGAAGTGGAAAGTCCACCTGGCGACCTCCATCTGTTTCCTTCCAGCCACAAGGTGCCGCTAGGGCGGCCCCGCTAACAAGCCCTCCCCAAAAGGAAATCCGGCATCCATACTGCCCCTGACTTCCCCAAGCAACCCCGACGTCCCTCTCCCACTGGTCGCCTCCCAGCCTGAGAATGGTCTTCTAATGCCCCCCCCAGTTGGTGGCACCCTCCCCCTCTTCCCCGCTACACACACACACACACACACACATAGCCAGGGCAGCCTTCCCAAAGCACAAATTTGATTACATCAACCCCCACTTCAAACACTTCAGAGGCTCCCTGGTAGAGTTCTAGCCCCACCCCTGACCCTGACCCTGACCCTGCTCGCCAAGCCTCACCTCAGCACCATGGTCCCCAGTGACCTCAGGGGACCCCTGAATTGCTCCTACTTTCCACTTGCCTCCAGGCTCATCTTGACTATTTCTCAAGGAAGCCTTCCCTCCCTCCAAACTCGGCACTTTGTTCCTCTGTTCCTAGAACATTCTAGGCTAAGTCAACTTCTGACACTTCTAAGCTCCCAAGAAGCTAATAAATTTTGCTTATTAATGTGGGCTCACTCTCCCCTAGACACTTAGAACTGCGCATGTTATGAATAAATGAATGACGGGATGGGTCTCAAAGGGAGAGACTTACCTGCTCTCGCCCATCCCTGCCCTTCTTTCTGTAGAATATCAGAAGCAAAACCAGAAGTACCTTTCCTGAGAGTCACTTACTGCTGACACCCTTCACTGCCTCCTTGGTCAGTTTTAGTAAAACCCAAGCTCCTCCAAAGCCCTCCTCCCAGGTCCTCTCCATTGTCCTCCCCAGTAAGGGCACCATTCACCCTGGACCACAGAGGGCACTTTCCCCGGGTCCCCACCCCACAAGCCTCCATGTCTCTGCCCGGGCTTCACCTGCCACCTGAGCCACCTTCTTGACTCCTTCTCCTGGCTGACTCTTACTCTGTCCTCAGAACTGTATGTAGAGCCCATTTCTTCCAGGAAGTCCTCTCTGATAATGTCCTTTAGTTCTGGGCTGGGCTTCATCTAGAGCAGCAGTGCATGGTGACCAAATGGTGTTTGTCCACCCACTCCTTTGAGACCATGACATCTTGGAGGCCACGTGGGAAATAGGAGTGAGATGACAAGAGGGTAGGGAAGAGCTAAAACCAAAATCAGAGACTAAGTTCAAAATTTAAGTATCCTTTCTCAGAAAAAAGGAATAAAATGTTTCATACGTGTGTCATTTGGCTACGATTTTTGTGGCTCATGGAAAACAAGAGCTTGGTGTTCTAGTCCAAAAACCAAGTTACATGCAAAGAAATGTATATATTCATATATAAAGCAAGCCAGAACTGCTCAACAACAGTTTGCAGTTTAATTCCAAAGGAACTATGATAAAGGCAATCTCTCTCTCCTTTTTTTTTTTTTTTTTTTGGAATCATAGTTTCAGAAGTATTTGTATAACTAAGTGATTGCTACAGCCCATGATTCTGCACTGGAGTGTTTGGGGTTGAGGAAGCCCAGATTACATGCACTGTGTAAATGCAATCACACCAACACACTGACAGGCGCCCTAGTGGCTGAGCTGAATTTTCAAAGCAGACAACCTTACAATGGAACACAGTTCTAAGTAGAAAGTAAGAAATGCAATGTTCTGTACTCAATTTCATACGTTATATGGGCCATTAACCGATAGTGCATCTTGTCTAATGATACCCAAAAATAAATTGCCAACGTCGATTTTCTCCATCTGATCGTTTTATGTTAACATTGGTTATCAAACCCTCAATCCATACGGAAAACTCAGGCTTACGCTGCAGCAGAGTTACATCCCGCAGAAGACAGCGGATCAAGGAAGAACTGGAGAGTTTCCCTTCAGAAGCTGCTAAGTCTGGTTTTGCACCTGTATGTCATTTGCAACCACGTCATCGTCAAAGGAGTAAGACCTTACATCGGTGGGGCGTAAAGCACTGCTTTGTTTCCGAACAATCAAAGAACACTGAGCTTTGTGAAACAGTCCTGAGGCACTTAAATCGCACTTTTTCTGAAAGGCTCCAAAACTGACCCACTTCACCATTCCAGGTACAACAGGGAGGTACCGGAATTAGTAGATAAAACATGCCCTTTAAGTCTGACAAGGCCCAGCTTGAATCCTGCTACAGCATTTACTAGCCGCTAAATGGACCGATACCTTAACCCCTCTGAGAAGTCTTGTCAATCCGCAAAAGGGGGCTGCCACCGCCCACATGGGAGGGATGGATGTGAATGGAACACGCAATTAGGGCGGCCAACTGGTACCTGACACAAGGCCTGGCTAGTTTACCTCCGCTGCCCTTCTCCCCCTTTAAACTTGCACTGTTGCCTCTGGTAAGGATCAAGCCCCCGCAAGAGACTGCCCGATTCTTCTGTGTATCCCCGTATACATGACTTACTCTTAGGAGGCCAGAAAAACTGCCTCCTCCTCAGTTACTGTCAATATTCTTTAGGGTCTGTGTTTTTTTAACTCTATTTTGCAGGAAGACTATTCCAGAACTGTCCAAGCACCATTCTCCAGGTTGGCTCCCCTCACAGCACCCATCCCTTTTCATCTCAGATCCTCTGTCTAATTGCCTTCTGTTCATGGGAAAGAGAGTCCGGTAGGGTCGGGACTCCCTAGGACTCTTTCCCACCGTCACAGGTAAGTGTGACTACCTTCTCCCCACTCCCCAATCCAACTCCAGCTTCTGAGGAGTCTCCCCTCCCGGACCCTGAAGCCTCTGCATCTTCCCAAGACGCACATGTGGCCACGACCCTCCCTTTATATTTCATCCTGGCTGGCCCTGCCCACCACCCGGCCCTTTAAGGATAAATGGCATTGCTCTGAAAATCCCAAATGCCACTGACTGACACACCAAAGCTGCATTATCTGGGCTTTCCTCCAACCGAGGCACAGCCCTGCCCTCCCTCAGCCTCAGTCTGCACCTCTTGAGAAGAGCTAACCCACATGTAAGGCTGTGAACTCCAGCTAAGAAGGACAAATCCCAACGTGTGTCTCTAGTCCGGCACCTTCACCTGAGCCCCAGGCTCATAGACCCGAGTGCCTCTTTGAAGTCCTAACTTGGATGACAAATGGCATCTTAAAAATGCCTCATGTCCACCATTTACTCTGGAATTCAATTCCTGGCAGGTACCTCCCAGGCTCCCCATTTAACTAACAGAACCATCACCCACCTAGGTGTTTGAGGTCACATTCAATATCCCCTGTTCCCTCCCACCAGCCCTGCCCTGGAATCAGTCCTGTTATTTCCATTGCTAAGCCCATCTCAAGTCTGGTTCTGCAGGGACCATGGCCATCACCCCATAAGCTCACAGCATGGTGCAGTGAGTCACAGTCCTCCAAATGGTGCTCCCTAGAGGAGGAGGCATCTCCTGCCACTGGTCACCTCAGAAGGCACTGTATTCTCACACAGGAGGCCCAGGAGAAGGGACTCAAGGTTCGTCCATGGTCTGAGCTTTGAAGGACCCGAGGTCTGGGGGAGCTCCTAATTAGCAGACACACCTGCCAGTGAGCAGAAGAGAATGGAGGAACCCAGGCAAGGCTGTTCTCACTCCGACCCCTGGGCTCTCAGGAGCCACGGGAAAGGCCTGTGTCCAGGGCACAGCCCAGCCATCACAGATCCCAGCCTGCATTTGCCAACCCGGACAGCCTAGACTCCTTCTATTTGCGACATTTATTTCTGTTCTGTTCCCCACCCAGAATGTGGTGGACTCTTTCATAAATTCTGGCCTGTCTCAAGCAAGACCAAGTCAGTGAAAAACGCAGTGTCGACATTTGGACCAGAGCATGAAAGGAGAAACAAAGCCTCAAGGTCAGCATTATGGTGGTGGCCAAACCCTTCCCCTGGGTGAGATGAACCATGGTAGGGGTGAGAATGCAAGGTTTGGTCGGCCAAAGCATCTTCCTTCAAGGCTGACTAGGGTATTGGGGTCTCACTACCGAAAAGTAACGACATGGCCGTCAGTGGTGGACGTCAGCTGCAAGAGACACTGAATCAGCCATTTACTGCCAACGTGGGTTAAAAGTAAAGGCCAGTGCAGGGAGGCCTCCACGGCTGCTGAGGCAAACCACAGACCCAGTTCTGAATGCCCACTGGATGAAGCAGAGTGGAACATACGGTCCCCTTTAGAGGTCACTGTGTCCACCAGATCCAGGTAAGCCAGCCTCTTCGGAGAAGACCATGTTGTCCTGATACTCAGAAAAACCAGCCTCGTACAGGGAACAAAAGAGTGGCATGGATTTTGGACCCGATACTGCCCCTTTATGAAGGCAAAGTAAAGTAAATGACATAGGGGAATTTGAATGCAAAAAATAAAAGTGACTGCTTCCTCCAACAGCGTACCCTGCAGCTGCTCAACCCCGAGCATGCCACTTCCTCACCAGTGACCACCGGCCAAGAAGGGCTATCACGCACGTCACACAGCGACAGCCAGGAACCGCGTGCTGAGCACTTTTGTGTAAAAGCAGATATCGAGCAAGGTGCTGCAGACTTTGACTTTAGAAGTTTAAATACTCCATGAAAAGAATCCTTCAGCAGCCGCCTAAATCAATTCCCATCTCACTTCTTCAAAACAAACGAACAAATTTAATAAGTGCGCATTCGTCACCAAATATGAGGAGGACTAAACAGGTTCCTCAAAGCAAGGATTTTAACAGGTATCAAACACCAGTGGGTGATGTGTTAACAAAGCAAATATTCCAAAAAATTAGAAAATTAAAAGCTGTCTAGGATAATACATGGATCAAGGCAGCTGTTAAGTTTTTGGTTTTTAAAGCGATGGAGACAGCATGGAGGGCGATCCAGCTATTTCCAATGCAGGGTGTGCACAGCCCACCTTTTCAGATGCAACAACATACTCAAAGGGCAGTACAAGAGAAAAAGGAATAAAGAAAAAGGAAAAGAGGAACAAGCGAAAATTAGAAACACACAAGAACAAAAATGAATTTGACAGCCTGTACAAGAATTTACGTGAGTGTGTGAGGCCAGGGATGCAGGGACAGTGAGACCCATCCTCACCTCCTGCTCCCGGGAAGGCAGGGGCCTGTGTGGAGCAGCGCTGCCAGGGGACACCAACGTGGTCAGAGCCCCAAACCAAAACTCCACCTACATGCGTCTAGACAGCTTTTGAGCTACAAATTGTGGTCACATTTCAGGCTGGACAGTTTTACTCACTCCCACCAAGAGTAGCATTAGAGGATTAGGCTCTGCTCCTGCACTAAAGCGTTGTTTTATAAATTAATGACTGTAGAATAGTAAAAGGAACAATGGAGTAAAAGTGACTGGAGAAGAACGTGCTTGACCCGAGCTCACTGGCCGCGTTATCTCACTGACGTTCAGATGCTGGCTGGGTGCTTTTTGTACCACAACAGACAGACCCACCAGGAGGGAGGTTTAATGCGCTGCTGTATTTTGATGCCGAGAACCATGCCTGGTACACGAGATTCTGGGTAAACAATGGTGACAGTGTCAACCGCTATGGGCTAAGCACACATCCATCTACTCTGCCAAATCCCAAGGACAGACTTGAAAAGGCAAAAACAAGCTGGCATTCTCTGGTGGGTCTACAGACTCAGAACAAAGCAGTTGCTGAGCAAAAATGTCACCAGTGCCTCCTATGACAAAAGAGGAAGCACTGGCCACTGGGCTGGGGCATGGCTCCAGGCTTCCACTGCTCACCGAACAGTCTGTCCAGGGGGAGAAGTTGGTCCCTTCTTACGTTGCACTGATGCACCTACCTGGACTAATGCCTGGGGGCTCAGCAGGAGGTGACAGGTGAGGTGAACGGAGCCAGTCTGGGAGAAGCCCGGTGCTGGCAGCTGTGCCTTCAGCAGTGCCCAGGCTCCTAAACCTGCCACCTCATCTCCAAGGAGCAGGAGGGGAATGCGGACATGTAGATCGCAGGGCCGTGTGAGGACAAGTACAGATCATTGCCACGACATGCCTTGCCCCTTCCTTAAGCCATAGAGGAATATCCGGGGAGGAACTGAAAATTCATGCAGAGTTCGCCAGGCATCCCCACGCAGGTGGGACTCAGGTCCCCTGTGCCTCTCACTCACAGGGCTGGTCTGGACATTCTTTTTTTCAATTCTCTGGCACCTTCTCCTCCAAGTGACCAACAACCAGAAAGTAGGATCTGATCTTGGGCAAGTTCAAGAATCACAGATCACCGCCTCCACAGCGGACCCGGCTGCACGTGCTAGGTTCTCCGACCGTCACCTGTGAGACCGCCATAAGTGCTCTCCAGACTCAAGGCCTGAGGCCGTAGGCCGGGGGTACACAACTTCCCTCACTTTCCCCAGCAAAGGGGGACCACCTCTCGGCAAAGGCATCTCAACCTCTTCTGCCCGAGGGACGGCACAATGGACACACGGGGAAACAGAGCAGAAAGTGGGGGTGGTGGGTAGGCAGCCCATAAGAGCTCATCTGCACTTTCGAGGCAATGTGAGGCCTTTGACCTAATCACAGGGACATAGTGAGGATGAACCTTTCCCTGCTCTGTCCCATACTCCGTGACACGCCTTTTCCTGTGTAAGGAGTTCATTCGTAAATCCCTGGCGGTGTTTCTGATGACCTAACCTGGCATGGTGGCTGTCGGGCATGAAGAGAGGACATGAGCCGTGCAGGTACTGGGCCTAGGAGTCAGGAGACACCGGGTCCACCCCCAGCTCAACCAGAGCCTCGTTCTGCATCTCGGGATTCAGAATCTCTTATCTAAGCAAAGGGATGAGACTGTCGCAGGACAGGCTGCCCAACAGAAATGAAATGAGATCCATGTAAAGAAAGTTTCCCAGTTGCCACATTTAAAAAGTAAACAAAGAAACAAACAAAAAACAAATACTAGAAAGTGATTTTAAGAACAGATCTTACTTATTCTACTGTACGTAGAATACTATCAATTTGACATGTAATCAATATAGAAAGGAACAAGGTAGATTACATTCCTTTTATTAGATGTCTCAGCATCTGATGTTCATTTGACCTACAGCACATGTCAGCTCAGACCAGCCTCCTCCCCAGCTCTCCTAGCATCAGAGGCTGTGGCTACTCTATTGGACAGCAACTCCAGGGGTCCCACCAGGGGTCCTGGCTGAAAAGCTGGAGTAAGTGTCCACAATATCCCTAAAAGGATCTCTCTGAAACAAAGACGGATTCACTTTTAAATGTCTGTAAACCAGCGGGCTGCACCTCTATCCACTCTTGGCTACAAGACAGCCCTCTTCCTTGATGATCCCTTCCTGGATATAGGGAAGCAATCTGGCACACATCGAGGGTGGCCGGGCCTCCAAGTAGACTTACCTGCTGTCTGTGTCCAATCCCATGAAGTCCTCCTTCTCAAACAAGGTGCAGAGGAGGGGGATCTTATCCCCAGACTTGTTGGGGGCCCTATCCAGCCACTTGGACTTGAGCATGATGAAGAGAGAGACAGTGAAGTCCTCGATCCTCTTCTCCACCAGCCTGCAGTCCTCGTGGATTGAAGGCCACGTCGGTGCGCTTCTGCTCGGCTACCTACCTATGCAGCACAAAGAACTGAGAGTCATTAACGATGTGCCATACAGCTCCTCTGCACGTGGAGCTTATCGAAGGCCTTGGCCGAGAGGCAGTCGGCAATGGTGACAAGGCCCACTACCTTGCTGTGGGTCTGGAAGATTCCCCACCCATTCTCGGGTGCATAGTGGTGCCTGTAGTGGATACAGAGTGCCCAATGGGAGCCACAGAGGCTGATCTGGCTCACCAAGGTGATTCGCTTATAGATGCAAAAGAAATTCTCCTCTGAGATGATCCCAATGGCTTGGACCACCACGGGGAGAATCTGGTCGTTCTCAGCGCACTGCACATAATCAGGGGTGCTCATGTTGCAGCCCCTGCCGAGAGGGGAGAGGAGATCGATATACTTACTCTGCTGTGGGCTGTGGGCCCCTCTGGATTGCGGTGAGCTGGTGTGTATCAGCCAGAAGGCAAGGGAAGCCCAAGCAAAGACGGGGGTACAGTTTGTCCTCAGTGCCTGCACATGGCTACTGTAGGTCGGATCACATTACCCAGCTTTTGGTCTAGGCTTCCTGCCCCTGCAGAGCAGGGTCATTTCTTGTTTTCTGTTCCAAGCACCTAGCCAAACCCTAATGCAAAGACAGTGCTCAAAACTGCTGAATAAAGAAATGAACAAAGGAACTGCTTTCCACACCCCTTTAAGCAGAATATAAAGAAAAGAACCACAGTGGGATCAAAATATCTGGATTTCTATCCAATTTATTTGAACTCCTAAGCTGCAGAATAATGAATAAGAAAACTTGCCTTGGGGAGGAGGGTACAGTTCAGTGGTAGAGCACGTGCTTATCAAGTATGAGGTCCTGTGTTTAATCCCCAGTACCTCATTTTAAAAAATGAAACAAATAAAAAAACCTAATTACCCTCCTCAAAAAATATTTTTTAATTCAAAATTCAAAAAACAGCTTGAAATTGACACAACATTGTAAACTTGACTATACTTCAATTAAAAAAAAATCATTGCCTTAGAAGAAATTATCTGGATTACTGAAGTTTGCAAATGTTAAATGCCTAGGTTACAACCTGCATAAAAAGGGGGGACTGTAGAAATTTACTATCCCTCCTTTATCAGCTATATTACCTTTCGGGGGGTTATAACCTCTCAGAGCTAATTTTCTCAGATTAAAAAACAGAAAACATTACCTGATTTTCAGTACTGCTGAAGAATCTGATAACCCTATTAAAGCATCTGACACACAGAGTTTATTCAATAAATGTTTGTTGAATGAATAAACAAGCAAAGTGAATGCTGCTCCCTGCCACAGACCATCATAATGGTACTGCCTGGAAATCCCAAGCCCACTTTCACCCGACTCTACACTAACCATGTGTGTGACCTGGGCAGGCCTGTGTGATTCTCTAAGCCCCAGTTTAATCATGAATAGAAATGAGGGCAATAACATAAACCTCAAAGGGTTAGTGAGTCAGTAATGAATTGTACCCGAAATTTGCAAGATTGAACCGTTAAGGAAAATTGGGCAAATTGTCCATAGGCCCTCTCCATATTATCTCTTACAACTACATGGGAATCTAAGTTACATCACAAAATTAAAAGTCTAATTTTTAAAGAGGCTATTGAGGTTAAATGAGCTCACTGTCTCAAATAAGGAACACACAGCACAAATAGTACAATCCCTAGACCATGAGATACACTCAAATTTCCCACTGAACCCACTGGTCCCTCCAATTTCAGAGCACGAGGATGGGTCCTCGTGGTCAAAGGCCACTGCACCTGAAGCTAACAAAGCTAATGGCCCCCACTTCCAAGAGCCCCTGTCACCACCCTAGGTCTAAGTTTGTATTTGTAATTATTTTTCTTTTTATTAAATAGAAACCCCCAATTGCATAGCCTTCAGGTCAGCAAAACCTGACCACAGAGATCATGATGGCAGCCTTTCTTGGTGATACAATAAAATGAAAAGCTATTTCCACAAGAACTCTGTATAAATCTACTAGGGAACGTCATTCTGGACTGAGAGGAAGAGGACTGGGGAGGAGGGGGCAATCTGGGGCACAGAGGACTATGGGCCACCTGTCCCATGATGGACTTTAGTTTCAACACTCACCTTCCAGGAACTTCAAAATACACACAGACAGAGTGCTATGGACAAGATTTTTTTTTTTTAAAGAAATCACTGACTCCCTAGCAGCTCTTGTTTCTACCGAGAAACAAATGGATTATGTGTATAATGTTTCACAAAAACCCTAAAATACTATCACCCCAACTTCATACATGAAAAAACTGAGGGAGAGAGGTTTATCACATTGTGCAAGATTAGAGAGAGGCCACATCAGACACCGTATTTAAACCCAATCCCCTGCTCCATTGCTCACACCAGAAAGTGTGACATACTGCTCCTTTCCTGCCCTTTCCCTGCAATAAATCTCTGAAGAGTCTTTCCTGTGCCACCTGGAATCACAATCACATCAGCTTTCCACAAAGAACTATGTCACTCTTTGGAGGACATATCAAAATCTAAAGGGTTGGAATGAGAGGAGAGATTGGCATTTTCTGTTTCTCAAAGGAAACATGGCTTTAAAAGAAACTGAAAAGGACTTATCTAGTCTACGGTCTCATTGTGCAGAGAAGGAAACGGAGGCTCAGAAGAGATGAGGAAAGGGCCTTATTAACAAATATTGCCTGAGTGCAGCACCAAGCCAGCCCTGGGCACTGTTGTGGGAGGATCTGGGAGGCCCAGGAGAATGAGTGTTAGAAAAAGGATAGAGAAGGAGCATACAAAGCCCTGTCTCTACATCACCATACCATGGAGTACCACCAAATTACCCAGTATGGGTGCAGCCAACATTAAGGTTGGCTAGAGAGGTTATAGAAACCTGGAAGTCTCAACTATAGTGGAAATACCAACATTTACTATGCTTTTTTCCCAGTTCAAGCATCAGCTCAGTGGGCGCTCTCTACCAGGGACTACACGAGGCCTGGAGTTCTCCAAAATACAGATCTCTATTACCACGTGTGCAAACCACATACAGGTCCACCAGAAGAAAAACGCCCACAGATAAGATGGAATTACTGAAACTGAAAGCAGCCAAGCAGCATATATTAACTAGGAAAAATGGTGCTGCTAGAAATGGACTCATGGGCATAGAAAGCCAACTGTGGTTAGCAGGTAGGAAAAGGGGGATTAACAGATACACATTAATAAATATAAAATAAATGACAAGGACCTGCTATATAGCACAGGGAACTATATTCAAGTTCTTGTAATGAGTTGTACTAAAAACAATCTAAAACGTATGTATATACATATGAATATGTTTATAACTGAATCTCTGCTGTACACCTGAAACTAACATTGTAAGTTAACTACACTTCAATAAAAAATTATTAGAAAAATAAAAGCAAGTCTTTAAAAAAATAAAAGAACACTGTAATCCCCGTAGCTGTAGGTGGTGGAAAATTCTGGCTGCAAGCAGCAAGTCCACTGTATCACTCCAGCACTGACTGTCACCCTTTCTGACTATCAGAGAGTCACTTGGCTTCACTGAGGTTACTTTTCTCTTCTGTGAAAGGCTACATTTGCAACTAACAATGTATAGAATCTCATCATTCACAAGCCCCAAAATTAGTGAGGACTTCCCATGGGCCAGGCTCTGGACAGATGAAAATGTAGGGTCTCAGATATATTCATGGTTAGAAGAAGTTTATGCCGTAAAGACATTAATTCTTCCTGTTTTGATAGACAGATTCAATGCAATTCTGATTAGAATTACTACCAGATATTTCATGGAATATAGCAAGTTAATTTATGGTCAGGAACAGCCAAGAAACTTCTTTAGAACCACCACTGGGTAAGGGTGAATAGGTCATTGATTTCCACTGTTCTTTCTGAAGTGACGAAAACGTTCTGGAATAATAATGGTTGCAGCACTGTGAATATGCTAAAAGCTGCTGAATTGTACCATTTAAATGGATGGACTTCACGGTGTGTGAACAATATCACAATAAAGCTGTTATATGAAAAATAATCTCTTGACAATTATTTTCCCCTCTATACAACTAGTCTGCCGCACAATTTAAGAAAAAGAAAAAACCAAAACAAACCAAACTGTGTGCCAGGAGCTCTTTAGGACTGCAATGTCCCTAGGTCTCCAACGCCTCTGGTGGTGCTGTTCCTGTTAACACACCCAAGCTGGGCTGGGCTAGTTAGGGACTGTAACTATCTTTCTAAAATCAACGGTAAAACGTTTCAGCCTGGGAGAGGGAAGCCTGGAGGATGTCACATACTCATGCCTTCAGCTCATTTTTAACTGAACCAAGTCCTGCTTTCAACACTGTAATCCCTCTCAGTATAAAACCACGTGACATCATCAAGCACCGCCATCATGACACCTGAAAGTGTTCAAGGAACTTACTTGGGGCAGAAACACTGAGGGAGGTGACGGAAGCTCCCTCAGCACTGACGCTCCCTTTTGCAGACTTCACCAGGACAAGCTGGGCTTTACGGCCGGCCGGAGGCTCTCAGCCTGGGGAGCAGCGCCCACGCCACCGAGCTGGTCCTGAGGGAGCGGGAAAGGGAGAGGAGGGCAGCCCAGGGGTCACGGGGCAGGGAAAGCGGGGGATTGGGGACGCGGGCTGCAGCTCCGCTCGGAGGCCAGCCCCAGTCCCAGCTGCCCCGTCCGGGTCCGCAGACCCCGCCGTCCCGGGACACAGCCCGCCCTGGGACGGGGACGGGCCGGCGGCTGAGGAGAGGAAGCCCGGGAAGAGAGGACTCGCGGGCGGGAGAGGGGAAGAGGACTCCAGCCGCAGACTGAGGGGAGACCAGCTGGGGCGAGAGGCGGCAGGTGCACACCTGGCCCTGAGCAGCTGTGGCCGGGGCGCCGGGGCAGGTGGCGCGGGCAGAGGGGCCTGGCCCGAGCAATATAGCTGAACACACGCTGAATCATGCCCTCGCGGGCTGTGACACGTGGAGCGTCCTCCCGCAGCCGCCTGAACCTTTCCCGTGAGCCCCCCACCTTGCACTTCCACAGCCGGAGGCCCCGGCCCCGGGGCAGGAGCTAAAGGCTTACCGGGCGACATAGCTGAGAAGATTTTGGGGCAGATCCCCGGCTCGGAGATGGAGCTTCCAAACCGCTGTCCACCTGGCACTGACTGCGCATGCCCAGGAGGGCCAGCGATCCTCAGGTTTCTGTGAGAGAAGCTGCGGAAGTGAGGGAGGGAGAAGATGGGAGGAGGAGGGGAGGAGGAGAAAAGTGGAGGGAGACAGATGGACAGGAAGTGCAGAGAGAAGGGAGGGATCTGGACAGGGGAGGGGAGTAGCAGAGATGTAGAGAAAAAGGTTTACCTCTGGTGGCATCCTGAAACAGAATTCAGTCCTGCCTCTGTAGCCTTCACTAACACTTCAAGGCCCGCAGCTCAAATTTTCCCTCCCTGGTCCAGCCCTCCAGCCGAGGCCTCTGCAGAACCCCTACGGGATCACACCCGTTGATCCCACGCGGAGCTGGGTTCCCTGTTGCTCTGGGAACCAAGCACCCGAAGGTGTTGTCGCTCAGAACTACCTTGGGAAGAGTTCATATTCCCCTTTTACACGCTGGGAAACAGGCAGGCACGATCTCTGTCTTAGCTCCACTGTTCCAAGTGTTGGGCTGGTGGGGAGCGGGAGGTACAAGATCAGAGCCCCAGACAGAGCAGACTGCCTGAGTGTTGGTGCATAGTGCCCATCCCTCCTGAATAAACCACACCCCACCCTAGTGGAACCATCAAGGGCTCACAGTAGGTCCCTGGGTGTGGGAGAGCTGTCCTCAGATCCAGTGCCCAGCTTGCTAGGTAGATAGGAGTGTTACAAGGTCCAAATTCATTCTCCTCAGTGCAGGACAGGCCAATAATTTCAGAGACCAGGTGTTGGGGCATGGAATAGCAAGTTTCTGTAGACCTTGATGGCAAACAAATGTCCTGGAAAACCATCTCCCCAAGTCAGAATTCAGGCTCCTTTCCTACGTGCTTTGTTGTAGCAAACTTCTTGGTGTAGGAATTCTTTTTTGTTAGAATCCTTTGTTCTTGCAGCTATCTGCCTGAGTCAAATCTCTGTAAACCTCCAGCAAAACAAACGTTATTTTCTTTTCTGCAACTTGTTATCTTTATATGGATGGAAAAGTGTTAAATATCCTTAAAGGTCAGAGCCTTCAGATTAGGCTCTTCTGTATATTTCAGGCTCTAGGCAACACTGTTTCACAAGCAAGATGAAGCCTAGGAGACAGAGCACAGGGTTAAATTCAAAGGAAAAGATCTAGTATGGAGTCAGATTTGTTCTGTTCTATTACCCAGGCAGAAGCCACTTCAGGATTTAAACCCCTTTAAGTTAAAAATAAGTAAAAGTTTAAAGGAATTTACATACATAGGTGGGAATGTGCATAGCCTATCTGGAAAAGCAAACAAAGGATAATAAACAGTGGCATCTCCAGGGAGGGCTGAAAGAAGAGAGGATGAGGGAAAACTTCTTTCACTTGTGTATTTTTGTGCTCTGTTTGAATTTTTTTAACCACATGCATGTATTTCTTTTTCAGTTAAAAAAAATGTGTAATGGAGCAAAGGAGTAGCAAGCTCAGCAAATACAGCAGCCATGGAATCACTGAGCCATCAATTTTGATTTTAGCCAGGAAGCATTTATTGACTCTCTCCTATGTGCCCAGTGCTGTTTTAAGATTTCTTTTATTTTTTTTTTATAAAATAATAAAGTGCTATTCCTCACCCCTGCCCATGGCTGGTGGAAAACCAACTGAGTTTTTATTGAGTTGTTTTCCAAGGAGTAGAGATGAGTTATAAACAGAACGCATCTTACGGGCAAAACAGTCGGAGTGGTTTTCCAGCAGGCCAAACAGCTATGAAGGGTTTGCAATAGAGGCGCCCAGAGGCTGAGAGAGAAAGCCTCCAGGACCCTACAACAAGCTGCCCAAAGTGCCTTCTCCATGGCACTACTGAAATAGGAAAGAACAAATCTGACTCCATGTTACATCTGTTCTTTTGAGTTTAACCCTGTGCCCTGTTTCCTAGGTTTAGTCTTGTTTGTTCTGCACCTTTTGTAAAACAATGTTGCCTAGATCCTGAAATATACAGGAGACCCTATTCTCAAGGCTCTGACTTTAAAGGATATTAACACTTTTCCATTCATATAAGGTAACATGTTACAGAATAGAAAATAACATTTGTTTGTTGGAGGTTTACACGGATCTGACCCAGGCTAAGAGCTGCAAGAACAAAAGGCTCTAACAGCAAAGAATTCATAAACCAAGTTTGCAGCAACCAAGCATTCCTGCTTCCCCTTTTTAATATAAAAAGAGCCTGAATTCTGACTTTGGGGAATGGTTTTCCAGGACATTAGACTTCCATCTTCTCAGCTGGGTTTCCAAATTAAAGTCGCTGTTTCTTGCCCCCAAAACCTGGTCTCCCGATTTATTGGCCTGTAATGCACGAGCAGAACAAGTCTGGACTTGGAAACACAAACATTCATTGAAAGTACCCATTTGGTATATTAAATGACCTGCTTCCACTTGTCTTCCTGACGTTTTCTTCTCTTGACAACTCCTGCTATGTTTATGAAAACCCTGTCATGTGGACACATTTGCATCTCTAGCCACTACCCTTCCAGGTAAGAACTGATGCCAAGAAGTCAATGGAAGCTGCTAGAATGTATTACCTGGCCAGAAAAGAGCAGATGTTGTTACTGGCTTATGTTCAGGAGAAGGCTGGGACACCTGACAAGATGTCATAAGTACGAATAGACAGCTGGGCACCAAAGGAGAAGCTTCTAAGCCTCCATGAGGGACTTGTTGGATAGGAAGGAAAAGTCACAACCTATATCTCTGATCCCACCACTAGCTTCCTGGGCGAGGCTGGACAAGTCACTTAAATTTTCTAGGCCCGTGCTGTCCACCATGGGAGCCACCAGCCACATTCAGGATTATGAAGTTATTCTGTAGGCAGACAGAATTATAAATACACATTTTATTGCAAAGGTACAGAAAGTATAATATTTAAAAACATTATTGGTTATCTTGCCCTAACGAGTTATTTTTGTATGTGTAGCTTACTGTGGTTTGCAATGCCTGCGACTAATGTTTCCCTTACAGTGAGTTATTTTGAAATTATAAGTTACTGGACACAGTACCCTCATATCACACTTGAAAAAAATTGATCCACATAAGCAAGGTGATCTGACTTAGTAGTTATGAGCAGGGGCTCTCGGGTCAGCCTGCCTGAGTATAAATTCTCACTCTGCCTCCAGGGGTTCTGTGTGAATCTTGGAAAAATTGTTGTTGTTGTTGTTGTTGTTGTTGTTGTTGTTATTTGTGCCTCTTTTTCCTTCCCTTTTAAATAGCGAGGAATATGTAGACTCTATCTCGTACCGTGTTGCCAGGATTAAATGAGTAAACGTCGGTGCTGCCCACTTCCCTGGGTTTCAGCATTCTCCAGGCAATCAGTGTCAAACTCAGAGGCATTCTCCACTGTCTTCGTCAGTCTGGGATGTTGTAACAAATTACCATGGGCCAGGTGGCTTAAACAACCAGCATGTTCCTTAAGTTTTGGAGGCTGAGGTCAATGCATCTGGGAGATGATAGCCTTCATGACTCGAAGATGGCTGTCTTCCCACTATCTTCATGGGCCAGAGAGAAGCAAGCAATCTGGGGCCCTTTATAAGGGCACTAATCCCATTCATGAGGGCTCTACTCTCATGACCTTATTTTATCCTAGTAATCACTTCCCAAAGGCCCCGCCTCCCAATACCATCACCCTGGGAGATGGGGTTTTGACATATGGATTTTGAGGGGATGCAAACATTCAGTCCACACATCGGCTAACTCTCCCCAACATGCAATCATCAAACCTGTAGCTAATTTCAAAGTAATGTTTATATCTCTCTGCCCATTTCCATTCCTGCATCCACTAACACTGAAGCACTGTTATATTTTATTCCTTATTTTTCTGGTAGAGATTTATTTGATTCCCCTACTCCAATGCTCTCCTCACACCAAACAGTCCTATTAACAGCCCTGCCAGGTAGGTCTTCCTTAAAACACCTTTCCACTGCACCTGGTTGTTTTTTAGGTGTAAATGTCAGAATCCTCTCCACACCCCAGCCTAGAACTTTAATCCCTTACACTACCGCTCACTATGATATTTTTCTATTACCACTGTAACAAACTTGCTTAACAGCTTAAACCAGCACAGATTTATCAGCTTATGGCTGTGGAGGTCAGAGATCCAACACAGTTCTCATTGAGCTAAATTCAAGTTGCCAGCAGAGTTCCTTCCTTCTAGAGGATCTAGAAGAGAAAGTTTCCTCGTTTTTGTTTTTTTTTTCCAGTTTCCAGAGGTCACCCACCTTCCTTAGCTTGTGTCCCACGACTTCCTCCATTTTCATGGCCAGCAGCCTTTCTGAACACTGCTCCATGGCTACACCTCCCTCTGATTTTAAACTCAGCTGGGCTACGTCCTCAATTTTAAAGACCCCTGTGATTACATTGGGCCCACCTGGACAATCCAGGCTACTCACCCTATTGTCTCATCTCAGGATCCCCTTCTCCCCTCCCATTCAGGCATTATGTATGTGGCTGTGACACTCACCTTGTGTGACATTTCCTCCCATGAGCAATTTAAGGTTCAAGGCACTTATGAATGACTTTTTGTTTTTCTTCCTTAGTCTTTCTACCTTCAGTATGTGTGGTGAGATTATATGAATCCTTTTTATTTGTGGCCCTCCACTAAACTTTAATAATGTATCATGGGTTTAAAAGGCTAATAGAGAATTTAGAATACTGAAATCCTCTAAGATATTTCTCCTAATATATCTGTCATCCCTTTTGCCATGTACAGAAACATGTCACTGTTGGCTAACCTGTGGCAGGGGAGGAACATGATTCTGCCACCACACTCCCCTCATTCACACCAATTTGATGATCGGCTAACCAAGGATCTATGCTCCCCGCTTCGCTCACTTCCTCCTCCTTTCCACTGACTATCCTGTTCCCACTGCTCCTTCATTCACCACATCAGGATTTCATGACCACATTCTTCTCTAAATAAAATGGATATCTTGCATCTAATGTCTGATAACTGTTCTTATTGTATATGCACACATTGACCTACACATAACCCCACACATCTGTTTATTTTCCTAGAACTTTCCAGAGGAATCAGTTCCGTGATGATGATGATGATGATACTGACAGTGATGACAGGGGCCTCTCAAGGATTCTGACAAAGAGGGAATCAACAAAGGGAGGGAATCATTGCAAAATTGCCCCAGAAGCAGGATTAAAAGTAAATAACTGCTAAAGTGTTTAATGGAATTGGCTAATATTTAACTATTTTTAAAACTTTGTAACACTGAATTTAAAATTTTAATGGGAATTTTCATTCACCCCTAACCAAGATTCAACTCTAGGACCAAAATCTAAGGACTTCTATCTTCTAACAAATTGTCCACTAGCCTTTTAAACACGTGATCCTTTAAAAAGGGTAAGTGCTGGGCTGAAAATAAGCAGGATTCATATAATCTCACCAGACACAGTAAATGTGAAAAGACCAATGAAGAAAAACAAAAAGCCATTCATAATGTCTTGAAACTTACATTGCACACAGGAGAAAATGTTAGCCATGGTGAGTGTCACAACAACATGACGCCTGAGTGGGATGGGGAAGCTGATCTTCCTCATCAGACATTTATGCTGATTTGTTAGATGCCAACACAGTTTCCTCATTGGATTTGCTTCTAATAAGTATGGAAGAGTTTAGGCTCTACCAAGAGCAGACTAAACATTTTCCTCTGCTGTCAGGTCACTGGACTGAATGTCCCCACAAGAAGGATATGATTATGTTTCATAGGGAAGTCTTCCTGAGAAGTAATAGGCATTTCGAGGGCAGAACTGCAGGTTCGGGCATGGAGGGCTGGAGGACGGCTAGAGGGGACACTGGAAAAACAGCAGGAGTGAGTTCAGATACTGCTGCTCAAGTCGCCAAAGTCAGCAGTGTTATCTCTAAGGATATGTCATTCTCCCAAAAGTTCCATGAGTGAAGGGGCCTGTGAACACTAAGCAGGTTTTTAAGACACAGCAGCACATAATTTGCATCACAACTCAATTACAGTATGTTTTCATATTTGGAAAATAATTAGCCCATTGTTCTTTGAAACTGCAGCAGTAGTAATAGAAATAAAAAAGACCTAGCCGTCTTGGAGACAACAATCAATAAACAATTCCAAATCTGCAGGATTCCTTGACAATATGCAAACAATGAGATAGACGTGTGCTGCAGATACCTCTTACTGCAGGGCTCACTCCTGCAAAGCATAGAACTAGTTTTCTCAGCAGACAGAGGGAACCAAGTCAAGATTCCTAATCTTGAGAGGTTTACTATATGGCAGGAAAGATCAGACAAGTGCATAAAGCCAAATATGAATAAATGTAATCAAATATTAAGAAATGTGAATGGAGCACAGATGAAAGAGGAATTACTTTCACCTAGGATCTAGAGAGACCTCTTCAGAAAATGTGGCTTTGGAGATGGCCAAAGACATGGGTGGAATTTTGGCAGAAGAGGATGTAAGGAATTTAAAAACTGATTCTAAAATTCACATGAAAATGCAAAGGATCCCAAATATCCAAAACAACTTTGAACAAGAAAAACAAATTTGGAAGACTTACACTATCTGATTTTCAGACTTTTTTTATAAAGCTACAGTAATCAGAAAGTATGGTGTTGGTGTAAAACAGGGAAGTAGAATAATGGAGCAGAATAGAAAGTTCAGAACTAAACGAACACTTATATAGACAATTGATTCTCAAAAGGTTGCAGTGGAGAAAAGGATCTTTTCTACAAGTAGTGCTGGAATTGTTAGATAGTGTTATGCAAAAAAAAAAAAAATGAACTTTGATCCACACTTCACAAAATATACAAAAATTAACTCTAAGTGGATCATAGATCTTAATAGGAAATCTAAAACTATAAAACACCTAGGAGAAAAAGCATAGGCTTAAGCTTTATTATCTTGGGTTTGGCAAATATTTCTTTGCTATGACACCAAAAGTATAATCTATTTTAAAAAAAGTAACTGATAGAGTGAACTTTACAAAAATGAAGACTCTTCAAAGCTCTTCTAAACACTGCAAAGCAAATGAAAAGACAAGCCATAGACAGAAGCTATTTGCAAATCATATATCTGGTAAAGGTCTTTCTTTGTGTCTGATCCAGAATAAAAAGTTTTCAAAACTCAATAATAATGCAAACACCTGAATGAATGAATGAGGCCAGAAAACACACTTCAGTAAAGATATCCAGATGGATAATAAGCATATGAAAAGATGCTGATTAAAGATGCCATTAGTCATTAGAGAAATGCTTTTAAAAACCACAGTGAGATAGTAGTACACATACCTACTAGAATGTATACGATTAGAAAGACCGACCTTACAAAGTGCTGGCAAGGAAATAGAGCAACCAGAACTGATACACACCACGAGGAATTTACAATAGCACAACCATTTTGGAAAACTGTTTAACAGTTTCTTTAAAAATGGTAAACACCAATCTGCCATATAAGCCAGATATTCCTCATCTGATGCTTTAGAAAATAAAAGCATATGTCCATACAAAGACTTGTAACTAAATATTCACTTCAATATTATTTATAATAGCTCAAGTTGTAAACAACCCATGCATCCATCAAGAAGTAAATGAAGAAACAAAGGATGTTCTATCCAAACACTGCTCACAATGAACTATTCAGGAAAAACTCAGCACTAAGCAATACTCTGCTATAAGAAAAATAAGCTATTAATACAGGAACACAGATGACTCTGAAAATAATTACACTGAATGAAAGAAGTCAGACAACATAGAGTAGATACTGCATGAATCCATTCATACAACGATCTTGAAAATGCAAACCAGTATGTTGTGATAGAAAGCAGATCAATGGTTTTCAGGGGAATAGATGGGGAGGGAGGGAGGGACAACAAAATGCAGGAGAAGAGTTTTGTGGGTGATGGGTATGTTCACTCTCTTGAATGTGGTCATGGTTTCTTGGGGATACACATGTCAAAATGTATTAAGTTGTACACTTTAAATGTGTGAAAATTATTTTGCCAAGTATACCTCAAAGCTGTCTTAAGAAAAACGGCACTTCTCTCCTGACACAACTCAGGGCCTGATTGGAGTGAGATGATCAGTCCCTCACCCTGTCTGCCTAACGGGAAGGTAGAAAACCTCTTACGGAAGATAAGATATGGATTTTTCATTTGCAATATCTTCCATGTAATAAAGAATTTCTAGACATGCAACATGTCAAGACTATATGATGGATAAAATGAGAATAAGAAATATTAGACAAAGGATGCAAACCCCAGGTGATGTAGGCATCAGAGTTAAAAATAAAGGCTATAAAATACTTTTAACACATTCAAGAAAATAAGGAAATGATGGGAGAATATATAACAGGGTCAAGACTTTCACCAGAGAAATATACTGGAATGTATTTTTAAGAAAAATCAAACAGATACTCTAGAACTGAAGCTTTCAGCTCTGGAAACAGGTAAACAGAGCTAATTAGGATCCCTTTTAAGTAAAACTTTCAGTAATGCTGGATAAAATACAACAAAAGTAACACAGAGCTAACTATGGAAAGAGAAGTTCCCAGGTGACAATACAAAGAGGACACTTAACGCCAAAATGGTAATCTTGTGAGCTGATGCCACCGCACCCTGGAGGGAAGGGGTTTTCATCTGCACATAAATAGGGATACAATGTCCATTTAGGAAACAGGGTCCATACCAGATGTAGAAGAGTCTTCCTTTATAGAAACCTCTGCATAAGACGTATTGGAAGACTTGCCTCTTCACTGAAAGGGAGACTCAAAGTTCTCCACATGTGCACACAGGAAAGGGGTGTAACAACCGGTTCTCTAGGGAAAAACAAAGTCTCCCTTAAAAAATCTAATCTCCACGCCCCTGCTTTATATGAATGTGGAATCCAAATTTATACTCCACTGAAGATTCCGGAATTCCCAAACCAAAAATATAATAATTCAAGGTTGATCATATCACCTGGAGCCTTAGGATAAGCAACACAAAATTGTTCTCTAGGGAAACTTTAAAAACCAAGATGTAAGGGACAATCATAGGAAAAAATATGTACTCACTATAGAGAAGCTCCCACAACTCTACACACACACAGACACACAACTAAAAACAGAAGGAAATCAGTGCCACTGGGAAGAAAGATCTAACCGTAAAACACAAGATGATTAATATTCCAGAGCCTAAAATTATGAAACAATCTAAGAGAGAGCATAAAAGAAGTATGACTGAATCATTAAAAGATAAAATGAATCTTATATAACATAATGAACAATCAGGACATCATGAAAAAGAAAACAGATCAATTTTTTAAAGAACCAAACAGAACTTATGGAAATAAAACACAGATATCATTTGGTATATAAAATTCAATGAATGGGTTAAGTAACATTTTAATCTTCAATATCTAGGGTGTTCATTAAAATTCAACAGTAATCTCTAAAGTAATTGTTTAAAAAGAGAATAAAAATAAAGAAGTCAAAATGAAGAACGCAAAATAGGCCGGTCACTATTCTAAGTTCTTCATCTATTTTATCACTTAATGCTCACAGTCTTTGAGGCGGATAGTACCACTTTTTGTACATGAAGAAAGTGAGTCTCAAAGGGATTACATATACTGGTTACATGGTTAGCAAGGGAGGGAACCAAGCCCGGATAGGCTGTCTCTAGACGCCATGCTCTTAACCATGACTGCAAGGTATATAACAGGCAGGAGAAAAGCAGAGCAAAGCAAATAGAAATCACAAAACAAGATGCCAGAAATAAAACATCATCACTAATCACAATGTATTTAGATGAAATATATAATGAGTTGAAAGATTTACAGATTTTATTTGTTTACCTGAGACAAAGCAGAATTAAAACTTAAAACTGGTTGAAAGCTTAGAAGAATAACAGAAAGAAGTCAAAAGTTAGAGCCAGAAAAAGAGACACCTGAGAAATACTAATCAATGGAAAGAGAATCACTCAAGCCTCCCTCAGGTTCATAGGTACCTGAAACCCACCTTGGCCTGACACTTACCAGCTCTGTGCCTGAGCGAAACTCTCAGTCCCCCGGAATCTTCGTTCACTCACCTGTGAATGTAAGGAACGATCCCTCCTTCCATCCGGCCAATTTGTATTGACTGCTGTGCCACGGGTACAGGTCAAGCCACCTGAGGTCCGTCAGTGAACAAATAAGGATCCTTGTCCCTGTAGGACTGAGGAGGAGCAGAACATAAACTACAGTCTTGACAGTCATGTGAAATATATGGTATTCTAGAAGGTGATAGAAATAATATGATCAGGGAGAGGGGGTTTCTGGGGCAGAGACAAGGGGAAGGCAGTTTCCAGGTTAAAATGAGATGGCCAGAGCTGGGCTCACTGAGGACCTTGAGAACGCGGTGCTAGTTGCTGAGCTCCCTCTAACACAGCACCGCACACTGGGTGACATGAACCACAGAGGCTCACTGTCTCACAGCCCTGGGGGCGGGGAGTCTGCAGGCAGGGTGTCAGCAGGGCAGGCTCCTCCTGAGGGCTGGGAGGGAGAGGCTGGTCCAGGCCTCTCTCCTTGGCTTGGAGACGACCGTCTTCTCTCCACATCTCATCACGTCATCTCCCATGTACACGTGTCTCTCTGTCCACATTGCCCCTATTTATCCGGACCCAAGTCATACTGGATTACGGCCCAACTTAATGACCTCTTCTTAACCAATGACATCTGCAACAACCCTATTTCCAAGTGGGGTCATGTTCTGTAGTCCTGGGGTTCAGGACTTCAGCATATGAGTTGGACAGAGACCGGCCAGGGCAACAGGCCTGTGGGTGCATGTCTGATATTCCCAAGGGACAGCAGGGAGGCCAGTGTGGCTGGAGCGGAGTGAGCCAGGGAGAAAACCGGAGATGAGCTCAGCTTCGGGAGGGGGAGGAAAGCTGTAAGGTCATCATAAGGACACTCGCTTCTTCACTGAGTGAAATGAGAAGCCATTGCAGGAATTTGAACAGAGAAGATCACACCCAGGGTCTCAATCATGCCTGACTTAGGTGTTGAGGATGAAAATACTTAGGCTTTTGAGCTGATAATAGTTAGACTACATGTTGGACTTTGAGTTGATGGTGTAGTAAATGAGACTCTGGTGGGTGTTGGGATGAGGTGGATGCATTTTTCATGTGGGATGGACAAGAATCAGTGGGGCCAAAGGGAAGAACTCGGTAGAATAATGGCCCCCAATATGTCCAAGGTCTGATCCCTAGAACCTAGGAATGTCACTGTGCATGGCAAAAGGGACTCTGCAGGTGTGACTGTCAAGGACCTTGGGATGGCAGATCACTGTGGGAAGCAAACGTCATCAAGGAGGTCCTTAGAGGAGAGAGGCAGATTGGTCAGAGACAGAGATGTGATGTGGCAGCAGAAGTCACAGTGACACAGGGCTCTGGGCCAAGGAGTGTGAGCACCTCTGCAAGCTTGGAAAGGTAGTAAGATGAATCCCTCCCAAGAGCCTCAGTGTGGAACGTAGCCTTGGCCACACGTTGGTTTTAGCCCACTGACATTGACTTTGCATTTCTGCACCCTAGAACAGTGAGACAATGGATGTGTGTTACTTTAAGCCACTGAGTCTGTGGTCCTTAGTTACAACAGCAATAGGAAAAGAGCTCAGGAAGCAACATGAACATGAACCCCAGGCTGCCTGCTGTGCCGGCAGGAAGTCCTTTGTCTCTGATCCTGGGGGAGTGTCCTGTGTTCTGGCAGCATCCACAGACTACCTCATGCTAACCTGGCAGCTTGCAGGGGGTCAAATCTTAACCCTGCACAGTTCTTGATATTTAGTTAATAAAAAAGTTGGTGTCATCATGGGTATTTTTCCATCTTTTAAATACACTTCAGTCTTCTAATTGAGAGACTGTGTAAATAGTTTTCAATCTTAATAATAAATAACTGTGGTATTATTTGGTTAATTAAATAATGAATAATAATATTCACATTAGTAAAAGTTATTAAAGTCAACATTTTTCAATGAAAATATCAAATTTCTTTTTGCATGAACATGTATTAACTACAAGAAATGTTCCATGCTTTCTTCTACGATTTAGTGTTAGAGTCTTAAAGAATAATATTTTCCTCAAAAGATATTATGGCGAGGGGATTTCTTTTGGTGGTACAGTTCCTACATAAAGTCTGCTCCATGGCTCAGGCCACTGGGAACCTAGAGATGATAGAAATAAGGAGGCATTATAAACACAACATTTTTAAAGGAATTAAAAAACTGGATGAGTGAAAACAAAGAATCAGAGAATATTCTGGTGAAATAAAAGTATTTTTCAGCTTAAGCAAGACACTGGGTGAATAAATCTAAAATGAAAAAACCACCCAGAGATTAGCAGCGAGTCATGCATGCAGTGTGACTGATCAAAACCAAGTTGTTTCCAAACCAGTGTGTAGGCTTGATGCCTTCATTAATCAAGTCTGTGTGGCACCAGGCCACCTCGAATAAATGTTGATGAGGTATTTATAAGCTCTTCACCATCCCAGCTCAAAGCCCACACATGAGCTACACGACCATCACCTACACATCTGCAAAACACCCATCATGGTGAATAGCACTTTTCTTGCTCAGTAGCCGGAGGCAGGGCACTGTGAGCAGACAGAGATACAGGGACGCAGAGAAACAGAGGCACCTCACCTCACTCAGCTGATAACCTTCCGTGCATTCCTGGGGACAGGATTGTCATAAAATGCACCATGGATTGATCCTCCTCCTAGGAAAGAAACGGTAGGGCTGTCCTCAGGTTGGAGCAAGGGTGGCCGGAGGATCTCAGAAGAGCTGTTTCAGCACAACCAATAGAAATGATGGCCACCGTGACCACGAGAGACGTCCCCTGCCATCTCGGTAGGCTCTTGGGCTCCTGACAAAAGCTGGGCTCAGTAAAGGCTTGAGTAGAAGGCACAGACCTGAGGGTTGCCCCAGCAAGAGACAGGAGGTAGGGCCTGGTTTATACTGCTCTGGGTGTATCCCAGCCTCATCCGAATACGAAATCAGAAATTTGCAAAACAGCAGAGCTGGGATGGATCACCTACTCCAGACTCCTCTCCTTACAGTTAAAAGGGTGGCAGCCCTGAGAGGCAAAGCAACGTGCTAAAGGCAGAGCATGGATGTGGCAGCGCCAGATGAAATGCACCGTGCCAATCCCCATTCAAGGCCGCTAACACTGAGTATGGGGCCAAGGTTTCCAACTAGGAGAATGAGACAATGTAAATACTTTGTTCCCACCAAAACCCCAAATGTTTTTAAAGGCACAAAACTCACCTTAACTAGCTCTCTTCTGAGGGGGTGCTCTTCTGTCTCCGTCTTTCTGTCTGTCTCCATTTCTCTCTCTCAGACACAAACACATACAATTTTGTGAAAGGGGAATTCCTGCCATACAAAGACAAAATTCACATCTTCAGAAAGACACTTGACAAAGCACGTTTCTCAATTCAAGTCTATGTGTGAGGTCTGAGCAACTGGCTTATCTTCTAGAACAATTGGTGGTTCCAAAATCAGGAGATCATCTTCCCCAAAGGAAGAGTTCTGGTCCGTATTGATGAAGTTGGGGATGTCACATTTTATGAGCCCGTTCGCCTCTTCCTCTGGCCACCTGCTGCATCTGATGGCTTCCTGGAGCTGAATATCTCTGTCAAGGGATATGGTTGGGATAGCAAATTTGGCCTTGTCCAAGTGGCCCACATGATTGATGTAGCAGTGAAAGAGGGACCTAGATTCGTCATTGCCCTGCCAGAGAACACCTTGGGCACCAGCGGTCTTCCAAAGTCTGACACAAAGCTGTTCAGACTGAATCTCTTCTCGGGAGACTCTGCATTGCTATAAAGAAAACCAAAATAAAAGATCACTCACACTCTAGCTCGGTGACCTGAAGAATCATAGTTTTTGCCATCTACTGAGTGCAAGTCCCTGCACAGAGCATGCTGACAAGCACTGGAAATGAGAGACATCACTTCTGAACACATACAATTAAACCCAAGGCAAAAGTCTCAAGTGAGGGACCTTGGACCAACCTGAAAAGACATCGTTCCCTGAGAATCCTCAGTATTGCTGAATCGCACCCCAGTGTTTCTCATTGGGACACTCAGATCATCTTCATCAGAATTAGTTAAAGTGCTTCTTAAAATGCAGAATTCTGAGGTGCAGACCCTCAGCGTCTCCAGAGTTTGGGACCTGTAGTCTGTATTTTTAGAGCAGCCAAGATCACTGAACACGCTCAGGTTTAGCACCGCGGTCTACATCGGGTCACCTGAGCATCGACAATGCTGTCTCACATGGTGGCGTGTTGCCTTGTGTGTCACGGTTCTGTCCTACCCACGAGACTCCCCTGATTCTCAGAACTGTCAGTGCTGCCCCATTGGGCAAAAAATACCACTATTTCACAATGCATACACAGGGCGCCCGGCTGATAGATACAATCAGTGATGGGAGAGGGGACAAAATTCATGTTCCTGATCCCTTGTTTCACTTACTATGGGACAAATAATCAATTCAAGGGTAATAAATCAGTGAATGAGTGAATAACGTGACTCTCATTAGTCCCAAGAGTGCCTGGAAGAGTGAGCCTGGGCATACTGAGGACCATAACAGCCCATCTACTTAATTGCCATCCTTTCCAGATTTGTGTAAAGGTTACTTCCACCCAGGCAGTGACCCCTGAAGGGCAAGAATCATGTCTGAACACACTCTCAAATCCAGAACAGAACCTGCCAACAATTAGGCTCTGGAGTCTGTGTTTAGTGAGTGTGGAATCTCAGTGATTCCAGCTCTTAGACCTTGCCTTCCCATCCCACCCCTCACGATATGGACCTTATGACCAGCTCTCCCGGGGCTGGGGCCACGGAACCCATTTACAGGACTGGAAGAATCTGATCATGTAAACCAAGCCCCAGAATATCATCAAGAGTCACCTGCATTTCAGGGATCAGTAATCCCAGAAGCTTTGCAGTTCAGGCAGCTGAGGGATTTTTATATCAGTTCTGTCTTCTACTGTGACTGCCTGGGTGACATCAGACAAGGAATTCTCAAAAGCCTGAGCTTTTCCTTTCAGGAATAATCTACTTAACAAATCTCATTGACCATTTAACAAATGTGATCTGAAGATCAATGATTTACACAGGAGTACAACATTCATTAGGTCGTGGATTTTGAATCCGAGAAAAATCATTTGAGAAAGATTGACAGAATGTAGCTTTAATGCAAATTTAAGTATTCTTACCTTTCAGCAAATCATCTTCTTCCCCTACTTATCACTTCATCCAAGTTTAAAAGATGTTTGAGTACAGGGATGATTGTGCCAGGAATCTGTGACCCAATAACCTAAAATGTCACCTAGGAAAAAAAGGGGAGTGACACATTTTTAAAAAGTATGGTGAGGACAGCAGGGCCACCCCCCAACTCCACACTAAGGAGCTCTGAGTAATAGCTTTCCTGCCTGCCTTGGGCATCAGCTGATGTGAAAACCCACCTAGAAACCACACTGTCCAGCAGCTCTTCCTTAACATAGGCTACACATTCTCAGAATTAAGAATTGGGTCCAGTAACCCCTTCGCTGAAGAATAAAGACAAATGAGAACAATAGAGTTCTGCCCCTCCCCAGGGGAGAGCCCAGACCTTGGGCTGCATGCACTTCGCCCACCTCCCAGGAGAAGGAAATACTGGAGAAGGACGTCCTGCGAAACTAGGGCAGCAAAGTTAGAGATGGGAACAAAAAGACCAGCTGGCCTGGGACAGCCCCCTCCGTCGCTGCCTTGGCAGCTGCCTCTGCCCCCTCAGCACATCCTGCCCACCTCAGGTGGCTAAGCTGTCAGGGAAACTGTGCTTTGCAACCTGGGGCAACAGAGGCTACCCCCAGGCCAAGCTGCTGGGGAGATGGGAGCTAAACCACCAGCTCCCAAACGGCAGGCTCCATACCTTCGACATCACCCCGCCACCCCCGCACCTTAACGCACCCCCGGGGCAATATGACCCTGAGAAGTGTGACCTGGGAACGAGGGGCGGCAGAGGCCGCCCCCATGTCAGGCCTCCAGAGAGATGGGAGGTTATCCTCCAGCTCACAATAGGCAGCACCCCTCTCCTCCCCACCCCCTGATCTCACCGCGCCCACCTCCCAGGAGCAACCTGACCTGGTGTGGTGTGTCAGACGAATCTTGGGCGGGAGAGGCCGTCCCCAGGCCAGGTCAGGGGAAAGGAGAAGAAGTGGCCCCATTAGGAAGCTGCGACGGCCGGCTGCCCCTGCCCCTCGACCTCATCGCGTCCGCCTCCCAGGAGCAAGCTGACCTGGAGACGGGCATCCAGCTTCTTGGGCAGCAGAGGACACCCCCAGGATTGGCCGCGGGGAAGAGGGGAGCAAATTGACAAGCTCCGCGCTGCAGGTCCTCTACCTCCGCCTTTGCCACCCTCGCACCTTAAAGGCACCGCCCAGGGCGACCCTTCCCAGCAGGCTGAATGGGACAGGTGTGTCTGGTGATCTAGGGCAGGAGAGACGACTCCCACACCAGGCCATCAGGGAGACAGAAGCCAACCCACCAACTCCCCAAGGCATCCCCATCCCCCCGCATCAGCCACCGCTCCTGCCCCCTGACCTCTCGGTGGCCGCCTCTAGGGAGCAGGCTGACCTGGAGATGGACGTCCGGTGAACTTGGGGCAACAGTGACCGCCCCCAGAGCAAACCATGAGGGGAAATGGGAGCAAATGGACCAGCTTCATGGGAAAACCCACCGCTGCTGCCACCACCCCCAACGTACCACGCCAGCCTCCCGGGGTCAGGCCGACTAGGATACACGTGTCCCGTAACCCAGGGCAACAGAGACCGCCCCCAGGACAAGCCGCGGGGAAGATGGGAGCAAATGGGCCAGCTTCCCATCTGCAGGCCCCCGAACCCCGCCACCCCTGCACCATGACTACCCTGCCTCCCGCCCCCAGTTAACTAAGTGGGACAGGGGTGTCCCGGGACCTGGGGCAGAAGAGGCCGTTTGCAGGCCATGCGGTGCAGACATGGAGCTAATACACAAACTACCCCGGGGCAGCCACCCTATCCCCGCAGCCACCACCTTACCAGCTCCCTGACCGCACCGCACCCATCTCCCAGGAGCAAGCTTACCTGGAGTCGGACCTCAGGGAAATCTCCGGCGGCAGAGGTCGCCCACAGGCCAGGCCGCGGGGGAGAGAAGAAATGGAGCAGCTCCCTGGAAAGGACCCCCTCCCCCTGGCGCCGCTGCTCCCACCTCCCAGGACCAAGCTCACCTGGAGACCGGCGTCCCGCCTCTAGGGCAGCGGAGGCCGCCCCCAGGCTCCGCCGCGGGGGAGTGCGGAGAGAATTGACCGGCTCCCCCGCGGCAGCCCCCCTAACCCCGTGGTCCCCGCACATTAACGGCACCGCCTCCACTCCCCACTCAGCAAGCTGAGTGGGACAGGTGTGTCCGGCGACCTGGGGCAGCAGAGGCTGCTCCCAGGCCCGGCAGCCGGGAGAAGGCAGCTATTCCACCAGTTCGCCAGGGGCAGCCCCGCTCCGCCCCCCTACCGCTGCCGCCGCCTGCTTACCTAACCGCCCCACCTCCCAGGAGCAAGCTTACTTGGAGTCCAACATCTGGCGAATCTCCGGCGGCCAAGGCACCCCCAGGCCAGGCTGCAGGGAAGAGAAGAAATCGACCGGCTTGCCCGGGCAGCCTCCCACCCGCCGCCGCCTCCGCTTCCGCCGCCCCAAACCATTGCACTAGCCTCCCGTGGTCAGGCTGACTGCGAGGATGTGCACTTGCCTGAGCACCTCCCTGCACCCCTACACTCCCTGTACCTCTGCACCCCTGACACTCCCTGCACTGCCTGCACCCCCACAACCCCTGAACTGCCTTCACCCTCCGCAGCCCCTGCACCCCTGCCACCACTTACACCTTTGCACTGCTTACAGTCCTGCACCCCTGTATGTCCCACACACCACCTCTTGGGCCTGTGGCAGAGTCTCTGCTGTTAGACCAATGCACATGAACTCACATATTTGCCAGTATATGATGCATCAGTGGACGTCTGGGGTTGGCTGCAGGAAGGTACATGTTCCCGGTCACTAGCCTGGGCCACTAGAGTGATCTCTGTGAGGTCACCCAGGACGGGCTCAGAGATGCTGTTCTCTGGGAAGAGAGGAGTAGAAACCGGTCTTGAGGGCAGAGCTGTGCTCACCAGGCCGTTCACGCTTCATGTTTTACACAGGGCTTCGGAGAAGTGAAATGGATCCGGCTAAGTAAGACCTCCCTGCTATGCACCCACCTCAGTCCTGGGCTCTGAGGCAGACCAACTGGCTCCCACCGTCAAGACACCTGAATGGGCACCTGAATGGTCCCTTTGAGGCATCCCATCAGTTCTCAGGAAGAAGTCTATCTGCTTCCACCCCATGGCCCTCCCTCCCACTGTGCTGGCCTCAGGAAGGTTCCTTATTTGGGGAAGGCAGCCCACCCCTTACCCCACCCATCACCTTTCTCTAACCCAGGCTGGTGTTTCTTTGCCCTTCAGAGTCTGGAAAGCCATTCCTCTTCAGGTATGTCCCTTCTGAAATGGACTTGCTTCCACTCAATTCTAGGTGAGGATGCACCATGGAATGCACTGGGTAAGAGAACCAAAATAAATAGTTTTTTCTGTGAGGTTTTCTGTTTATCTACTGGGATGGGCCGTGTGTAGTTTGCTACAGCCATTGGTGTGAGAGGCTAAAGCTGCCTGTGTGTCCTTGTTTTCATCCGCCCGCTGTCTTTGGGTTTTCCCTAGACACTCCTGAGACATTAACTTCTTTTAATTTTATTCCTGTTATTACACAGAGGCCCTACTGACATGGAGGTAAGGTGTTGGGGTAGTGGAAGAGAGCAGGGCATCTATCCTCCTGTGATTAGTTCTCATTGAGCCTGTGCCCTGAGCTGTGACCTCCACAAGTGTGTCTCTTTCCCTTCACCCCAATTTGGGTGAGACAGAAGGGATTTCCCTTCCCCCAGGCTGGTTAGGCTCTGGTAAAATAATTTCTCATTTAAAAAAAAAACACAACCCCCACAATGGAAGAGAATGTTCTGGGTGTATTTCATTAGAGTTATTTTATCCTTTCCTGGCAGGAAGCATGAGGAGTTTTCCTATGATTTTCACTCTGAGAACAGGGTACTGTCCTCGAAGTAAAATGCATGAAAAAGAGCAGGGGGCCCCTCTGACTGGCCCCCTGAAGTTGTCACACTCAGACTTCCCCACGCTGTTTCCAGCTGGCCTCAGGGACCTGTTAAATCTGCCTGCCCCCTAGTTTCTTACAATAGCGGGTTCTGCCCTGGGAGCTGTGACTCTCCAAGCCTGCCCGGCTACCTCTCTGGGTTGGGAGCAGCTTTCCCCCTCAGTTTTCTTGTGGGTCTAAGAACAGCAGTGGGTTTTCAGCTCCCTCAGCTCTGGTGTTGTTTTCAGGACAGAAGGAGCAATTTCTGAGCTCCACACGAGCTGGACCAGAGGCTGGAAGCCTCCCCTCCTCCGCCTCCATGCAGACAATCAGTGGCTGTGGTTCTGGCCGAGTTTCTGAAGATGTGGATTTAAACACACACATCCCAGCCCCACAGGAGCACACAGTCCCATAAATCCCTACAACTTCCACTGGTAACTACGGAACTGATGAGGACACGCGTTTCGGGGCTGCAGAGGCCTGAATGCACGACTTTCTCCGTGGCCTATTAATGTGGTTGTTATGGGCCTTGTCTGAAGTGGCTTGCATACCGCACCTGGTACATGGGAAATATAAAATAAGTACTAGAACCTCCACTTTTTCTCCCTCTTGGGCCTTCCAACCTAAAAAATAATACGTGAACTCAGACGGCCTAGTCACCACAATGAGGTCAGGCCAGCCGGCTCTCCTGAGTGATGGGCACTGACTTGCGCATTAACTCGGAACAGTAGGGGAACCGTCTTCCTCTAACTGGGCCTCTCCCCACACCAGGCACGCCCTCAGCTGAGAAGGGGCCAACTCCCCCATTGAGGTGTGTGCTGGTGGCTTCAGTGTGACCTGGCCCTGCCGGGACATGAACCTGCAGTGAGGTGGAGTGTCAGGAGGAGGGGGGGTCCCTGCTGGGGCAGCAGGGGGCCCGGTAGCACCCTGCGCAGCCTGGTGCCTGGGGCTCCCCAACATCTCCTACGGCCCCAGGGTCGGCTCTGGTCTGGGCCACTCCATGCACCCTCCCAGTATCTTTTCATTAAGTCCCTTTTTGGTTTTTATCAGCCAGAGGTGGCTTCTGTTGCTTGTTCAGTGAAACAGTGCATCAGGAAACCAGACTATTTCTAAGATCAGTGAAATACGAACTTTGGTCAGCTCGCCGGGCAGACCGTGCAGCACAAATTCCCGCACAGGGCTGTGCAAATGCCTTACGTGAAGGGTCCTCATCATCTGTCTTCAGAGATACAGAAGCTCGTGGTTCAGGTAAAACCTCAGGGAGGGATTGAGGAATCCAAAGCTGGTTGGTTTCAAAGACTAACCGGTCGGACCAGACCCCTGAGCTGTGGTCAGAAGCCTGGCTCAATGTCACGCAGACTCAGCACCCTAAGTGTCCAGTGGGGCTGGTGCTGTTTCCTTTACAAGCTCTCGTTGGGGAATCACTGTAGCCCCTTACACTCAGCAGGGAATGCAGCCCTCTTAGCCCCCACCCTGAGTGTTCCATGACACAAATCTCGGGAGTGTATAATTTTCATCTTTGTTTAGGAGGATGAAGGTGGGGCAAGAGGAGAGATAAATTCACACTTAGTGACACCAAGTCACAGCCAGTACCTCCTCCTCGGAGAGCTATGTGCTCCCACAGTGGTGGCTGGGGGGCTGGGCAGAGCCCCTCCTCTGGTCACAGAGGGACTCACTCCTCTGACTGCAACTGATGGGTTGGACAACCAATCCAGAGAGGACAGAGCATCTTTCCCAGGAATTTGGAACTGACACAGAGAAATTAATTTCACTCATCTGGGGATTGGGAGGAGGGTGGGAATCAAATGAAACCAGAGCAGGAGAGAAAGTTACAAGTGAATGAGAGAGAGACAGAGAGACTGAACTTGTGAGAGTAAATAGTGTGAAGGAAGGATAACAATCAGGGCACAGAGGAATTCCAGCTCCTGGCTGTCTAGTGTGTCCCAGCCCATCAACAAACCTGCGGGATGGTTAACATCATTCCAGTTTTGCAGATTAGGAAACAGGCTGAAACAGACAGGGGTTGGCTTTGGGTGCACAGTCAATTTAATTGCCACTGGACCCCTTAATTCCCACTGCCTGAAGGCACCGTGATCCTCACAGGGACCCTGCAGTGCTGACAGCCTAGCACCCTGATCAAAGGGACCCTGCGGGAGTGGGAACCTCTCTGAGTTTGGAGAGTTCCTTGCACCGAGATTCCATGCATCAGCTGGCTCCCGCTCACCCCAGGTTAACGTCTCCCCAGCTGTGTAGTCTCCCGACCCGCTTCCCTCCCTGCCAGGCACCCCCGTTCTTACCACCGAGTGTACTGCAGGAATTCAGGCACAGGGATGCCCAAAGCAACACGAGCCCACCGGCTGTACAAACAGCAGACTCCCAGGCCCAACTGGGCTCCATGGGGATAGTAGGTGTCCTCACCTTTCATGTACCTAAGGCAATCTGTTTCTTCAGCTGGAGGCTATAGAGAAAAATAAAAGGTCCAAAACATTGTTCAGTGAGGAATTCCTCCAAGGACCTGACTTCAGAGTCTACAACCAGTTGTGCTGGCCGCTCTTACCCCCGGACTTTGGGTGAGGTGGATTATTGATCAGCACATTTGCCGGTGGCCCAGCTCCTGGGCTTGGCTGCCCAGAGGGGCCTGGGGGAATGGGTAAGGCCAGGGCACTCAGGAAGAGCACACAGGACCTGACATCTCGCCTCCGCAGTTGTAAACCCTTCCCCATATCTCAAGGCATCGGACAGAGTGCAGCCACCACAATAATGAGATGTTCCCATCTCTTCACTCACTCCTGTTGGTTCACATACATGCTGAGCATCCACTGGGTCACAGGACATGACACACAGGATGGCCGATGGGACAGGCTTGGTACTTCCCCCTGGATCCTGTTCAATCTGATGGAAGAATGATCACTCATAAACGGTTTCTCAAAAGGATACATAGACAGGAGACAAACTGCAGAGTGAATCAAATTTTAAAATATAAATGAAGATCCCCCAGTCTCCCCGCCTAAGGTTAACAGCATAAAGAAAATAGATCTTGCCTTTGATCACCAAGGAAGTGGTCACCCCCTCTCAGGAGGAAAGGAGAGTTAATCTTTGATCAGGACACAGAAGTGCTCCATCGAATTGGACCAGGACCTCTGCATTCATTCAGCAAATCTGTATAAGCTCCTACTACTTATGGGAATCTAGTAACTATACCCATTCCCAAGGCTCTTGGGCTTTATTAGTCAACAAAATAGACACGACTCCCCATCACTGGGGGCTCAGAGTTTTAGCAGAGAAAACAGGCAACATGATGGGGGTAGCAAGAGCTTGGGGAAAAATAAGAGTGATATGAGCAAACTCAGGTGATGGTGGTGGGGTGGGAGGCAGGCAGGAGGGAATAAGACAATCCTGGCAGATCTCACGGAGTAATGAACTTGAAGCAGAATAGATCCGGAGGAAGAAGGAAGAGCCGGAGCCAGAGGCCCCCAGAGTGATGGGGAGAGTGTGGGCGGAGAGGCAGAGCAGGCAGGGTCCTGGAAGACTTTGGGACGACTTTGGCTCCTAATGGAATGGTGATCCTTTTAGTGAGTTTTGATGGGATGGGTGATGTCCAATTTATGCTTTTGTTTTGGGTTTTCTTGGGAGGAGGTTAATTTATTTATTTTAGTGAAGGTGCTGTTGTTTGAACCCAGGATCTCATGCATGCTAAGCATGCACTGTATCACTGAGCTACACCCACCCCCTCAATGTATGCTTTTATAGGCTCCCTCTGACTCTGTGTGGATGAGATTGTAGAAAAGCAAAGATGGAAGAAGGAGGCTATTTGTTGTCCAACAAGGGGTTGAAGGTGGCTCCTAGGAGGGTGCGGAACAGGGAGTAGGTGGTTAATGAATTCAGAGTAGCCAGGATTTTCTAACAAGCTGTATTTGCTGTGTGTGTGTGTGTGTGTGTGTAAGTGAAAGAGAGAGAAAGAACATGGTTCCAATATCTGGACCTGGAAAATGGGATGGATGTCCTCTCCATCCACAGGGGATGGGACAAGATGGGGCTGAGCAGGTGGAAAGGGGTAGGAATCAGCTCAGTTCTTCAATGTCATGGTTAAGGAGTCTATTAGATATTGCCACAGAAATGCCTAATAAGTAGAGGAGTTTGGGTTTCTTTTTCTTTCTTATTAACATTAAAAAATATAATTTAAATGTATTGATTTTATTATGTGAATGATTTTGGAATTTTATTTCATGCCAATGTATATGTTATAATAGCCAAATGGAAAATATATCAGAAAAGAGGAGAAATGAGGGCTTTCACATAAACTGACTGTCCATAACGTAGGTAAAATTTCAATAAAACCAGTCTTCATGCAAAAACCTCATCTTGGTGTTACATAAAATTAAATGAAAAAGGACTATGTTGATGTATCATTATTTCATGTTACATAATAGCCCCAAACAAACACACTGTTTAACTATGAGTCTTGTAGAAATACTATTCACTTTATTGACATAAATACAGAAATGCAGAAAGGTTCTAAGATAGAATAAGCATCTTAGTGGAAATAATAGAGATCTGAGCATTTTACATGATATGTATGGACTGATTCAAAATTTGGAAAAGTAATTTACACAGTAGAACATATGTATGAATGTGAAAGCAAGATGAGTGAAAGAAAAAGAATATGAGTATCAGGGAGAGAGTTCCAAATGGAAAGGGCAAATCAGGGAGTTTGGACAAATCGAGAAATTGATGGCATGTCAATTTCCAAGTCTGGTTGCTTCCACCAAAGTTATAGCAGAGAGATTGAGGAGAGACCCAGGACCCAACTCCGGGGCACATTCGCAGTAAATGTTTGGAAAAAAGAGGAGACGTTGGCAAAAGACCAGCCAGAAGATCGAAAGCAGAGCGATAGGCTGGAGGTCAAGTAAAGCAGGAACAGGGGGAGGAGGGATGGAAGAGCTGGGTCAAATGCTGCCAAAGGGCCAAGCATGACGAAGACTAAAAACTGACCACTATATTTAGCAACGTGGGGTCACTGATGGCCTTGACAGAGAAGTTTCCATAGAGCGAGGGATCAGGGGAAAAGCCAGAGTGGGTGCAAAAGCGGATGGCTCAAGAAAATATTTAGACAGTGAGTTTAAACTACTCATTAAAGATTTGCTGCAAAGACATGGGGTGGCAATTGGTGGGGGCGAATTAGGGTCAAGGAGTGCTGTTTGTTTCTTTTAAGAGGATGGACTTTTATATACTGATGGGAGCCAACTAGCAGGAGAACAAAATAGATGAGGTAGTGACAGAGAGGATGGATGTGGGAGAGACAGCCCGGAGAAGATTGGATGGATGGGCCCCCTGGCGACTTTTGGATGATATGGCTTTTGATGTCACCTGTAATAAGAGGTGGGGAAGCGAGAGTGAGGTCACAGACATCAGAAGGTGAGCGGATGTGCTAGGAGTTGCTGGTGAATGTTCTCTTCTGTTGGCTTCAGTTTGCTTGGTTAAAGTAGAAAAGTAAACTTACCAGCTGAGGAAAGAGGAGGAAGAGTTACTGGAGTCATGAGCAGAAGATACGAAAGAGCCTTCAGGGACAATGGGACAGTGAAAAGAACAGAGGGAGACGGGGGGAGTGTGCTCTCAGAAAGTTACATTTATCTTTGAGGTCCCCAATTGTTGAATGTGTGATTGTCCTTCCTGCTGTCTACGAAATAAAAATTTAGTATGGTTCAGGGAAAATGCTATTTCATTCTAAGAGGCTGCCTGTTTCTCAGGAGTGGTCATCTTAAACTGCAAACATTACAAAAATGTTGAAAAGAAGAACTTGTGTACCCAATGACCCACTATTTTCTATAAAATTGGTTGCTATTTAGTTCCCCTATCAATACCACAGAACCGATACTGCCTAGGATGGAGATACATCGATGCTTAAATGGAAATGAAATCTGTATCTTTTTCCTAAACTCCATGGCTTCCTTAACATCCCATTCCCCTTGGAATTTAGGGGTGTCTGGTATAAGAAATGAGAAACAGTTTGAGAACATCCTGGCTCAGAATTACACAGCACAACCACAGTTAAGTATACAGCCGTAAAAATGTTTAGAAGCAAAACTCCATAACTACTCTTAAAGAATTTTGCAAACCTGGGCCTGCCCAGATGTTTCCAAACTGGAAAGGTACTCCTATCACTTGACCGGTACGGGAACCAGAGGCTGGTCAGCCTTTTCTGTAAAAGCCAGAGAGTAAATATTTTCAGTTTTGCAGATCATTTTGTTGTAACCATGCAGGTCTGCAATAAGAAAGCGAAGAGCACTGGGAGACAGGAAACAAATGGGCATGCCCACACCCACCCTTCCACTCAGGGCAGCTTCTCTGTGGTGGGGAGATTTGCCACAATGATTTGTTTCTTTGTTTCCATTGGTTTCTTTGGTTCCACCTTACTGCTCAAGCTCAGAACTTCAAGTGAGCCTGGTCCTTCATCATCCATGCAGAGAGAAGGCTGAGTGGGGGTGGGGACCCCACCTGACAGAGGAGAGATGGCTTGTCACCATGACATGAGACAATCACACCTTCCGGGATGAAAGGGAACAAAGATAAAGGAGGGGAACAGCAGTGGGACCCCTGGGTCACCTGCCAGGCTTGCTCTCCCTCCACGGCCACCCTGGGGGCCTGGGTGGTGTTGGAACTGAGCTACAGTGATTAGGCTGAAGGGACTCAGGATAAACGACCCTCCGTCTCCACACCGGGTTCCAAACGCAGCCTCTCTAAATCTACCCTCTGAGTTTCTGGAACTCAGCTGGAAGAATACATGATCAGGCCAGACCCAGAGCCCAAGCCAAACACGACAGGGGTCATGTGGGGTTGTAACCCCGTGCTCAGTGGTCGGGGTCTCCTTGCAAATCTGCAGAAATCCCTGTTCTGCCTCATTCCTGGGAGAAACCCCATATCTCCTCCTGCTCTGTTCTTCTCTTGAGGCTATTGTCCTGGAGGGATGCAGAGTCCTTGAACCTGGCCCTCCAAACGTACATAAGCAGCCTGTTCAATAAAACAAATTATGCACTTCTTCACATTTGCCAGTTTTTTGATTCCAGAAAGGCTGCGGGACTCTTTCTCACTGTCTCCTGTGCCCCCACCACTTGGTGGCCCTCTCCTCATGGAAACACGATTTCCCACAACTGCACCCTGCCTCCCAGCTTGTCAGAGGGGAGTGACCCACAAAGACACACGTGTTTGTGAGGATCCTGTCGCCCAACAGAAAGCCTACTCCTGGAGCCACGGACAGAGATCTGGATTCCTGAGCAGCTCAGCTCTACTTGAAAACGTAAACTGGGGACCCCAAACATTGCTGAATGACTTTCTGAGTCACCTGGACTGGAGGGGCCTGATTTTTCTTTCCAGGAATGGATGTAACGCAGCCTCCATTTTCAGGGCTGACATTCATGATGGATCTATTTCCCCCAACTGCACCCCAGGAAGGAAAGGCCCTTCCATCCCACTGGTTAGAAACCCAGCCCAGGGGAGTTCCGAAGCACCACATCGCTGTCAGGTCCAGCATCCCTGCAGAGTGGCCCCTGCCCCTGAATGAGCCCTTTGCCTGGGCCTTCCCTGCCCCGACATGACCACACCCCAGATGGTGCTGGGGAAGGCAGGGAGTGCAGTGAGGGGTGGGGGGAGCAGAGCCCCTTGCTCTGGAGTGAGGAGACCACAGAGAAAGGCACACACCACCCCCACCCTATACCCCAAACTCTTAGCCCCGCCTACACAGGGGCCGCTCTGAGTCCTCTCACCATGGCTCTCCTGTCAGACTGCACCTAACCCGGCATCTGGCACCCCAGCCCTACCTCCCCTCTTATGACAGATCCCGTCTTCTTGGAAACTGCCTAGCAGCGAGTATTCAAGGCCGGCAGCGGGCCTGGCGGATCTGCACTTCAGGTGCCCTACCTGGCCAGCCG